>NW_023596545.1:9961257-10141167 GCF_011947565.3 Pollicipes pollicipes
GAAATAGGCATTCTCCTGGGGAAATTTTATACTTCACAGTGTATATTTCTATGTGTTTAAAGCATGCAGTTGTTATGCATGGCTCTGTTACTGTAGCGATGTCGGTCCGATGCCGGCGGTGAGCGTAATCGCCGGCTGCTGCCCACCGCCCGCGCAGGTCCTATGTCGAGGTGCAGCGTTCCCTAAAAACCGCTGCTCCGTAGCCAGAAATGCTAGGTGTGTGTGACACGTTATTGGTGCGGAAACCATCAAGAGCAAAGGAAGGGATTGAGAGTGGGTGCACAGCTCTAAGAAATTACACGTTTCATTCTTTATTCAACGGAGAACTGCTGCATGCTGGTACAATTCGTAACACGAGCGAGAGAACGGCGCGCTTCGACGAAGTTAAGGCTCGTTCCGCCATTATTATTGCGTTAAGAGCTATGGGGCTCAGCGGAGAGGTAAGCTGCGAGGCGACACCGCTGGTTGTTCTGGACTGCCTACGTTACCGATGCTCGCCCGACATAGGCACTCTTGCCGTAGTGTGTGCTGTCGCTCGGGTGGGGCTGTTGCTAGGCCGCCTCATGGGAGACGGCCTCAGCAGGCTCGCTGTGAGACGCGGTGGTGAGAAGCGGCGATGGAAAGCGGCGGTGGGGAGCGGCGGTGAGAAGCGGCGATGGGAAGCGGTGGTGGGAAGCGGTGATGGGAAACGGCGGTCGGAAGCGGCGGTGAGAAGCGGCGGTGGGAAGCGGCAGTGGGAAGCGGCGGTGGGAAGCGGCGGTAAGAAGCGGCAGTGGGAAGCGGCGGTGAGAAGAGGCGATGGGAAGCGGCGATGAGAAGCGGCGGTGCAACCAAACGGCATGAAGCAGGTAATGAGGGAAAACGTGAATGTATGGTTTGCTGGAGTTTCTAATCTACAGACCGTTACACTGTCTGGATCGTAAGTTCTTAAGCATCTTGATCACAAGCGATGTAGCGGGAAAATCGTGGGAAGGTCCACAATTGGAACGCCTTGATGACTTGATGACATGACTTGATATTACTGAGAAATACATTGAGCTCTGATTGTTTGGCATTGTGACCTCGTGACTGCTGTGCTCGCAGTTACCGACCTTTATGTAATTGTTCATAACATGTTATCCCAATATTGCCGATGCATGCTTAATACCTTCCGGTGCATTGAAGATCGAAACTGTCCGCGCAAAAACTTCAACTCATAAAAACTCTTGCTGGATGGAAGCCTGAGAATGGATGAGCCACGTGGGGATTGAGGCTTGTTGTTGGAATACCGGCACACCTAGGGATTTTTCCACCGGCCTGGAGTTTGTCATGCGATGAACTATATTGTTCCAGTCCAGTGTCGACTCCGTGCGTCACTTAAAAAATAACACGCGTGCGCGACTGTAAATGGGCTGGCATGGCCCGTCGGTGAACTGGTTAACAGATCAAGCACAAGGAACAAAATATACGTATCTGGGATGAATGAGCGGCGACATCCTAAATATGCGTGCAACATGTCCATAGCCATATCTACCGATGTGTGGATTCTTTAGACTTACAGCAATATGGCTGCTTTTCTCTAGGACACATCACTGTACACAGCTACTGACCGCTTTGACTAAAATGCGCTGCAAGGAAACCCCTGTGTTGATGTTCATGTGCAGAGGAGTGTCTTCCCTCTGGTGCAAACTGCCGTAAGCCCGGAATCACAGAGTGGAAAAACCTTGCCCGTATGTCCTGAAGTTGTGCGCGTGCACAGAGAGCGGTTGGGCATAACGAGTATGGGGTTTGACTAGGATGTGGTACGACGAGTGTAAATATAGCCTCGGCGATGAGCAGCGCCGTTATGTAGTGTGTCGCGGAGCTACGCGGGTCGACGGGACGCAACAACCTCGACATGTCAGATGTCTCCGAGATAGCAATCTTGCGGATAAATTCATGAGCTTGATGGCTTCTAGAAGCTGGCATCGAACGCTCTGGGTGGAATATTATGCATGCTCTGCTTTTGAACGAGTTCCAGGTCAGCTCCCACCCGTGTTTTTGTCACTCGCGTCGTGCATGCAAAGCAGCTTGCAGTCCATGCAACTTAATGGCTTACTAATTACAACAGCTTTAATCCCAAATGTGTGAAACAATGACTTTTTCAGGTAAAGCGAGCTCTAGCCTGCCAAGCCAGGGCGGAGTGAGCGTTCGCTCCTTGCTACTGTATAGAACAGTCTCCAGACGTTGCGGTGCAGGTGCTGATGATGTTGCGGTGCAGAACAGCTGAATCTGTTGAAGCTGTGCGCTTGCATCAGGACCATCCTCCGCTAATGTATTATGTCGAAGCAGCTTTGGTTTTTTATGCCGTTACCCAATAGCAGGTAACCAGGAGTGCTCCTCCCTCCATCTCTGCGACGCAATAAACCGTTCGTTAACACCAGAAAACATAAAATCAAGTCGCGGTACTGTCAGCTAGGAAGAGGAAACAAACATAAAGGGGCAAGCGAACGGGTGGTGCAGACCCGGCAAGGCTTGTGTTATGCATTAGGCAAGGACAAATCATACCTGAGAAAGCTTAAAATAGTCATAGCCAAAGTCGGCTAACGACAGCCCGCTAGAACCACCCAATAAGCTACTACCATTCATTCACAGTGTTAGGAAAGGTTGTCCCGTCACATATATTGGAGGGGCAATTAAGTGGTCATTCAAGCGGAGCTTTTTGGTGGTTGGTTCGTGAGTTGTTTGTTTATTCGTGTCAAGCCTTACCTGGCTCGATCAAAACAAAAAATTATGCTAATGTGAGCTAATTGCAAGTTTTTTATCGTCATAACTGAGGTAACCTTATTATTATCATGGCTTAGACAGCAATGCGATACCAAAACGGGCTTAACATTGGCACATCATTATAAAGTATGGGTCGAGCGACCGTTAGGGTGTTATCGGGGAGGGACTGCCCTGCCATCGATCTGGTGCGTAACCACGATGCCGATCGGAACGCAATGAATGGCCAATCATGCTCCAATGCTTCCCCCTTTGTTATGACGACCAATTTATTACGGTAGTGGCATTGATCTGAGCTATTACATTAACACCAAGGCAATTCAGCTGTCTGGAGCGATTGAAATATACAATGAGTGACTAAGCGATAGAGGCCTATTTTTCCCTAGGCTTAGCGCAACATTGTGCATCAAACCCAGTTGTGCTTTTGTAATGGAAACTGGCATGACAATTTGGGTGCTCTAAGCATGCTCGAAAACGAAACTAACCACTGTACACTACTTTTTCCTGCCAACCTTATTCACCAAGTACGATGGAGCATGATCTGGTAATGGATTAAGTGCTTTAGAAACAGCATGTCTCGGCGTTTTTATGCACGCAGTGCCTCCCTTTCAGGCCAGCGCATTGCTAATGAAAAAAGTAAAAACCATGACCTTACCGTAGTTTGCCCCTGTCAGTACTGAGTTTCGCTTCCCTGCGCTCAGGTCCAGGGTGTTGGATATGTTGCCGTTGAAGACAAAACAGTTGCCGTATGACGCAGAGCTGATCACCTCGAAGTACCTGTGCGAGGACGGGGAGCCTGGTCACAGTTGATATTGCAGCCGCGATAGCGCTGTCGCGGACCGTCTATTAACTAACAACGCATAAAGTCCAAACGCACAAGGAGGATGCATATAGCAAAAGGTTCGGTGTGTTTGCAGTGTCCAATCAAGTTACTCACGGGTAGGCTTCCAGGAATCTTTAAATGAGTGCGTCACCTTTAAGGCATGTCCTAAAAACATACTCTGGTAAGACCTCACCACCGGCGACGGCTAATAATAGCACTGGATAATTTCATTCCGACACCAATAAGCTGTAATGGGCGAATAATTCACTTGGCCCAATTACGCAGTCAAAGCTTCGGCGCAATGCTGGACATTTTGCTTACCTGAAGCTCCTAATGACACGTGTGGAATGTATGATTATGGCGCATACAACATGTGCGCGGGCGATATCCATCGTAGCCTACACGACTGTGAGAGGAAATTTTGCGGCGAAATTGAGCAAACTTAACATACAAATGTGCTTGATAAACAGCAAAAGGTGCCCGCGAATACCGACAATCGGGGTCTTGGTACACCGCAGATGTGGATATCTAAACGCATTTCGCCAATTATGGGTATCAGTGACTTCAATAGAAATAAACGTTTGTGATTGGCACGGCGAATGGCGAAAGCCATTTAGCTAGAAGCGCATTGGATGACTGGTATAAGCCTGTAATGTACATGGCTGTGCAAAACTGCTTGCCTTGTAGGGATACAGTTTTATAATCTTGAATGTTCTTCACCACCCGTCCGGAGGCGATGAAGCTTTATCACGGGTCGGGGCAGCAAGTAAGCTGGCGAGGGCCAGAGCCCCCGAACCAGACAAGGCTATTAAGCCGAGCGGAGTCTGGGAAGGGAGCGCGGAGCCGGCCGAACCTGCAGCCAATCGATCAACAACAAGAGAAGGGCACCTGATGTTGAGGAGATCAGCAAGATCAAGCACCGCCACGACCGGCCGGGGGCAACAAAGCATCGGCCGCTCCCGGATCTGGCGTGACGGCGGCCCTAGTTACGAGCCAGACCGCCACGTCGAAGCGAAACATCTGCCGCCGGCGGGATTAACAGGTGCGTGACGCCCGATCACGGGCGGAAAATAGCGAAGCGTCACCTCTTCTCCAGAACCTCGCTGTGACGGCGCAGTCGTCTCACGAACTAGTGTTAGGGGCGCCGCGCCGCGTGGGAGCTGGGTCAAAGGGGAAGGCACGTGCAGTCGCCGCTGTTGACGCGACGCACGAGTCTCGCTGGACCCGGGAAGTAGGGCACGCCGGCCCATCCACAATACAGAAACGAGGACAGAGCGACCCAATTACACATAACTTGGAAAGCGTCAAAACATCAAGCCAGGCAGGGAAACAGAAAGTGTCCAGGAGAGACCAGGGGAAGCACCCGAGGGGTGGCAGCGGCCGTGTACCTGAAGCTGATGTACTTGGCCGCTGGGCGTCTCGACCATGCGGCCTCGACTTCCTGCACCGTGGGCAACGAGACGGCAGCGACGACTCGCACAATGTGAGTGCCCGAGCTATCATCCCCGTCCCGACCGAACCATGGAGGACTGTGCACTGCGAAACTGTCCCCTGGCCCTTCCCCACCGGGAGGGAGCGGGTCATAACACACTTCTTCCCTTTTGTGTAACCAGAGAAAACAGAGCGCGCTGGCCATCTGCCCCCCCCCCCCCCCCCGGCAGTGCAGCACGGGGCGATAGGCGGGGGTTCTGCGATCCAATAATTAAGGATGGGGAGAAGGGGGGGGGGGCACGATGCGTCGGTGGCGGTATCCATCGCCGGACCTGTGTCCTGCTATGGACGTATCAGGGTTGGAAACGGGTAGTCAAGACAAGTGGATTGGATGTGGCGTCTGACGACGATGTGCCGACGACGTTGTAAATGTAACTGATGGGTTGCGTTTGAACTGTCTAACGTTGAAGCAAAGCTGGAGGTGATCCGATCGGGACAGTAATGGAGCACCCGCGCCTAAGGTGGCGCAGCTAGCCCGCAGCTCGCGGCACAGCGCTACCACCTGCTTCGGCCAGCGTCGTGCGCGGGAACACCAGTGTTCCAGAGGTCTACGGTTAGACAGCTACGGGTCAGCCGGCGGGTTTCCGACGAGAGAGCATAGAACACGAGAAACACTCGCAGTATGCGAGCGGCCGAGCACTGCAAGGGTAGACTTAGTGGTCGAGACCGCTCAAGCACAGCGACTCCTTCATTCAACTACGCCGCGGCCGTCTTGAACTAGCCGTTGGAGGAGGCCGTAGGAATATATGCCAGCTCACGACAGCCCCCGCCGGTCCTGCATCGCGGCCGGGTGGAGCGACCGGGCCGCGTCCGTATGCTCACGAAAGGTTTATGCGGCTATGGTGTCCGTTGGTTTGTTCGTCGGCTGTTTTTTTTCTGGTGTGCTCCGATAACTCGCGGCGGTAGAACTCCGACTGAACCCATTGGGAGCACGTGCGCGGATTTTTCTTCCGACCAGACTTCCTTTTCACTTTGTTTTATGTGTCGCCTGGTCCAGCTAGTAAAACTTTCACCTGACTGACAGACACAGAACTGGTAATAGCCGCGAGGGGTGGTAAGCGCGGAACTCGCCCGAGCAATGCAGCTGGTCTGTACTCACGATTCAGGGGAAGCCAGACGACTGCAGTTTTACTCTTACGCAGATAAATGCTTGAAGGGTAACGCGACTTGTAGAAACGCGACTTTTGTTTTCGGGCAAGGAGGCGGTCTACTCGTATTTTTTCGTTCCTCACTTGGTCTCAAGCGTAACAGTATAAAGGGGCGCAGTTCATGCCACGGCCAGTGACCAGTTTGGACCGCTCGGGACGCAGGGTTATTCACCGGGGCACCTGGATCTATCGATCGGTAAATAATACGCCGGGAGTGATCGGGGCATTGTCCGTCCTCTCTCGACGTGGTTCACGATGGGCTTTATGAGCCGTTCGTGACGGGACGTTCGGTAGGGAAGGAGACCACAACATCGACGCTCATAGGAAGGGCGACAGGGGGCTAAGTCGCCGAACAGACTGGTCAGGCCAAGTCTCCGAAGCGCGCCGGTCGGAGAGACTGTAAGACCTAGGGGCGCAGAAACACCGGAGGCAACGTCCCCTACTGTACGGAGCGCCGCCGAAGACGCGCGTGCAGCAGCGCAGTGCTGCGAGCGTGGTCGAAGGAGCGGTGGGCGGTCTCATTGTGAACGAGGTACGAGGGAACGTCATCCGAATAGTGAGTCATCACCCTGGAGGTCAGGTGAGGGAACAAGCGTCGTCTAGCTTAGGTGCATCGTGGTCGGCTCAGTAGCCGTGTCGGGGCCAGGCTGATAACAAATTGGTCTGATACGCTTTAAATGCAGGATAAGCGTGGCTTTCACATATATGCATATGTTTCAAAGGAATGGAATGCAGCTTATTTCAATTCACTGAGGCGTCGAGCAGACGTATCAATTTAGTGCAATACAGAAGGCGGGGGGGGGGGGGGGGAAGGGAGGGACCGCGACCCATATGCCTGCCGGGGGTGGGTGGCAAAATGTGGACACCTGCGAATGGGTAGGTTTGAAGCCAATGTGACAAGGCGCCGAAAACACATGAAGACTGTTGTCGACTAGTTCAGGACGAGGGAACTCCCTGGGGTAATATCCTACATACCTCTGCCAGTGTAATTCGGCGATTGCACGGGGGCAGCTAATTGGGCTAAATGCATCCGGTTCCGTCTTTACTCCTTTCGTATATCACCGCCATACAAGCGGTAGAGGTGGTATAACGCGATCAAGGGTACTCAACCGTGCACGAGGAGACATCCGTGCATGGTGCCGGATGGCCCTGCCATCCCGCCCATTAGCTGGTCATGCGCTTCATCCCAGCTCTGTGGTTTACATGTGTTTGTGCGTACGTGTGGGCTGATGTGGGGAGTACCGAAGTTCCCATGTGCCGAGCCGTGCAGCAAACACCATCAGCTTGTAGACTGATCGCTGGGCTCCCATATGAATTTTGCCCTCGGGAGAAGCGTGTGCAGAGGCATCCCCCGGGGGCACCAGGGAGGCGCACCAGCAAGAACGTGCAGTAGCAGACAGGGACGTATACCAACAGCGGCAGCCGAAAATGTCCTGACCCCCACCCCCCACCCATCAACATGCACACTTACGTGTTTATGTGATTAGCCTTGCAACGAACTGAGAATCCCTGTGAGCAATGTTTCCCAAAGCCAACGTGGGCTTCGAAGTGCTATATGCTAAACGCCATAGGGGGTGATCAAAGCCACACTATGTGGTTTCGTTAAGCTCGGATGATATCAAAATCCCATTTGTATATCGGTGTCGCCAAATAAAGTATTCCCAGCTCTCACACCACTTAGTGCAGCTATTTTGACCAGTTAATGACGCTGCAAACAACACATGACGCACATGATGTGAAAACAAGGCAAATACAAACTACTATTTTCATAGCAGTGGACAGGGAGGCCAGACATTTATCCCGTCAAAACGGCTACTTTAAATCCAAATTATGAGCTGAAGAGGAAAACGTTGCAAAGTTGGTGTCACCGACTAAATTGGACACGCCAGATCAAAACACGAGTGAAAAACACAAAAACGACAAAAACTTGGCATACTTCATTTAAAACGTTGTTGTGCAGAACCAGGTGGAGGTATTGGCTGACCTGATGTGGTTTCTAGTGAAAGGGAATTTAACTTCAGATATTCTCACGAACATAAATTTCCCATTCCCTGATATCTGAGGCCGGTTCTTCTGCTGTAATTTGTAATCATCTTTACACTGGTGCCGCGGATTTAAGCCACCTCTGATATCTGCAACACAATTTATGTTATTTGCAACGGGAGTGTACCAGCCATTCTATTCCAGCTGATTTAGATCGATTCGGATGTCCTTGACGAATGATTTGTGTCGCACTTTTAAATCGCACGACTGTTTTGGGAAACTCGATGATCGTGCGAACGCAATTCAAGGGACCTTGCTCGCTTTGAACTCTCGCCCACCGATTGATTGTTGCGTCATCTCTCGTGACTAATGAAGCACAAACGGGAAATGCATGCAACGTGGTAGAATCGACTGTGAAACAAAGCAGTGCTGGGATGAACGAAGCGTGACGTAATTGGTCTCCCAAATATCAGTGCAGCGCACATTGTTTTCCCACTGCTCTAGAATGTGTTGGATGCCTTGCCATATCTGTCCTCAGCAGATTCTAAGAGATGCGTCGGTTGTGTAAATGGCTGAGGGTTGAGTCGAGGGATCCTCGTAGGAAACCTTACCTGACCCTCTAGACGTATTTTCTCAACGATCTCCGCCTACTTCATTTTGTAGAACGGCAGTTGTCTTTTTGTGCTCTAACGTTTGCGAATGAATCCTTTATTTCATCAGTGAAATAGTCAAGGCCATGAAACGATATCCCAAAACTTATCATTACATGGTGTCTAAACCTATTCCTCAATTTTCGCAACGTTTCACCCTGTCAAAATAATACAGATCGGTACCGTTGGACTCTAATATAGGTTCCTTACAAGACCGTGTAATGCGAAAATATCCGATTTGTATCCAGAAATATCTGAATTTACACAGAGCGTCCTCCGCAATCCTGTACTATTGCAAATCCACTGTCCATGACTTGTTGACGGACTTCAAGACGTACCGGTGACCAGGGATGAGAAGAGTGCCTTTTCTGTCACCGACGAAATTTGGAATCGTCTAAATTCTCAACTGGAGCCATATCTTTCAGAAACCGTTGCAATATAAATATAAATGCAATAAGCCACAGATTCTGTTTTGGACGCTCATTTGCACTCAAGTATTATTTTCTGGCCATCAAACACTGAGTGATGGTTGAGACTGGACTTCTAAAGCTATGAAAGAAAGGCATACTTGACATAACCAGCCTAGAGGTGTGCAGCCTCCTATTCAGTTAAGGAGAGGAGACCGTGCGTCCTAACCATGGATGCAGTTTTCCCTCTTTATTCATAATTTCTTAAGCACTATTTTTCGTTGCTCACATTTTTTTGGGTTCCACCCTCAACCTAATATTGAGAAACTGTACCCCTGCTCCCAACTGATGAAAGGAAGTGCGTCAAATCTGTGGAAAACTGTTTTAAGTACATTCCAAAGGCAGCCTCGACCATGTTTCCTGCCTCCCACCTCCATCCCTCAACCCTACGCACTTTACAAAACTACATCCCTGTAGCCGTACATTTACCGGTAACATGGTTCTTCAAGCGCCTGACAAGAAAAAATCACTTTTGGTTTTGAGACGTCATCGTGCAATTAGCTGGAAGCGCTGGCGACCTCCACTATCTTCGCACAATCATTACCGATGTAGAACTCGCACATCTTAGCATAATCCCAATTATTTAAAGCAAAACCCATGCAACGTTGATATAAACAGATGCAAACGGCATTTTGGAACACCTCTAGCGCCTTCATTTAGCTTTATATGCTGTGCGATGACAATGAAGAGCGTCTTATTTTACGTCTGTCCCCCGATCAGTATGTGAAGTCAGCGATACAACGGGGAACGTGAGGGACCAACACCAGCGATGCTCGGCCTCTTACCTTAAAGCCGCTGTTCCTCACAGCAGCAGGAAGCCCTGGATGAATCCCTGACAATTGTCGCTCCATCGTCCTCCATCTACCTTTGAAGCTACAGCTCAGGTATCCACAAACGACAATCCTAGATCGGCAGGAGTTTTAACGCTATTACATAAAAAAGCTGATGATTAGCTACGTTCTTCCAGCCCGACAGCTTCTCACGATATAAACGCAACCAACAGCAGCCTACAGTCTTGCACTGAACATGATGCATAACCGCGTGGCGATCAATCGAACCCAACTATCTCAAATGGCATGACGCTTTAAAACGTTGCGTAGCAGACTGATCACGTTCGCCGCAAAATGCTGTGGCCAGCCACGACTCTCACGACTGGTAAGAAGCCTAGTTATGCGGCATTTTATACTGTTAAGTCTGTGAAGTGAGTCTCGGCTGAAAAACATGTGAAAAACACTGATCTGCGACGTCAGCACTGATATAGTATAGTTTGTGGTATATTTCTGCCACCCCCTAAAAACTATCCTAAAACTACTATGTTTGAGAGCATCGCATGGCTCAACTTACTCATAAAGCGAAACGTCATCGTTTTGGCATGTGTTCTACACATGCTCACGCTACAGGTGTTAACAAGTACAGACCAATACTAAGTTTTGAGTTTCGTTTAGTTGGGACGGTCTGTTGTAATATGGTTTGATCGGCTGACATTTGTTTGCATTTTCGCAATTTTGTCACCAGTTGGTTTCCAAAGGTGTCAGTTTTTGTCGCTAATCATGTCCTGTAAATCAGAAGTTTTTTCACCCCTGGCGCTGACGGATACCTCACGAGCCGACCGTTCGCATCAGCTACTGGAAGCCTTTCCGTTTATCAGTCAGCCACACGGAACGAAGGATAATCCGAAGTTACTCGCTATGTTTTTCCTCTATCAATGGCTCCAAAAGGAGATAGGAACTGGAGAGGGGACATTGAGGTTTGCGACCCGTTCCTTGACATTCAACATCAATGAGCGTTATGCCCAGATCTGAAAAACTCGAGAGACATGTTCCTTGTTCTTAACCTCTTAATCCACAGACTTGTGAACAGCACCATTATTGTCTGTTGTCCGCAAGATTTGCCGGCCTTTTAGCTTTTGCCAGATCTTACCAGTCTTTCAAAACCCACAGAGTGGTCCCATCCAACTTTCGTCACAAGTGATCTAAGGAAAATTTGGATTTTGTGACGAGTTTGAACCTTTTAATTGTCATGCGGTTTGAGCCTATCTGGCTCAAACCTTCAACCTCCCGAGGGTTTTTCCGATGATGCGCTCTTCTTTGATGTAGTTTGTTGCCTGCCTGGTGAAGCCGAACGGAACAATGCAACGGCCGCCGTCATTCAATCGGCTTGACATGACTTACTACATGGAGTATGCGTCAATACCCACCAGCTTCTTCGTGGTCAAAATTTCCGAGAGCTATTCAGCCCTGTCTTGAGTTATCAGGAGACGTATTTTAAGTGTTAATTTGACCCATTTTGTTACTTTGGCTTGGAAAACTTATGGATCTAGAACAAAGTGCATTCAATGAACTTTGAAAATCCTCGACACCTTTTGGGACACCCAGACCAGGGTTCCTAACCCAAAAGGCAGCGTTCATTACGTTAATTACTTCCCGATAACGCGAGCTTGCGCAGACCATAATCGTGCGTCGTCACAAAAGAGGCTCAGACACCAACAACAGTATGATGTCAAAAGGTGTAATAGTGCTATTTTAGACCGACCTTAATGGCCCACAACGGTGCCATCGATCTGCGAAAACGATGGTGTGTGTGTGTGTGTGTGTGTGTGCGTGTGCGTGTGTGTGTGTGTGTGTGTGTGTGTGTGTGTGTGTGTGTGTGTGTGTGTGTGTGTGTGTGTGTGTGTGTGTGTGTGTGTGTGTGTGTGTGTGTGTGTGTGTGTGTGTGTGTGTGTGTGTGTGTGTGTGTGTGTGTGTGTGTGTGTGTGTGTGTGTGTGTGTGTGTGTGTGTGTGTGTGTGTGTGTGTCTGTGTGCTTGGGGGTGGGGCGAGCAGGGGAGAACTCGAGGATACATTATCCTATCCTCCCCAAACGTGCGTCTCGCGACGGATACAGCCCATTCTGTTTTGCCAGATGGCGGGTTTTTCATTTGTCAAATAGGCCTTTCCTTCAGCACATAGCAGGCAGGTTCCGCGATTGATCCCCTGAGACGACAAAATTTGTGTAGTTTTGTTTGCCATTGTTTTCGTTTTTCTCAACTTTTGTCATATTCTAGTAGCAACATATTCATAATATTATACATATATATATATATATATATATATATATATATATATATATGTATGTTATATATGCTCTCATGTTTTCTCAAACATTTGGGGTTAGAATACCGACAAAACATAGAGATCGACGTCCCTGGCCGCCAGTGTAATTTGTTGTTACAAGATGTCTTGAACGTTTGTTGTCAATTCATAGCGGGCTCGGCCCCTTTATCAGATTCGCTGCGGACGCAAGCAAAAACTGTAAGGACATTACAGGGACTGGAATGTTTTCTCTCAGAACACGCAAAAACCGTCGTCTTAGCAGAAACCTTCTTCTCCAACGAATTCTGAACAAATGAAAGGTTACAATTTTGTGTTTTGTAACTGGTAACACTTTGAACTCAAATTCTGTCGTAGTGAAAGTATGACTACCGAATACTCGTTCTTCCCTCATCCGCCGCTGGACCCAGGCTAAAGCAAACACTTTTTATAATTTTTACGACTTGCAAATGGGTATCTTGACGGAGAACATGACAACCGAATGGATTAGGAGAGCTCTGTACATATTCAACTGAAAAGCAATTCTTCGATAGTGCTTACGCTTCATTGAGGCAGTCCTTTCCGTTGTAGCTGCAGCTCTTGATAAATTCGCTGAATGATTGTCCGATGGCTTTACGAGTGCTCTCAGAAAGATTTGCAAAGCTGCCATAAAAGGCCATCTTGTCTTCGTAAATGTCGTCCTCGCCCATTCTGGAAAGACGAAATTGCCCCTCTTCAACACGTTCAGTGATACCAAACGTGCACTTGCGCGTTTCAAACCGGATGGCCCCAGTCATGCTGAATTCCTATTCTGTGGAAGCCTTTGCGAATGTTTTGCATGTATTCAGGCTCAGAACGATCGCTTACGTCGCACGAACATTGCTCCAAAATTGATAAGCCCGTGCAACACTCGTCGATATTTCAGGAAAACTGGACATGGTCACAATTGACTCTCTTAGGTCTCTGTCAGAGGTGAAATGACCATACCCGCGTCCTCCAAATCCAGCATGATTTTTTCAAATGGACACAGTAAGTGCCACAGACGTTTAACGGCACCAAAAAGAAGTTTGTTATATGCCGCGCACCTTCCACCCCCGGGATACCGCAGGCCTAGAAAACATCCACGCATATAAGAAGCTAGGACAATTGCTGTACTCAAAATTCCCGGCAAACGGTCCATGTCACTCACTCCGAGTCATCCTTGGGCTTCTTGGTGGTGGGGTCAGTAGGTGTTCTGGATGCAGCCCGGCGGCGCCTGCGGGACGTTGCTCCAACGCTATCCTCCTGCAAACAAATTCATCGTTCATTAAGTGGCGTATTGACTGACTGTTGGGAGCTACGGGCGCAGAGAAAGGCAAGCTTCCCCACTATGGCTTGTTGATCTGAAAAAGTCACCAGAAATTTCCCAAATCAGAAGTGGAAAACGTCGCGACAAAGTTGCGCATCACACTCGGTCAGCCGAACACGACACCGCTCTGCCGGACGTTTTGAGACACTTGCGGAAAAACGGGCTCGGTCGCACCAGCCCCATACACTCGGTAGTATTAAAATAGTATGTAAGTGAATTAGGTAGGGTTAGGTAAGTCTAGGTTAGGCTAGGTCAGGCTAGAAAAAGATTAAAACACTATTAGCCATATCATTAGAACACTATTATTAAAACACTGCATAATCAACTGGTGATAATTTTTGCCGCCGCAGGCTTGCGGTAATGTTCACACTCCCACCTGGGAAATATGCCATTTTCGACCAGCAAACGCGTCGAAGCTCAAGCGCCTGCGGGCGTGGTGACGTCACAGCTCGCTGCCCGATTACCTGCTGCGTGTCGGGCTCTGCCGGAGATGGTGCGGCTGGATCGCCGACATTCCGCCTCCGGCGCGCCGGTCCAGGGGTCCCCGACTGCTGGTCTGGGCCAGAGGTCACCGGCTGCTTGCCCGGACAGTTGCAGTTGAGCAGGCCCACCAGACCGCTGACGTTCACCGCTCCCGGCCCGGAGCCGAAATCCTCCAGCCGGCAGCAGTTGTCGGTGCTGTTTGTGAAGCAGGTGGAGTCTCGAACAAAACTCGGTATGAATGTGTAGGTGACGGACAAGTTGTACAAGACCATGCAGTTCTTCTCCAGGGCTTCCATGCAGTATGAGAGGCTTACGACTTTTTGCAAGGGAGCGCTATCAGGGAGTTCGTACAGCTTATCCAGCAGCTTGTGACACATGACGCTGTTCTGGTTGCAGACAGTGACGGCCGGAAACGTGACGCTGTCCTGGTAGTTCATGGTGAAGCCGGTGGTGACCGGGTATTGGAAGAACTTACCAACCAGGGTGACCACATCATTGAGCGTGATGCCCAGACCGGCCAGAAACAGACAGCACCAGAAGAAGCGGCGGAACGGGTGCGCCGTCCTGCCAACGTTGTTGACGCCCACCACGGACGTGTCGCTGACGAACTGAGCAGTGGTGCGACGCCACACGCCCCAGAGCGAGCCCCGCCCGGCGGCGCCGCTCGGTCCGACACTGGCGCCGGGCATGGCTGCCGTCGGCCACGGCTGACCTGACCAAACGCTGACCGGCGTCTGACCTCGGCCGACCGCCGCCGGCTGCGACTGGCCTGGTCGAACGCTGACCGGCGTCTGACCTCGGCCGACGGGCACCGCCGACGCTGGCGCCTCGCCGTCCGCTCTGTTGACACGCATCGCCGTAGATGTCGGACCCCGTCCATTACCGCACACCCCGTGTGACGTCAGTCGACGCCGCCGGCAGCGCCTTCACGCGAGTTTGCGCCCGCTCTGTTAATCGGAGTCGAAAGAGAGATGACAACGTGGGAACCGTATGTGTCGTTTGTCTGTGTCAGAACGTTTGGGTGCTTCCATCGCTGAATGCCTCGCGCAGCCTACGTCAATGCCATTGTGCGGCCATCGTTAGCGCCCCCGCTGTAAAGTCGGCATGCTTAGCTGACAGTTATACTTACAAGGGCTCGTTTGCCTCCAGGCAGCTTCCATGATACGCCCACATACAACGTGCATTTAGCTTACACTGACACATTCAGCAGTTCCGGGCACCTTAATGGGTGTGAGGTGGTGTTCCCAAAGGTGCCCTTATCCTGTCTGACGTGCTCGGTATTTGCCACGTTCTTAGCAATGCTGATGGAAACTCGCCCCTCACCTCCAGTTGATGACTTGTTCGTCAACATGTTTTCTTAGAATAAACAGCATATGGGCATGCATGCCTGCCACACGATTTACGGTTGAGCGCGTGCCTAATGGTGGTACTCTGTCATTGCAAACTGCTGCGCACGATCTTAAAGCACGGCAGTGACAGACCGCGAGCAACGAGCACCTCAGGAAATATGAAGACGTTTTTGTTTATGAAACACACAAAACGCTGTGTTCGCATCTTTGCAGAAAAAGGGTGACTGGCGCTAGCAGGCAAGGCAATGGTACACAGCCAACCTGAGACCATCCACAAACCTGCATTCCACATGTCGCTGAAAATAATACATAGTGGCTAACGCTAAAGAACCAATCGATCGATAGTAGTAGGTCCTTATTCATGACTGACAACTTTGTGTTCCAAACACTGGAACTGCCTGCACAGCCCGAAAAAGGGCGTAGACAATATCATTCTGAGGCCTGCATGTCAGCACGACACTGCCGCCGCTGCGCCTGCCAGACCAGGCCAACACCAAGATGCTGCTGATCCGGCTGCAGGGTGCATCGGTGACTCTGGCCGTGTGTTACCGCCCTCCCGCCGACGACGCTGCGATTGACCGAATAGCTGCTTCCCGATCAGCAGTGTATCCGCTGAACTGCAGAGCCGTCATCGTCAGAGATTCAACCTCCCTGAAATATGCTGGACACCGGCGGCCGACCGTGCCGTTGCCGACCTGCGGAGAGCGTCGAACCGCACCACCCGATTCGTCAGCACGTGTGATTTGCCGGGTCTAAAACAGTGGGTCTGCCAGCCTCCTGAAGGAAAGAACATTCTGGAGCTAGTACTGTCCCAACGCATACCGTCACAGGTCGGTGTGCGAGACGGTCTTCTGAACGTAGACTACGAGGGCTGTGGTCTGACTTCGACGGCTGCGCCGGAGTCGCTCACTGATCCCGCGGGGGCTGCTGGAAAACGTCGGAGTTGGCCAAGCAGTTGACACCTTCCACACACTGCTTGAGTCGGCCATCGCCGACCACGTCCCCAGGGTGGCCCTCCGGCGCCGGCTGTCCCCTGGCTCGACTGCGAGGCGCGAGCTGCTCTCCGGCTGAAAGAGGCGGCTTTCCGACGACTGCGGAGAAACCCCGGCGCGGCGACCGCGGCTGAGTTTGCGGTCAGGAGACGTGATTTCAAATCCAAATGCTCTCAAAATTTATATAAACTTACCGACGACTTCAAGACCATCCCCAAGCGGTACTGGCCTTTTTTAAATGTGCTACGAATAATTCATACATATCACCAGTTTTGTACAACTCTGAGCGGACTCTGGCATCGGGTGACAGCACTCGCACTGTCGCCTCTGTTCTGAAATTTGTTAAGATTTGTGTGCGAACCTCTCCACATGCGCCATGCTATCCAGTCAAGTCACTGAACCAGCTGAGAGCCTCTGAGGCAGCCTTGCGATCCGCGATAGGTATGGTCGGTCCCAGCAAGGTCTTTGGGACTGACAATATCAGTGGCCACATAGTCACCGAGTGCTCGAACGAGTTAGTCATTCCGCTCACCAAGATTTGTGACTTCTCGGTGAGTTCTGGTGTCTTTCCGGGGAGAGCAAAGCAGGCCAGCATCATAGAAATTTTCAAGAAAGGCGATAAAAAGGAGCCATCAAATTAAAGGACCTTATCCCTTCTTCTTCCCTTGAGAAAAATACCGGAACGACTACGGATGATGAGCTGTTTTGTGTCCTGTGACAAAAAAGCACGTCTGACCTGTGTCGTACCATCACCATCATAGTCTTGTTCATAGGCGTTCGCGCAGCACGAACTTATGTGTTTACCCGAAATCGCGTTCGGATACCACGTCGGACGGAAACTAGACGGATGCCATTTACATTGATTATTCGGCTGTTGTTTAGAGCGGAGCGATTGTTTTAATTTTCTTTTTCAAGCTTAAGTTTAGGTTTGGGCAAGCGTCAAAGATTACGCTTAGCAGCATATTCCTTAAACAATATGTGCATCTGAGTCGTCTCAGATTGGTGACTGTCTGACCTTTGAGGTGCCCATGGAAGATGTTTGTTGCGGACCCCGTTATCAAGAAATTCGAAATGACCGTCAACAACTACTTCATTAAGCAGGCCCTCCAGTAAAAAGCAGATTTGTTTTGGCCTCGGTCTGACCCTCATGACCCAAGGTCAAGGACATTTGTTGCAATCCTAAATCTAGTCGTTTGTCTAAGAAACTTCTAAGAGATATAAGGCTTCGTCTAGCACTTCATTGTCACGCCAAAATAAGCAATGCCCTAGAAATTGCATTCGTTGACAGCCGGGGCCTGACTGACATACAATAGGTCAATAACCCTACAAGGTGCACCCGTTTTTTAAATCAAAAGAAGTGCTGTTCAGTCACCTACAGGTCTGCAAATCCTTCAAGACGTTCAGAAATTACTCTGGAAAAACTTCGGGGGACGGGGGTCAAATTGGCCCTACATCTGAGCACGTGTTAGCGTTACAAGTTCCAGTGCCAAAATTTCAGGAACAAGTTCATGTCATACAAATTTTTCCTTTAGTCGCTTTTTGCGCACAGTTGTCGGTGTTTGCGCTTGACGTATTTCCGTGCCGAAATTTATGGTAAATTCTTGCATTCGAAGTCATGTCATGTAGAAATCGTAGCGCTAGAAACTTTGCGACGTAGAAGTATTTGCGTCAGAGGTGTATTTGTTTGCCCCCGAACTTGCATAGCATGGATTACGTGACCGCAGCCCATTTGTATCGTTTCTTCTCGGTGGAGCACGGCTGGATCACAGGACTAATATTCTCAGATCTCAGAATTTAGTAATGACATAATAATATTCTCAGAAGATAGTAATGACATGCTGAGCAGCGGCCAGATCTGCCTTTGCTTTGAATAAATGCGTCCTAGGGGCACGCTCTTCTTACAACCACTGATACTTTTTTAGCTCACCTACCTCGCTGGCAGATCCTCTACATAAACTAGGCCGCTTTGCTCACTGACCACCCGGCTTTTATTGACACGGCATCAAGCACCAACAAAACATCCACTGAGAACCCCGTGCATTGGCAGCGTCCTCGCACAAGTACAAGAACAATGTCGACAGTTCAGCTGGAGATGAACGGGATCAGTTTCCACGACTAAACCCACCGCTGCGCGTGGCGCTCGCCAACGCCTTGACTCCACGACATGCCTCCTGACGCACCACACCGCGGCGCAACTTTCATGTGCACCACGCACATATCACCAACGCCCAGAGCGATACCACAGACAGGGTTCGGCGCTTCGTTTCCCAGTCAGACGGAAGGCACGGCTGAGGCGCCCTCTCGCCCTATTTCTTCACGATCTGGATGACATCTTCGTCCTCGACAACGTGGGCCAAACCGACCCTCTGCGGACTGTACTTTGTGCTCCGACCCTGCGGCAGGCGGTGATCGTCAAACATGGCACAGGATCTCTAAGCTCTCTCGTCTTCCGAACGCCAGTGTCACTGGACGCATCATTCACATCGAGAATGACGAGGGCACCTCTCATAACACGAAATCACGACCTTACGCATGTTTAAATCGCGCTGTGCCAGCACACACGAAGCAACCGACGACGCGTTATCGAAAAGTCTCGCTCACAGATTACTGGCGTTACAATTCCAAAGCCGATACAACATGGAAAAACTGTGGCCACCCCTGCAGGCTGTCACATGAATATTCTGCAGCGAATGTATGGGCCTGCTTACCGCCCTACATGCGGCTGAAGACAGCTTGAAGGTGCACTGGAGTCAACCAAACCACACAATAATGCAATTTTGATCATGTTCAAAGCACGCGAGTGGGCATGCACTTCCATGCAGTGGGGGCACTTCCATGTCAAGAGAACAGGCCACTACACATGCACTGGCGGCCAGGCCATGAGCTGGAACGGCCAAACGAAGCTAGTGCGCCGCTGGGGGCAGCGCTTTGACAATGCTGGCGGTGAAACGCATTACGCAAACGCGCTGGCGGTTACGCAGAAGTCTGTGTAACCCCGCTAGGAAATAACATTTTGAGTAACGCACTTTTTACAACGTAAAACAAAATATGCTTTCATACGCTTCGTGACAAAATCAGATGAATCAAAACATGTACTGACCAAATACTTTAACATCATGCCATATTACTGAAGGGGCTACGTACAATGGCTATGAGAGGGGAGCTAGCACGGTGAAATGGCAAATCCAAAATATCGAAAAGATTTAAAAACAAATACTTGCAGTATGAGTCGGATGCACCTCATATAGACGCATGCATACATCGGCGCATCAGAACCTCAAGTGCTGCTCATTCCGATATGTCCAAGGACATGATATTATGACTTCGCGCCAGTGTGCTCGCACCACGCGATTGATGTGTGCGGTGCGCCATGGGTCCGCTCAGCGAGACTACGCTCCCTGACTGCAGAACCTGGCCTGCAGTGTGTGCAATCCAAGCGACGGATCAAAACTCCACCGGCCATAAGCACACAAACATCGCCCGCGGGCATCAACAAAGCAGCCCCAAGCAAGCAGCAAGCGTCGCTAGGGAAGCCCGAACAGGCAGGGTGGCCGGGTAAATAAGCAGCAAGCGTCGCTAGGGAAGCCCAAACAGGCAGAGTGACCGGGTAAATCAACAGCAAGCGTCGCCAGGTAAGCGCAAACAGGCAGGGTGGTCCGATGGCGTTAGGTACTCACCCAGACCAAGGCATACTTGAAGACAGCCACGATACTACGGTGGACGGTATGACAGACGTGCTCCACCGAGCTGTTTCGCCGCATGATGATGGCGTCGTTAAAGTCTGGATGCCTGCCCGGCTTCTTGGTGTATATGCGGATTAGCGCCAGCATGTCCCACATCATGAACAGCAGATAGTCCAGGTTCAGCTTCATGTTGCAGCTGCAGCAGCAGGTGGATGTATCAGGGGCATAGCACAAGCCAGGAGAGCTCCGCAACCCAGTCTCACTGGATCCGTCATCCAAGAATGATCACGCGTTGTCAGTGGCTTTGCAAAGGGGTCTATGAACTGGAAGAGCTGTCGACGGTCAAACGCTCTCACACGCGCGATCGAAACATGCAAGGTAGCATGCCACCTTTTGTACGTCTTATACGGCACGTATTGTTAGATCAGACGCGTCCGATTTGATAACACCAGTTTTTTTTTAAAATCCTGAATTAGTCTGAATTTCTACTTGGAGTAGCCAATCGAAAGGAAAAAATCTCATGTATGTTTCAATATTCTCAATCTGATGTTTGCAACGCAATAATTCGTAAAAACGCTTGCATGATAGATGCAGCGAAAGCCTGAAACACTATTTAGGTACTGATACATGAAACCATTGTACCATTATCACGCAAATTTCACGAAACGTTATACTATGGCTTTAATTTCTCCTTATGGCTTTCCACACAATGGCTATTTTCGAGGCGCATTGGCTTTGGGGAACGGGAAACAGATTATCGCATGGTCCATGGCGACGTACGGTTCAAACTCTGACGAATGCGTTTTCTCGGCAATTGGCATCCGCACGCTGTGGCGATCGCAAACATGCATTTACACTGACTGCATTCATACCAATAAAGGTGCCACTTGTAAGCTCGCGAGCCCGCAATGTGCGAGTGAAAACAGCTCAAAATTGGTACCGTCACAGCATCGACAGCCCTCATCAGCGACGGCCCCATGCCGTTGTCATGACGACAGCGGTTGTGACACCAGCAGCTGTCGCGGACACGTGTTTTGGTTAGTAGCCCCAAAGAGCCACGACTAGTACGACACGGCAAATGCAAAGGAACCACGCCTTTACGAGAAAACCGGAACAAAGCTCGCGATAAGTCAAAAACCGTCGTAAAGCTCCAATAACGAGAACACGCTGGGGTCAGTGGTAGTTCCGTCGGGTCAAGTTGATGCCAACATATGTCGCGTCATTGTTGAAACCGAGAAGGCTGCTTAAGCTTTATGTAAACACCTGAACCTGGTGATGTAATAACCGTCACCACGTATGCTCGCGTGTGTCTGGGCGCAGGTCGGGTGCAAGCAGCCCATGCACAACGCCCCTTTACAAAATGCTTCCAAGAATAGCTTGCTACCATGCATACAATTATGACGCACGTTTTCCTCTATTTTCAGTTCACTCTAGCGATAGAAATATCGGTCAGCCTCCACGTATATCGCTATGGTGTGGGGTATAGCCAATCGACGAGCCGGGGCCGCCGTTTACCTATGCTCTCCGGGTTTGGGTCGCTTTGCACGGGTAGCCGGCAAACAACCTCGCCGGGCCGTACATAATGGTGCTGGTCCGACGGGCGACGCTAGTGGACAGGACACCGATGCACGGGGCGTTGCGATTGTGACCCCAAAAGTCACGGGACTGTTGGAGGCTCCATAGCCGTCTCACTGCGGTTGGGCAGCCGCTCCGCGGCCGCATGTGGACACCCGCTTTCACTAGCCAAGGAACACCAAGTAGCTTTAAGGGTCCGTAAGCGACGGCGTCTCTTGTGGCCACGTACAGGACGCCGTACGCACAGAGGGTCCCCAGGATGGCAAGATGGGACCTACTGAGCGTCCATAGGTAGTTCTGTCTGAAATATGGGAACTGTCCGAGCTTCTAGTCCGGCAAAACTCCGCACAGCGCAGGTTACCGGGGATCGAGGTTCCAAAGTGCCCCCCCCCCCCCCCCGCCCCCAACGGGATTTCGTGTCATGGCTGCGTGTGTCTGCTACGGCTGAGATACCACACATGGGGAGGCAGCACAGCAGAGGCGCAGCCTAGTGTGTGTGTGTGTGTGTGTGTGTATGGGGGGGGGGCCTTCCCTAGGTGTACATTTTTTTCGGCACGGATGTCTCCCGACAGGAAGTGATGCCTAATCCCCGAACCCCTCCCCCTTAACAAAATCTGGATACACCCTGCAGTTTGGCCTTAATCAGTCATATGTCATATTTCACAAGTTCACTTATAAACGCGCCTGCACGCAAAGTGCAATTCACTTTCTTTCCTTCTCTTCGCTCGCCGTTGTACTTCACGAAAGCTCTGAACTTCCCACTTAAATTACATTTTTCCGATTTTCCACCACTCGCGGCTCCAGTTCCTTAAACATACGCATCGCGAACTCTGACTACACTTTCAGGCTGCCAAAAAAATGGGTGTAATGTTGTGACAAAATACCAAAAGAATAATTTGGACTTAAATCTAATCAAACTAAATATCCTCTGTTCGACCTCGTGCCACGGGAGCCGTCTGAACCCCGTGCCCCGGGAGCCGTCTGAACCCGTGCCCCGGGAGCCGTCTGAACCCCGTGCCACGGGAGCCATCTGAGCCCCGTGCCCCGGGGAGCAGTCTGAACCCCGTGCCCCGGGAGCCGTCTGAGCCCCGTGCCCCGGGAGCCGTCTGAGCCCCGTGCCCCGGGAGCCGTCTGAGCCCCGTGCCACGGGAGCCGTCTGAACCCCGTGCCACGGGAGCCGTCCGAGCCCCGTGCCCCGGGAGCCGTCTGAGCCCCGTGCCCCGGGAGCCGTCTGAGCCCCGTGCCCCGGGAGCCGTCTGAGCCCCGTGCCACGGGAGCCGTCTGAGCCCCGTGCCCCGGGAGCCGTCTGAGCCCCGTGCCCCGGGAGCCGTCTGAGCCCCGTGCCCCGGGAGCCGTCTGAGCCCCGTGCCACGGGAGCCGTCTGAGCCCCGTGCCACGGGAGCCATCTGAGCCCCGTGCCCCGGGAGCCGTCTGAACCCCGTGCCACGGGAGCCGTCTGAGCCCCGTGCCCCGGGAGCCGTCTGAGCCTCGTGCCCCCGGGCAGCACGACCCACCTGACGACCACCGAATTGGGCTGCCGCGCGAGCCGGTCCACCTCCTCGATGCTGACTTGATCGATCTTGTTGTAAACGTAGAGGCAGGGCAGGTGCACCCGGTTGTCCGAGATGGTGTCGATCAGCTGGTCGGCCGTGCAATCCTCGCGGAATATCACCTGCGGCACGACAGGTCACGTGGTCCAGACCAGGACAGCAGTGACGTTCAGACCGACGACAGCGGCACGCTCAGAGGCGGACCTCAAGATTTGGATCACGATTTCAGGAAGGACGTGACACATGCACTCATGTTACGCCGAATCAACATGTGCACCTGAAGTCGAGCGCGCAAATGGCAGATGTGCTGAGTTTGCTTGGATTGGACAATTTCTGACGAGCGATATGACAATAACGGCAAAAACATTCAAGAGAATGGTGATATGCCCTTCCCTTCAGCTACGCAAGCGAAAGCTGCGGAGCTCACGAGATTCCACGACAAAGTGCTACAACAAAAGCGGTGGTCCTACGGCGTAACTTCTACTGACAGTACTTATAACGACACAAGTGCTACGCGACAAAACTTATATCGTACAAATTTATACTCACCATTACCTCTACGGCAAACATTTATACAGTCATTGCTTATACACATTACTTCTACTACAAACTCTTGTACACTGAGACTGTACAACAAAACTTATGGTTCACAAATTTAGGTTCTTCATTACTTCTGTTACAAAAACATAGACAGTCGTTATCTATATACGACCTTGCTCCTACTGCAAATAATTATACGCGACATCAGTGCCACACGACTAAACTACTTCAAAAACTTATTCCCGTCATTACCTCCACTGCGGCAACTTATACAGTCGTTGCTTATACACGACATTAATTCAACCGCAAGTACTTACATGCGACGTAAGTTCTACACGACACAACTTATCCTTCCATAATGCATGACTGCCATGACTTTTACTGCAAAAACTTGCATAGCCTTTACGTTTACAAGACATTATTTGTAACGCTTGACCTTGCTGTGGGGTGCAAAATGCGTGGACACCTATCAGAGGCATGGGAACAATTCGCAGGTAAGGCCGGAGCCCCTAATGGGCAACACTACAATTACGTGTTTGCGACGCTGGTCCGAAGAGTTATTTATTCATTATGTTGTGTGACTGTTTGCAGCGCTTGACATATGGGCAAAGACTGCAGTTTGGGTAGCCAAATATCAAGACTGGCCCTATTTTTTGGTAAAAGTAATATTGAGTTTCAGCGAAAACGCCAGGAGTGTAATTTCCTGCCCGGCCGTGGACCTCATCCTCCACTCATCTGCCATAGGAAGGTGAATCATATTCGGGGCAAACGCCGTGTTTCATGTATTATGGCGCAAGGTTGGCCGCTTTTCCCTGCTGAGTCCCCAAACTTGATCTGCCACACTACGAAAGTGCACCACGCGTTTTTCAGCAGAAAAATATCGTGTATAACTATTGTCTTTGTGGATCTGTCAATCACCATATTTACAGCGGCAATGATATATCGACACGATGGATGGGCATCTGCAGTGTGATTTCGCCCAGCCAAGTGCCATGCCATAGCATACCAGCCATGTGTTCGCTCCCTCCATGATTTTGGAGAGGCTTATGCTATGGGCTAGAGCACTGATGGGTGTAACTTGTGGATTACAGCCTGTCTCTTATTGCACAAACGTCTTACATCAGTACCGACCGAATAAGTAAAATCACTGACATATGAAAACTTAATAGGTTTTTACAGTAATTATGATGACGGACATAGGCTTTTTACAGTTCGTTATATTACTTTTCAAGTTTTGTTGTGTGGCACTAGTGTTACCTTTAACTTGTCGTAGTTGAAATGATGTCGCGTCCAGGTACAGACCGTGTAAGTCTTCGCTTTAGAAGTGATAGGTGGCATAAGCTTTTGCAGAATAAGTTTTGTCGCATATAACTCATGTTGTGATGAGTTTTTGCGGTAGAAGTAATGCCGAGAATAAGTAAAGGCTATTCAAGTGTTTGCGGCGGACGTAATGCACGCATATGTTTTGAAGTCTAAATGTTGTCGTGTAGCATTCATTTCGTGTGTGCGTCTTTGCAGCAGAAGTAATTTCGCGTCTAAGTTAAGTATTTACAAGCTTTTGCAACAACCTCATGTCGCATATAACTGATGTAGCACTCCTGTCGGCAGAAATTTTTGCCGTAGCACTAACATAGCAACACCGCTCGCGGAATACGCCCTCAACTTCAAGGTCATATTAACTGAGGCACACTCGTGGTATCATATTGAACGGAACAGTTCCAGAATCTTAATGAATGCCGCGTCACAAGTGCGCACACTGTTCCCACAAACACAGCAGAATGATCGACATTCGTAATGCGCAGGCGTATGAAAATGTAGAATACTTACAACTCTCTTCGAAAAACTGACCTCAGCATTAAATATCTTGTATTCGTGGAGTATAACTTGCACTAGCTTCTCATCAACCTTCGATAGACTACAGGTGGCATTGAAATGGATTCCTCCAGCCTTCTTTTGCTGTGAACACCAAACATGTATAAATGACACACGAGCAAAACATAAAGTGGAATAAAACTAAAACTGGAAGTCATACTAATAAACTCAAAGCTGAACTGTCGACGCCAGAAGCTGAGTGAGACGTCTCTAGGCCACAAAATCGCAAATGCGCCGGAAAAGCAACGTGATCCTCAGACAGTGGTTGCGCGCCACACATTTAGAACCATTTGTCGTAGGTGTCGTAGTGGAAGAGCAGTACACCAAAAAGGCACACTGCAAGAACCCTATCACACATGACACGGAACGGGACGAACGGACACCGACAACGATCCGCCGAATCGTCCATCGTGTCTGCCCACCCACCTTGAAGTAGATGCCGGGTTTCGGCTTGTTGAGTCGGATGCCGACGGCCTCCAGCTCCTTCTCCAGCAGTTCGCGCTGCACCTCCGACTTGGTGGCGTCCAGCATGATGATGACCAGATCGGCCGTCCGAGCCACGGCGATCACCTGGACGCGAGCGAGGCGCGCGTCAGGGGTCGGCCGGTGCGCGGACGGCACCGTCGGCACAACAGCTGGCGGGCACACGAGCTGACTGACGGAGGCCACTGCAGGCAGCTGGCCGGCTGACCACTGGCACAGCATACAAAGCGAACGACTGACGGTCAAGCAGACAGAAGCTGCTGTCAACAAACTGAGAGTTGTTACAGTTAGCACGATTTAGGCACCTGACGCGCGAGTGAACAATGTATGATCCACTCAAAACTGCTGGCAAGTGTCCAGCCAACCGCCAACTTAAAGATCAACCAACCAACCCACATGTCTCCCCTGGCGCCCGCCAAAGCCCACGCAAGCATGATGACACACTGGAATTGCGAGTGCATAATGTCACGTGTCAGGCCCAAGTGGCGACCGCGTTATCACCAAAATGCTGACATCCACGACGCTCCTGTTTTCTGGAGCGAACCACTGACCACAAATAGGAGCCAGATCGGCGCTTAGTGGCGACTGGTGAGCCAGCCCAGGCCAGGCCGACTGTAGCCACGTCCACAGCCACACGTATGCACAGACCTGTCTGCCGCGACCCTTGCCCTGCGCGGCTCCCTCGATGATGCCGGGCAAGTCAAGCAGCTGGATGTTGGCGCCATTGTACTCGATGACGCCCGGAATGCAGGTCAGTGTGGTGAACTCGTAGCTCGCCGTTTCCGACTGGGTCTTGGTGAGAGTACTCAACAGGGTGGACTGGAACGAACACAGGGCCTCAAATACGAACATTTCGCTAGCCAACGGAAGCGGGGGATTCACACACCAGCGTCGGGACACGTTGAAGCATAATCGAGCTCGATGGCACCTCAGGTGGTTCCAAAGCGCCTAAGATAACGTACTATACTTCTTGCTAAAAAAAAAACAGTCAAACGCTGCACGCACTTCCTATGTTACTGCACTCGAATAACACCGGAAAGGACTTGACGTGGTTAAGCGCAGATGTTCTTAGTTTTTTAATTGAACTTAGTTTTTTAATTGAGTGCATGGTTAAGCGCAGAGGTTCTTAGTTTTTTAATTGAATACAAAACCCACCAAGCACCTCAACTGATATGCCTTTTTCACATTTTTGTGATTTTTCGCGTGAGTCATAGCTTAGAGACTGACTTTAGCATGTTTGAACGTTTGTCACGCGGCCCACACATTTAGCTTACAGCCGCGGAGCTATGCTTCGAGGCCTCGGTTCTGCTGGATTAGCTTCGGTTTCTTCTTCTTTTCATGTTCCTGATCTTTGATAGGCAGCAGAGATTGACACGCTCCATGTCAGAGCTGCTACGACACGTCACCAAACCGATGCTAGCACAAAACAACTGTTTTATCTCACCTTGCCGACTGAGGGGAAGCCAATCAAAGCAACGCGAGCATCACCGGACTTGAGCACGTCAAAACCTTCTCCCTTCTCTCCCTTCTTCCCCTGTGGCTCCAGAAGCTGGGTCCGGTATTTGGCAAGCTTGGCCTTCAATAATCCGAGGTGATACTCAGTGGCTGGTGGAACAGAGCATCTGGTCAATGACACATGCTCTCTACTGTAATCCAAGGTGATACTCAGTGGCTGGTGGAACAGAGCATCTGGTCAATGACACATGCTCTCTACTGTAATCCAAGGTGATACTCAGTGGCTGATGGAACAGAGCATCTGGTCAATGACACATGCTCTCTACTGTAATCCAAGGTGATACTCAGTGGCTGATGGAACAGAGCATCTGGTCAATGACACATGCTCTCTACTGTAATCCAAGGTGATACTCAGTGGCTGATGGAACAGAGCATCTGGTCAATGACACATGCGCTCTCTACTGTAATCCAAGGTGATACTCAGTGGCTGATGGAACAGAGCATCTGGTCAATGACACATGCTCTCTACTGTAATCCAAGGTGATACTCAGTGGCTGGTGGAACAGAGCATCTGGTCAATGACACATGCTCTCTACTGTAATCCAAGGTGATACTCAGTGGCTGATGGAACAGAGCATCTGGTCAATGACACATGCTCTCTACTGTAATCCAAGGTGATACTCAGTGGCTGATGGAACAGAGCATCTGGTCAATGACACGTGCTCTCTACTGTAATCCAAGGTGATACTCAGTGGCTGATGGAACAGAGCATCTGGTCAATGACACATGCTCTCTACTACCATGCCAGTAATTAGCTTATCGCACAAGATAACACATAACCAGGTTCAATCTATCCCGTAGCTGGGATGAGATTGCAGTGCTAATAGAACATAACAACAGCAGCACATGCCAAAAATACACCCAAAAATATCTGCCCACCATGCCAGGCACTTGTCACACTTTTTTTTACATAGCAGTGCGTCTTCAGTTCAGCATGCACTGTGACTTTCAAAGCCGAAATTGTCTACTAGCACCACACATCACCAAAATCATACCTTTATTCTTTTGTGTCCGACCAATTTCCCGTTCAATCTCGGCGATCTTCTCCAAGATGCCCATTATTGATAGCTGACACCTAGCGAAATATAGTCTGGAATGGATGAACAGAGTATTAGTCACAGAATACGCAATTTTTCATAAAAGTCTATTGAGCTATGCTTCCCATAACACCCGCCCAGGTGGCCGCTTGGATATTCTTTGCTCGGGTGGGGTTGGGGGTCAAATTGACCCCACTGAGATTTTAGAAACTAAGAGAGCTACAGACACCAAATTCACAGGGTGTGTTGACCTGTATGTGAACTCACTTAGGTCACAGTTTGAGGTTCCTAGGTCATGAGCTTCAGGTCAAATAAGGTCATACAAGGACAAATTCCAGGTTGGTCTCCAAAAGTCCCCTAGAACCTAGATAACTGTTTTAGGCAAATAATCACATACTGATCTAAGGTCAGCGACCTTGTTTGACCTTTTCAAAATCATGGTGATCACAATCATGCAAGAGTGCTTTGAATTTCACATTTGGATGAGCAACAAAAATTACACTAAACAGAATGTTCCTAGAAACAAAATGTTGGCCTAGGTCATTCTATGTCAGTGAACTATTATGACCATTAGCAAGTCTATGGATGGTGTATAATGTGGTTCCTGTTATCAACATTCAAAATGAGCGCAAGGAACTACCCCACACAGCAAGTGCTAGAGCAACAAAACAAGTTGGTTTTGACCTTGACCTGACCTTCATGTCTGACCTTATGTCAATGCCATTTGTTCATTCAATGGCTATGTTGCCTAAGGAAGTATCTCAGATGTATGGCTTTGTCTAACACTCCATTGCTGGATCAGGTTGAATGATTCCCTACAAATTGCCTTGACTGAAACCATGGCCTGACTTTGATCTGCCATGGGTCAGTGACCTTACAGAGTACATCTAATTTTTTTGGCCAACTGACCTGTTATCCAGTTGTCTACAGCTATGCAAAATTTGGTGGGGCTATGCCAAACTTCACCAATCAAATATCACACACACTCAGACAGAAGCTTAATATTTTATATGACCATAATATTACAAGGATTACCAAAAGTTTCCCACCCAGACACACTTTACACTATGAAAAGCTCTTTAAAGCATTACATGGGACTTTGCTTTTCAGGGCTTTACAGATCAAAGCTACTGCAGTAGACTGAAACTTGAAAAAGTATGCTGCAATGGGAGGTCACCACAAAGACCTCCTACAAAGAATAACATATTGTTTGAGACAGGGCATCAATGATACAGATGGGATCGATGCTAGGTCCAACCTCACAAGCTGTTGTACATGTGCATATAGAATTCCAGCCAAAAGGGCTCTCTGACCATTGCCAGATGTCATTGAGTTCTGAGCAAGACTACATAGTAGACAGATTTCAGCCTAATAAGGCACATCTTCAGTCTTCAAAAAATCCATCTGATGTCCTAGATGCCTACATGAAATGTGTGTGCAGGAGCCCTGGGGATACAAATGTAGAACTCAAGCTAGACCAGACTGAACTAAATTTTTCAATTTTTTCCATGAGAAAAGTGGTTATTTAGTATTTCTCCAGAAACTAATCTACAATATCACAATTTCTTGAGACACTTGCCCTTTTAATGTTGACAGTGGTGCAGAATGTACACCAAAATAAGAGTGCTCTGATTTCCAATGTAATGCTCTGAGGTTCTCACCATGCTTTCACTGCTAACAATGCATGTCCTGTGTACCACATATTAGTTATGGTCTGGTCAAAACTCATTGCCTTCAAGCATTGGGATTGTTTTGAACCTGCTAAATGCATGCAAGGAGACTCCATGCTCCATGAAACTTCATCAACACTGACCAACTAAAAGGCATCAATATTACAAAGCATACACCTATTCTCTAAATATGGCTACATAATTCATCACTGTGCAAATTCAAAATAACCCCAGTTACATCTACACATGGCCTCTGCCACGAGTTAACTTTACATGGTGATATCTCATCAGCAACCTAATGATGATGATGAATGTGGTCTTAGGGCAAGCCGACTCAGTTACCTAAGGGTGAAACTCGAAAATAAAGCACAATGAAGATCTTTGTCATGAAGGAACGAAGACGGTAGAAAATGGACAATGGACATCAGTTTAATATCCTCTTGTTCCAATGAGCTACCCACACCGCAACACTTTCACACTAAACAGGTCACCAATAACAGTCGCGAAACAGTGGAGAGCAGCCACCTACTCTCACTGTAAAAACAACTGTCTGCACCCAAGATACAGCACAATACACACAGGGGCTCGCTTGTGCACTCAATGCTGGTCACCAATACTGACGCGATAAATACGATTGCGGCATAAAACGTGAACGCTCTTGGTCACGAACGAAATTTTCCATCGCTGATTGGCTGTTAGGTAGGTAAGTCGTAATGAAATTAGGTCGGTAAAATGCGTAAAAAATCTTCTTCACATTTATGATGATGATTTTAAGTTATAAAAATAGGCTTTTTGTCAATTTCTATGTGAAAACAAGGCAAAACTCCTTAACCATGCGTTATAACGGAATGCATTTTACATGACGTCACTAAAAATCTCTGTCCATCAAGCCCATACCGAACTCCTGCTGCCGAACTGGCCACTAAAATGGACTAGAGATTCAGAAATCCTTGATGTTGCGCCCATTCACGTTTCGGGATACGGTGGCGGGTTGGGGGGCGCCGGGGTTATAGGTAAGTGGTGGTGTGGAATCAGCCGCTACGGGTCTGACAGAGGTGGATATGATACTGTTTGTATTAACAGAACGTCCTTAACTATGTTGCGTAGCTTGCCCGCCTTTTCTGACGTCTTTCCCCCGGTACCTGGTTATGCACTGCTCGCGCTTGGCGAACATCTCGCCCTGGATGCGCTGTTTTATGTGTGACTTCCCAAAAAGGCAATATCCGTCGGTCCCTATGACCTGATTGAGCTTGAGGTTCTAGAAAAATATGGGTGTTTGGTTTGTCATGTGAAGAAGCTCGTGGTATTTCACTATTACACTTAGATGTTTAAGATTTCATGGTTGTGGCCCTGTTTAATTTTAATATCATCCTTCCTGGCCCTCCTCTCCCTTGCAAAAGTTTAATAAATCAAGCCCTGCTTCCCTTCATGCATGACATTAATTTTGAATGGACTATAATGCTAATATTTTGCACTGCAAACATCATTAGATGAACTTCTTTGCAGCTCAAGCAAGGAAATCATAAGTTCATTTGTGTATTTGCAGAAAATGCCATAAGAAACAGCACTCATTAACCAAGACTTTGTCCCTAACTACATCTAGCTGGCATGAACATTGCTAAGTTTGCCGCTTTTGCATGGTGATTATATTGTGCATTTTGTGGTCACTTGTAAGGCAAGAAGTTGTCAGGCCTGGTAGTCAGCTTGTCATATTATGCTATTACTTGTACTGATGGGCTGTTTAATATTGGAAATAATCATATTTGGAAGTTTGGTGCTCTCATATTGGAATCCAACATGTTTGGACATTTAGCATGTGTGGTGTGGGAGCTTCTTTGGCGTGGCTATAATTTGCAAATTGAACATGGAAATGCATCAGGTAATCCTTACCTTTCTTCTTTCAGCCTGTCTGTTTGGAACCTCTTCCATTGAAGAACACCACTGCTTAAGTCAGCCATGGACAGCTGCAGTGTATCAGCATTGATGCTTCTGGTTCTGTGGGTTGCTGACACTGCAGTGTGCTCCCAAACAGAGCTGACTATTGAAGTTGCAGCTGGCAAGGAGGAATGTTTTTACGCAGCTGTTAGGATGGGAGAACATATTGACATTGAGTACCAGGTATGGTTATAGTGGTTATCTGTGAGAAATGCTTTTCAGCATATCTCTAATGATGCAAAAATAATGGTGGGAATCTTCCTTCAAAAATGCAAAGAGTGGTGTAATATGACAATGATTGAGTATATTCTTTGACTTAATGCTTCTCAATATTCTTAATCAGGTCTGGAAAAAATGATTTTGTCATTACATCCCTTATATTTGTTGTTATTTTCAGGTTATAGATGGAGGTCAAGGTGACATTGACATTAACTTCCATCTCTCAAGTCCAACAGGCAAAAAGCTTGTTACAGACTTCAAGAAGTCTGACAGCTCACACAGGTAATACTGTATGCTTGCATTTGTCAGATTGCTTTGGCAGCTAATCAAGTAGCAGTTCCATGTTTTTCCCACTTATGACAAGGTTCAGCAATACAAATTACATTTTTTTGGTGTGTACAGCAGCGAGTTGCTCATGTATTATATATATATATATATATATATATATTATAACTCAGCAATGCACCTCAGGTTAAACCAGCTACTTGTAAGTTTGGGCCCATATTATTTGATAGCAAATGTGACCCTTGTGTATGACCAGGTTTGCTGCTGAGGAGGAGGGTGACTTCAAGGCCTGCTGGGACAACACCATCAGTCGCTTCAACAACAAGCTAGTGTTCTTCGAGATAGGCGTGCAGCGCGAGGACGGCGGCGAGGTCTGGGACGAGATCGACCATGAGTTTGGCGCCACGGAGAACGAGGTGTATGACATGAAGCTACAGGACATACAGGTGAGAAGCGTTCTGGTAAGTCCACGAACCATGAGCCCCCCAGCCGCGGCGCAGACACGCAAACATTATGGGCGCGCCGCTAACGAAGCCGAGCACGCCGCGCAGGGTGCCGGTAGACGGCACACCCCTGTGTTGAGCGCGCGTCTTCTGTGGATAACGGCGACACTAGAACTGACTGAAGTCGAAGTTCTGCTCCATGTCCAGCTCCTGCTCTGCGTCTTCGATTCGCATGTGCGGCATCTTGCCCAGCTTCTGGCAGAGGTCGCGCCAGCGGTTGAAGCGCTGCCGCTTCATGGCCAGTACGGCAGCCTTCCACCGCATCTTGGCCGACGTGTACTTGGCCGAGCCCTTCTTCTTGGCGGAGCGGGCGTCCTGCTTGGCGGCGCGTGCCGCCTGGCCGGCCGTCGAGTGCTTCAGCATCCGCATGTCGGATTGCAGGGTGAGGGCGGAGCGACTCTGCGCCGCCTTCATCACCACCTCCGAGCTGAGCATCACCATCGAGGAGGAGGTCTTGCGCTGCAGCGCCTGACGCTGGCCGGCGCCGTGCGTCTCGTGTAGCACGAGCAAGCTGAGCCGGCGGCCGACCGGGCCGGCCACGCCCGTCACGGCGCCTGGCCGGCCGCCGAGCAACTCGCGCCGCGACAGGCCGCGCGCCCGGTGCGTGGCCAGCGCGAGCAGCACGCGCTCCACGGGCCGCACCGGCTGCGCGGCGCCGTGGCGCTGATCGCAGTTGGCGCCCGGCTGCGGCGGCGTCTCGGCGGCGGCCGCACTCAGCGCCGACGGCCGCCGCCGCAGCGAGCTGACGCTGCTCCAGCTGGTGCCCAGCGGCGCCGCGCTGTCGGCGACGTGCAGCGGCTGGCCCATCCACTGGCAGCGCTTCAGCTCGGTGGCGGTGGGCCGCTGCTGGGGCGCCGTGCTCATCAGCTGGCGCGTCACCTGGCGACAGCCGGACGTCACCTGCTTGGTGAAGTGCAGCTTGCGGTGCGCGGCCGTCAGCAGGGCGTGCGGGTCGCGCAGGTCGGCGCGTGTCTGCGCCAGCGGCAGCCGGCCGCACACCATGGCGTACAGGCACACGCCCAGCGACCACATGTCGGCGCGCAGCCCGTTGTACGGATGGCCGAGGAAGATCTCCGGCGCCGTGTAGACGAATGAGCCGCACTTGGTCTCCGACAGCCGCTCGCCGTGAAAGCGCGCGAAGCCGAAGTCGGCGATGCGGATTTCGTAGTCTGCGTTGAGCAGCATGTTCTCCAGCTTGATGTCGCGGTGGATGATGCCCATGTGGTGCAGGTACTGCACGGCGTCCACCATCTGCCGGAAGAAGGCGCGCGCCTCCACCTCGGCCAGGAAGCCCATCTTGTTGACGTAGTCGAGCAGGTCGCCGCGCTCGCAGTGCTCCATCACCAGGTAGTAGGCGGCCGGGCCCTCCAGCGCCGCGTACAGGTCCACCACCAGCGGGTGCTCCTGCGTCAGCCGCAGCGTGGCGATCTCGCGCGGCAGGAAGCGCTCGTAGTACTCGGGCGGCGCGCGACGCTTCGGGATCACCTTCACCACCACCTCCTTGTGCTCTCGCTTGAAGAAGGCGCGGTGGATCTTGCTGAAGCTGCCCTCGGCGATGGTTTCGAAGAGCGTGATGCCCTCCTGCTGGATGATGTCGCGACGCCGCCGATCGGGCCGGAACGCGCCGTCGCCCTTCATGCGCAGACGGAAGGGCGCGTCCAGCCGCTTGACGGCGGCCGCCTCGCCGTCCCACGACGAGCGGGGTGAGTCGGCCATCGGGACGCGGTCGGCGCTACGGGGCGGTGCGCTCTGGTTAAGGAGGCAACGGGCCGGGCGAGAGCTTAGGACTGGGATGTGGACCCGGAGCCGATGTTCGCACAGATGACTGACATTGAGCCCGTGCAGGGAGCTCAGTGTACCACACTGGAGGGAGTCACAGACAGCGGCTCTGATGTTTGCCTCGGCAGGCTCGCGCGAGCTCTCCTCTAGGCGACGGAGGCGTGGCAAGGGGCTGGTTTGAATGAATGAGCTACACACGATCCCTTAGCATACCGTCCACATACGGACAGAAGCCACCAACAAAGTCTGGGCAGGGAGTTACGCACAGTTCGATCCGATGGCAGTTTGCCTGATGTGGTTCTCACCTCTCAGCCTATCGTGGAACCGGCCGGGATCGGGAACTCCTCAAGTCGTTGCGTGTCATTGGTCGGTACCGGTGAGCGGACCGGGAGTCGTTCGCTGCTCTTGAGATGCGCAGGGATTGCGCACAGTATATCGACCTTCCAGTTTCCTTTTCCGTGTACTTTGCCTCTTGGCATGTACTTGGCCACTGGCGCGCCTTCTCTGTGTCGTCACGCTTGCGCTTGGGAAATCGTCTTCCAGTCAAGATTTGTTCTAGAAAATTCCCCGCGTGGTTTTTGGTATAGTAATCCACTGATAGGGAGCGACGGTAGGGCGGACAGCTGATAGTGCGAGTTACGCTGAAACAGGACACCCAATTATTACTGCTATGCACGCTTTTGCATTGATTCTTCATAAGGATGTGCCCCGGCGCCATGTGACAGAAACCACGCTCTGACTCGATATTCCTTACCAACGTGCCGCTGGTGCACCGCAGCTAGCCCTGCATCTGCTAACTGCTAAACGTTTTCGCGTTTAACTGAAAAACCTATTATGTGGTTCCGTGGTGCCGGACCAGAGCCTTCCAGTCGCATTGCCAAAAGAGTGACAGAATACGGGCGTCGCCAGCCGAAACAACCTCGCTCGGCCTCGGAGCGGGCTGTCTGAACGGCCGGACCTTAATCAGCGGTTGCACTCGGCTCTGTGTATCGAGCGGCCTGTTGTACCGTGGTCCAACGAGTCCACGTAGCACACTGAAGGTGTCCTGTGGCAAGAGCTGCGTGCCAAAGGGCTTGTGTATTTACACCGCATCGCTGCTGTGTAAAAATGCCGCGTCGAGTAGCCTGCCAAGGTTGTCGATATTGTAGTGGTCGACGCGTCTGCGTTAACCCCTGAGCGTCTGGGGAACCATAGGTACGGGGTTGATTCCCCGCGATTTCCAACCTTCCTGCCAGGGCAAGGGGCAGGCGACGCCATAAAACCCTAATGACCCAATGCGGTGTAATCAAATGCCGTTGGCCGAAAAATAGGTTATAGCGTAAGGATGTGATTATTGTGATTATTGTTTAGACAAGTGGGCAATGCCACCTACGCGGAGCCATGCGTGCGGAAATTCGTATGCCATGAGCACGGTTCATGTGTGTGTGTGCTCTACGACTGTGTGCTGCGGCTAGTTATTACTGTGCCGCTGCTTACATTGTGGAAAGGATAGATCCCACCACTGAACGAGAATACAGTTAACTGCAGTCGGTGCGAAGGCTTGCTGCGACCCTTTTCTCGTGAAGCCGTGCTGTTATGTTCTGGTTCTCTGATAAATGTTCAGTTCTCTATCGCCGCCGGTGGGTGCCGCTACGTGGTGCGCTTATGCCGCCGCCGTGTATTCTTTTCCTCTGATGAGCGCTCAGTTCTGTCGTCGCCGGTGGGTGCCGCTGCGTGGTGCGCCTGTGCCGCCGCCGTGTGTGCGGCACCTCGCTCTTACGGCCGGCTGACACCGCCCCGCGCCGACAGGACGCCGTGGGGCGCGTGCGTCACCAGCTGCTGCAGTCGCGCCACGTGCAGGACCAGCTGCGCGTGTTCGAGGCGCGCGACCGCAGCATCGCCGAGACCAACTTCGAACTGGTCGCCAACTGGTCCATGATGCAGATCATCGTCATGCTGGCCGTCGGCGTCGTGCAGGTGGGCTTGCTATGCGACGGCGGAGGCGTCCCATCGGTCGGACGGTGGAGTCCAGGCGCAGGCATGCATGCAACAAGCTATGACGGGGATTCGGTCCCGGGTAAGGCGTCATTGGAACACACGCTGGTGGTAGGGGACCAGTCAACTTGCGCGGTATAGGCGGCCTTGTCTGTCTCACAGCGCTGGGTGGATTTCGAGAAAAAAACATTGTAGATATCCGAAACGCTAGGCCCGTGATGCCTGTGCTCCGCGCGACTGGGTCTTTGGTACTAATCAGTGGTGGCTAGGGGGTTGGAGAGGCCATATTCCCTTGACGCAAACCGAGAGGCGTATGATTGTGCACAGATTCTTCGTCGTCAGAGTTGCCGCGGATACTCCCGATATTTCTCAATATCCGAGCTGGTCCTGATAGATTTGACACCTGTCAGTGGTGGAATTGGCCTCCCACAATTAACTGTGGCCAGTTTCTGATGTATCGCGCTTTAACGTCAAAATCATTGACAGAATTGGCACGGCCATCCGGAGCCGGGGGCGCCAACGGGGTGGGGGTGGAGGGGGGGGAGGGGGGGCGACGGACACCAACGGGTGCCAACGCTCAAAGGCACGGCTGCAGGACCTGAGGGACTAACTGAAGGCCTTATTGAGAAGCCCCGCCCGCATGCCGGAGCCCCAGAATATCAAAGAGAGGGCCTTTTGCAGCGATCGATGGCTATGGGGCGAAGAGGGCGGCTTTATATCTTGGCCGCGTCTGCGAACCGCGCCGGCCAATGCGTATGGGGATGTAGTGACAGGGCTGATCTCTGCCTTTCAGTTGGTTTTTCAGCTGTCAGATTCCGAACCGGCCTCTGTGGTAGGCACAGGACAAGCCCACCATCATTGGACCACGCCTCTTGCCTCTTCCAAAGGCCTTCAGATTTTTTCGAGCCGTCGTGCTCCATTTTAAGACTTAGATGATCATATAGACTTTGGGTCGTTGATAATATGATTGTGAATACAATGGTCAAATTGTAATGGCAAAAGTGCAACCGTTTCCGACATGTGCGGGAGGGCGACACGTGAACAAAGTATCGAACGGAGCAGGTATTAAGACTGTATCATCCGTTCTCGTTTTATTCTGGTACATCAGATCGCGATTCCGGCGCGATGATTCGAGTTCATTCGAACCTGGAATCAGAATCTGCCTACCCTGGGAGGCTTTGAATCTCAAAGCGCTGTCCAGGCCTCCGCTCCTCCACTTAGCCTCTGCCAACGTTTGCACTGTGTGAGCTACGTGCGCTGCTGGCAACAGTCTCACTGTCGCCTCCTTTCCAGGTGGTTATGGTTCGAAGCCTGTTCGACGACCGCTCCGCCCTCAGTAAGGTGTGGAAGTACAAGGTACTAAGTTGATGCGCCTGCTGGTCGCTTGGTGGCAGCACCGTGCCGATGCTGCCAGCCGCTGTCTCCGGACCAAATGCCGCTACGCATCGTGCGAGTGGGCGTGTTTGGGGGGGGGGGGGGGGGGGGGCGGAGGGATTGGTTTGGGCATTGTCACGTGTGGCACTGGCACGTGGGCGTGGTGTGGTGCTTCGAAGTGCTGCCCTCGCCGAGGTCTTGTGCGTGGGGAACACGGCCACCCGCGGCCCGGGGAGACGGAACGGCATTATGCTCACAAAACGCTTGTGTGATACGGGGATTCTGTTATGGCATGATACTCGTGGGCCTCAGTTTGTGTTAGTCACTCAGTGTGATAGATCGCGAGACGTGAGGCGCTGCCTGCGCGTGAGGTTCACGTGTGTACGGTGCATCGGTCGCACCTGGGACGGTGGCGAGTCACGCGCCGTCGTACGGTGTCCGGCGTCCGGCCAGGGGGCCACGCTGCCGCTGGTCCGTCGAGGACTAATCGGCGTTGGACCGGCGCGACCGGGAGATGTGCTGCCGGTAGTGCCATCCTCAGACAGGGGTGTTTGTGGGGGGGGGGGGGGGGGGACGCATGCGTGTGCCAGTACAAGGTCGCCGCCGGGCCTCCTTTCTAGTCGTCGGCCCTCGGCCGGCCCGTCCGGTGGCCGGTCGGGAAATCTTCCTATCGGGCACGCACCGCACCGTTTCGCGTGGTCTTTGTGATTTGCGATTCAGCACTCCGTCGAGGATCTCGTGGAATGGGCACCAGTAACTAGTGTCATCGCTGCAAGTGGGGAGGTGCGAGATTCAAAAGAGATTTGCCACAAATATAAACTGATTGCTACCATTCGTTTTTGGTGAAGAAACAGCGTCGACCGGATGAGGAGACCCAGGTCGGTGCTTGCGATATGAAGGGCTGCTGGGGTCACAGTGACAACGCTGAGCGTGATGGTGCGGTGCCTGTGAGGCGCTCGGTCATAGCTGAGCTTTCCTCCCATTCCCCGGGTGACATTCACGTGTCGGACATGGTGTGGTATGAGCGAACTCGTGCTGAACCCTCTCAGAACACGCTGGCTCAGTGTGTGGAGGTCATTTCGGCTCCGGCTTCAGCTGATTTGCAAGTTGAAGACGACTACTCACTAATGTGTGCGTGTCTAAAGATGACTGAAATCGGTCCTGGCTGGAGTTACTAGACTCTGGCTTGGCTCATTACGATTTTGATGAACTGTAGGCAACGCCACGGGAAATGTCGCCGTGTGTGTTACGTAGTGATGTCACTTTCCGCTCCACAATGGTTCAGCCAAACTTTGCGATTTTAGACGAAACTCTGTCTCAGAATCAGTCAAGCACGGAATAATCCTGCCCAGCACGAGTCTGGACATTGGTCAATAATCAATGCAATGTATTAATACATTTGGCGGTCGACTATGAGACTATGACATCTAAGATGAATTTCCAGCTAGTTATATCGAGTACGAGTAAAACGGACGTACCAACTATAGTATAAAATTACAAACACGTGTTATCGAGTAGGAAATCGTATTATTGGAGGGTACTGAAACGTTGAGATCGCCTGTGAGGAATCTAAAGTAGAACTCTCAAAATTCTGAACATCACGCGGGATTGCCAAGTACATAGTCATCTCTCAAACAGCGATGTCGCCAAGCAAATTGATAGTTTTTTTATGACTGGGTCGACCTAGCACGCAAATATTGGCAGCCTGCGTACTTTGATCCATGTAATTCCTAAGGACGTGGGCAGGACCGCCTTCTAACGGCCGTCCTCGCAGCAGATCAATGCGAGAAGCAGACCTCAGCTCCCGAAGCTCCGAGATACATTGCACTAAACTCGATAAAGGGCTCTTTTGCAACAGTGCATGCTTCAGATAGTGTAAGGCCGGGCGCCAGGTGCTCGATCGCTACCCTCTCCAATGGTAAGCCTCCAGTTGATTGTCGACCCCGTGATGTTCAGGTCATGCGCTGTTGGCAACGGTGGAAAACCGCCGATCCGAGTCACGAAGTCGGTACGCGGCGCGCGTTTCGCGCGCGTGGAACTGTCGGACGGCGCGACGAAGCGATACAGCTGTACAGCTGCACAGCTTGCGTTTCTAGGCAGTAAAAACGACGGGACTAACACCAGCTCGCTGCGTCGACAGACGGCCCGACGGGCGACAACATAGCAGTGCACCCGGTAACATGTGTATTGACATAACATGGGCGTCGGCCGACCCGAAGCAGACGCCACCGGGCCCACCTCACGCCCGCCCACCTGACCTAGCACCGCGCGCGCTGCCTCAGCGGCGGACCGACCGCACCGGCTGCGGCTTCCTCCGGCGCGACCGCGTGGCGCCACTTGGCACCGCGCTCGAAAGACATCCGGGGCGCGGCGGCGGCGCGACTCGTCGGCCCACTCCCGGAGTGCCGGAGTGGAGGGCGCCGCCAGGAGCGCCCTCTGTGGCGGCGCAGCGGCCGCGACCCGCCCCCTGGCGTCGGCAGCCAGAGGCCAGCGCCGCGGCTAGCTGCCGTTGCACATGCAGCTGGTCGGCGGCGCCTGGCCGCCGGGCGCCGCCGACTGGTCGTCCACTTCGTCCTCGGCTGCCGGCAGCGTCCCGTGCAGCGTCACCCGCCAGCGAGACACACACCGGCCGGGTTTGGGTCGGGCGCGCGCGAAAATCATCAGCGTGCCAATCCCCCATCGGGGGCGGGGGGCGGGGGGCGGGGCGTGTCGGTAATGCAGGAGGGGAGCGGACATGCGACTTCCCCTGCCAGCTGGCACTTACAAATCGATACGGCGGCACAGCAAACCGACCAGTCCCCAGACCACACGTCGTCCCCAAACGTCAGCCCCGTTCAAACGCATGTTCAACACTGCACGGCATGTGTATGGTTCACGACACAAAAGCCATGTGCCGGGGTCGATCACGTATAGCTGCTAAACGTATCTTCGCGTGGAAGAACTTAACACGATTAAACAATGACATGCGATTTTTCGGGCCCTGGGCGCGAGGAAGCGTTAGAACCGGGCCCTGGCTTGCTCCAACCCTATGGCTGCTTTGCCTAGAACACCATGAATCCGTATGCGGAACGATTTGGCATTGGATCCCCTCTGACTTGCATGACTCTCTGCCCTGTCTCGGGTCGGAGCGAGCCGGGCTGGATAGCCCGGGCGGAAGGGCGCAGGCTCGGCTGGCCATGGGCGGCGGCGGCGGAGGCGCGGTCACAGGGCCCGGCCGCGCCCCCGCCGTCCCGTCCGGCGGCGGGGGGCCGGCCTGCCCGCGCTCCACAACGGCACCATGCTGGTGACGGCTGGCACACAGCGGCGGCGGCGGCGCCGACCGGCTGAGGCAGGGCGGCAGCCGCGGCCAGCCGGCGACGCTCACGGCGGTGGCATGCGACGACCGTGCGAGTGATGGCGGAGGGTCGGGCGGCGGGTCAGACGGGACGCCGTAGGCAGCGGGCGCCAGAGGAGAACGTGCCGGTCTGTGGCCGAGAAGGAACGCGAGGGCGGGGAATGTCAGGGTCCGAATGGCTGCTGGATATGGTCACTGGATGGCAAGGAGCGACCAGACGTTCTCGTTCAGGCTTGAAATCATTCCAAACTCAACACATGAAGGCCAAGCTGGCTAACAACACGAAGACGGAGAAGGGCCACGAATCGGCGAATGCCGACCTTCCTTTAAAGCAGACAATCTTGCGAACATCTTTACGTAAGTTGTTAAGTGCATTTGCGAGGAACATTATTCATAGATAAGACAGTAGTAATGGCCTTATTTCCCGGAAAAATCCGGGAGGATGGATATTTAGGCAAAGGGTATATATATATATATATATATATATATATATATATATATATATATATATATATATATGTGTGTGTGTGTGTGTGTGTGTGTGTGTGTGTGTGTGTGTGTGTGTGTGTGTGTGTGTGTGTGTGTGTGTGTGTGTGTGTGTGTGTGTGTGTGTGTGTGTGTGTGTGTGGTGTGTGTGGGTGTGTGCGTGCGTGCGTGCGTGCGTGCGTGCGTGCGTGCGTGCGTGCGTGCGTGCGTGCGTGCGTGCGTGCGTGCGTGCGTGCGTGCGTGCGTGCGTGCGTGCGTGTGTGTGTGTGTGTGTGTGTGTGTGTGTGTGTGTGTGTGTGTGTGTGTGTGTGTGTGTGTGTATGCGTGTGTGTACACCACCATATCTCCACAATATCTAGGCACAGTTTATCTCCATCCTCCTGGTTTTTCTCCGAGGGACAAGGCTGTTACTTCTGTCTTATCCTTGCGAGCATCTAGCTAATCTTACATCTAACTCAGCTCAGCCAGACCTATACGTAGAAGCTCTTGACTCAAGCCAACGTCGATAAACCTCCGTCCGTCCAGCATGCGAAGGCCGAGCCCACTGCGCCAGCTGTTTGCAAGCGAGTTACGGACAATGACGCGGCGCAGGGGCTAGCTGACACCCGGGCACTCTTCTGAACCCACGGAGCCGAGCCCACAGCAGGTCCGCCGGCTGCGAGTGCGTAGTCGGCCCGAGCGCTGCGGCCAGACGGAAGCTGACCAAAAAAGCCGGCGGCGCATCGCGACGCCATTTCGGACGCGGCTCGTGAACTAATTTTCACATGAGGACACGTCGCGAGCCCGCTCAGCTCCCCGAGGACGCGTGATACCGCCGACCGCAGCGCGGAGCGCGGCCCGCCGGCCCAGCTCGTCCCGGATCTCGTGGATTCAGCCGGTGGGTGCGCCAGACCAGCCCCTGCTGCGCTCGTGCCCGTCGCCCGCTCCCTGCACCGACCAAAGCGGCGCGGCAGGCGCCGGCCGCCGCCATCACACACCTGTCTGGCCGGGGCGCGGTGTTAGTGGCGATCGCCGCCGGCGGCTGGCGGCGCGTCCGCCTTACCGGCCGGGCCGCGGTAGAAGTTCTGGCCGTCCCACTCCTCGCGCAGCGACAGGTTGTACATGGAGAACTCGGCCTGGCCGGTCACGTTGCCCGCCACGCACAAGAACGGCGGCAGCCGCTGCTCCAGCTCGGCCACCGGCAGCGTCGAGTACGTCTCCAGCAGCAGCAGGTCCTTGCACCTGACGGAGCGGCGCGGTCAGGGGATGCAGGGCGGAGAGGTCGGGGATTCCGCGGACAGGTCGGGACTCCAGCGCCGGGGATTCGCTCTGCCGGGGAGGCGCCCGTGTGACGGCCACCGGGCAAGGAAGACGGAGTCGGGATGTGAGAACACGACCCGCGGATGTGTGTTCATTCCGTGGGGTGGCGTGGGGATGACGGGGGAGGGGGGGGGGGGGGGATACAAAAGAAAAGGCGGCGCTCGCGGTAAAATGACAGTTGGAAGTTTTGAGCAGTCGGCTGCGAAATACATATCTTAGGGGGCATGTAGCAATAATCTGAGCCAGCGCACGGCATCCAGACTACCTCAGACACGAACTGCTGGCAACTTTCGTTGCACGTTAGACAATGCCCTTTCTCAGTAAAGGCATGGTAACAAGAGCCAAGTATCAGCGCAAGGTCTCAAACCAACCGATAAACTCTATCCCTGTAGCGTCTGGCCGTCTGAAGGCCGGTCCGTTTCCCACCCCCCGCGTCGCTCGCCCTCCCCAGCCCACAACTCACTCCGGCGCCGCCCGCCCTCCCCGGCCCACCAGCCACTCCGGCGCCGCCCGCCCTTCCCGGCCCACCAGCCACTCCGGGGCCGCCCGCCCTCCCCGGTCCACCAGCCACTCCGGGCCGCCCATCCTCCCCGGCCGGCCGGCACCTGGCGTGGTGCGGCTCCCGGTAAATGTCCAGCTGGAAGTACTGGTCGTTGCAGAGGAAGGCGCGCCGCGTCTTGTAGACGGGCAGGTGGCGCCGGTCAGCCTGCTCCAGCAGGTTGGTGTAGTCGCGGTGCGAGATCTGCGTCTTCACCTCCACCGTCTGGCCCAGCTTCTCCGGCTTGCGGATGGTGTGGGTGTAGGACCAGGTGCCTGCCGGGCGGCAGCGGCGGGTTAGCGCGACCAGCCGGCCAGTCACGGGCCGTTGGCCAGCCACGGGCCACTGGACAGCCACGGGCCACTGGACAGCCACGGGACTTCTGGCCAGCCACGGGACCGCTGGCCAGCCACGGGCCGTTGGCCAGCCACGGGCGACTGGACAGCCACGGGACTTCTGGCCAGCCACGGGCCGCTGGACAGCCACGGGACTTCTGGCCAGCCACGGGCCGCTGGCCAGCCACGGAGCCATTGGCCAGCCACGGTGAAGCTCGCACAGTTCGCGTCCACGGACTCCCCATGCGGCCCGTTACTTCCCGCGGTTCTGGCGCGTGAAAGGTTCGCGCCGTAATTGATAAAATGCATACCCTGCGATGATGGGGTCGTTATGCTTTTGCGTGACAACCTTGTCATGGCGCTTGCCCCTAGGTTTACATCGGTAAGTGTGTATCTAGATAGAACAACTCCGGACCAGGCACTACATCTTCGCTGTCATAAAGATACCTGCGAACGCTATGCGACCCAGTTGTCTATCACATTAGATGTACAGATTTCTGGTCTATCGACCTTCGTAGGGTTTTTCAACTATTCCAGTCTAAACAGAACAATATATAACCTTAATCTGGAAAAGTTGTATGTTAAAAGATCACATCGGTATAATACTTGTGAGATGCAGGCAAACTTTTCTTTCAGAAGGCTGAAGCCTGACGGACTGTTTATTCATCATAAACAACCGTAATGACATACACAGTATTTACACTGGGTTTGCAAAACCGTCGTTTCCGGGCAGCTTTGCGTGCAGATGACTGACGCTACAGGTCCGGCCATAACACTTGGCGAGCGGTGTCTGGCATCTATCGGCCGACAGCCGGCCCTCGCAGGACCCACTGCGCCGAGACTGACCTCGACCAGCGTAGCTGCGGCCCGGAATGGGGCGACACAGTCTTGGGGGAGATGAGGACGGGGGGGGGGGGGGCGGGAGCAGTGCGAGCCGGGCGTGCAAACAGGTACATGCGCAGTCCGGAGGGGGAGGGGGGGGGGGGCTGCCCTGCGGGCCGGGGCGGGCAGACGCCCGCATGGGCGATGTTGGGGCAGGGGAGAAACGTCCAGGAATTGTTTACATCGCTCACACCCCACCACTTGTAGCAGACATCGCCGTGTCCGTGTGCGCGCGCTGCCGCTGCCGTGGGCCAGTACCTGCGCCGGCGGCCGTGACCGTGTGACCATCGGGCTCCGAGGCGCCGGCGCATGGACGGCCTTCGTGGCCTCCGTCAGCGACGCTGTCACCTGCGCTGCACGGCAGTGGGCCGGCGAGAGGCGCCCGACTGGCAAATGTGCAACGTCGTGGAAGGGAGGCCAACGGAGAACAGACGGCACGGAGGATCGCTATTGGGAGAGGCTCACCTCCAGCCAATGCCACGGGACGATGGACACCCGTGCAAATATACCTCAGCGACGGACCTTGCAACCGTACACGCGTACTGCGCTGTAGCCAGCCAGAAGGCCAGGATAGCGGGTGCATGGCACGATTTCAGTCCTACACGATCAAACGCAGAGCCTCAGCACGCAATCGACGCTCCCGGCGGGACCAGCAGCACTCATGAGTTGCGGACAGCCATGGTCTGGACACACGGCAAGGCCAAACACTGCGGTCGGCGTCCGACAAGCGGCGCGCGGATTACACGCCCGGCGGCAGATCTGTCCCACGCCCACGGCTCCGTCACGCGCCCCGACCACCGGGCGCTCGCAGCCCCGCAGCGAGGCCCACCGGCGGCAGATCTATCCCACGCCCACGGCTCCGTCACGCGCTCTGACCACCGGGCGCTCGCAGCCCCGCAGCGAGACCCGCCGGCGGCACCGCAGCGCAGCACCAGCACCGACTGCCACCACCCCGGGAAGCGAATGAGCCTCGAGCGGCCAGCCAGCGTGCGTTCAGCACGGGACAACTGTGCAGTCGAAAGTGTTTTTCCCTGGCGAGTTTCTGCCTCGTTCGGTCGCCGGCGCCATACGTGGCCACTTGGCGATTGGGCGATTTTGAAGCAGTATACGTGAAGCCGGGCATGCTGGTGCTGAGCGCCGGCATAACGAAGCGCTCCAGGAGCAAAAAAAAGAACTTTGAAGAAATTCGAATGACAGCAACACGAAGTACCTGACAAGTTTGCGTCATGCAACACTACATTTGCGTTATGCAACGTTACAACGTTCACGTTTAAGTTGTAACAAGCTGTCACGCCTACTGTTGCTGCCTGCAGCACTGCTCTATGTTGTGCGAATCCGATCTATTATGTCGTTTATTCACGTATTTAACTGCCTCCTAGGGCGCCATCGTCGAGCAAATTCTGCACGATAATCCACGTGGGCGTTCAGCCGTTCCTCAGAATATTGCGTGAGGTGTCCTTTCCTGCTAGTCAAGCAGCCAAACGCGAGAAATTCTGCTAAATGGCGACAGCGCAGCCTGCCGACCGCACCCGCACGAAGTCCGCCACTCTCAGCGCTGGGCGCCGCTGATCAGGGCCGAGCAGCACGCGCGGACCGCCTCCACCCGCGTCGAGGCCTGGCACAGGGCCAGCGACGGCTCCAGCTCATTCCAGCTCTAGTCAGAAAAAGAGCTTGGCTACCTCGGCTGCATGGAACTGGATACGTAAACGAAGGGTACTGCAACCGAGCATACTCTAGCATAGCTCGGTGTTGCAACCGAGTATATACGACCAGTCCGTTCGCGCATTGCAGCAGATATCGCATGTTATCCTTCAACCGCCGTTTTCCTGGTTACGGCACCCTGTTTTGACAAACGCGCCGTCGTTTTAGCCTCTCAGTGATGAACTACGCAGACCCCACCAAAGATCGACACAGTCTTTCCGCCAAACGTTTTACAAAAAACAAACCGTAAACAATGCTGGGGTAGTTTGCAGCGGTGAAGTATGCCCTTATCGCACGATAACACGCGAGGTCGTAACAGTAAGACCTCATATGGTCAGAGAACCTTCTTCGCGGGCGCTTGCAATGGCGCATTCTCGTAAAATAATGGAGGATTTTCATCAACTGCCACTCGAGGGTAAAAAATCCCAACAATACCATCTTAAAGGATCCTTCTAGTCAGTCTCCAAAAACTGCTGCGCTGCGCCAAAGAACAGCTCTCCCGTTTTCCGGGCGCAAAATAGCCTTTAGTGCCTACCCACGGCACCTGTCTCCGCCCTCTCCAGCCCTTTTACCCTCAAAGCCTGCACTGCACACCTACCGGCACACACAAAGACATACACACCCAGGCCAGGCCTCCAGGACACGTACCGTTCTGTCCGCGCTTCCTCAGCCGCGTCTGCATGCGCTTGCTGCCCGTGTTGAGGTAGTGGTGCACCACCTCGAAGTCCTGGAAGCCGGGGAAGGCAGACGTGTCGGGCAACGGCGGCCTGATCAGGAACTTGAACTTCTTGGAGCCGGTGGCAAGCCGGTCGCCAGTGTCGATGCCCAGGCGGTGGCAGACCGTCTGTCGGCCAGGTCAGCTGGTCAGGCACGGCCGGCTACCGCATCAGACGCCGCTGGTCCATGGGATCACGGCGGGTTGGAGGGCCGGCTGTGATGAGGAGTGACGGGACAGACGGCGCAGCTGTATACGATCGCCCAGGTCCAGTCCCGCCCGGCGAACCACAGGCGTGCGATCTTTTCCTCCTCGATCAGTAAACGCGCGTCACCACACGTTCTCGCCACACCGTGATACCACGCACAACATGCCCCGCGGTGACAGCACCAGGACGTGAAAACCACACAACTTGACTCTCATTCCATCTCACCTCATATTACAGCCACGACCTCAATGAAGGAGCGGACTTTTGACGGCGAATGGTAGCATGTTCAGGCCCTGAGGCAGTGCCGCGGATGAACTCGCATCTCCAACACAAGCCCCCCCTGATCCACAGCTCCACCTGGCTCTCCAGAACCGTGAGTACTACGACCAGCAGCGTGACCAATCGAGAGAAAAGGGGCCTTTGCAGCCTTGCGCCACCGCTCCCTAGCAGCGATTCCCTGCTTCAGCTCGTCGGTCCCAAATCATCTGTCTTGCGCTTTCCCCTCCCTCCCCCCTGTTTCCGCTGACTTTTGGCTGTCCTCCGCGGCGCGCCCCCGCTGGCGCTGCGCCTGTCCCGACCCTGCCGACGCGAGGCTCGGGGCCGCCCTCCGCGGGCGCCTCTAGCCGTGGTCAGAGGTCGCCCGCTCTGGCCGCGGGCCAGGCGGCGGGCGGCCGGTCGGGCGCAGCGCCAGCACTCCGGACCGGCCCACCGGGTGCGCGCCGACGGCACTGGGTCCGTCGCGGCGGTCCGCGCAGCGCCACCGGCGCTGGTGTGTGACCTCAGCAGGCGACGCGGAGGCGCCACGCCTCGTGCGAGCGCCCATGCGCACTGACCAGGCGCCGTATGACGTAGCCTCGCGGCCGATATCGCGGGTGGTCGCCGCGTCACGGCCGCGCCGAGACGTCGCGAGTCAGAACAGCGATGGGCGCGGCAGGGTCCAGTGCTGATCATGTCTGTTGAATGGACACTACTACAGCCGTCACCAGCGCTGAGATGCTGCTGACATATCACGTCAACACCGTGCCAGCGGGAGTGCCGCCGCCACATTAATCACTGGCCAGTACCATTCCTGAGTCCCTCTGACACCGGACGCACCCGACGCAAGCGGCAGCGTCAGCTCGCGTTGCTGCTTCTGAGCCAACTGACAACCCCCGAGGTGTGATGATCACTGCCTGCAGCTACCTGATCAGCAGCCGGGGTCAGGCCACCGCCCCCAGGCCGCCGACCCTCGGACACCGACCGCCGCCGGCCTGGCTGTCACGGTCGCCCGCCGCTGCCGCCCGGCGCCGAGCTGACACCGACCGGGCCGGCGTCGAGCTGACACCGACCGCCGCCGGCCTGGCTGTCACGGTCGCCCGCCGCTGCCGCCCGACGCCGAGCTGACACCGATCGGGCCGGCGTCGAGCTGACACCGACCGCCGCCGGCCTGGCTGTCACGGTCACCCGGCGCCGAGCTGACACCGACCGGGCCGGCGGGGCGCTGGCCACCACCGCCGGCCTACTCCACAGGCCACGCCCGAGGGGGAGGGCGGGGGCCGGCGGGCGCCAGAGAGCGGCGCTCAGCTGAGGAGCTGGCCGGCGGAGAGCGGCGTCGGCGGCCCGCGTGCGGCCTGGCACTGCCATCCAACGGGCGACAGCGTGTGGCCGAATGGGGCCTTCGTCTATGAAAGTCAGCCTGATGGTGGCAACGTCGCGAATGTCGGCCAGAACACCACAGGTGGCAGCTGGTGGTCGGTTTAAAGCCCTACCGCTCACTCACACTGCAAAACCGTCGGCTCTCCGGACGCTGGCTCCCGGCGAGAGCACTGCATGCAGAGGCGGTGGCTTGCGGCTGGAGGTCTAACGTCGGTTGTTTTTGCAATGAGTACTCGTGGCTCCATCGAACGCGAGGGCATAACGAGCAGCAGTCATCAGTTACACTCGTAAATCCAGTACCCAGTTTTTATTATTTACGATCTACGCTTTAAAATATTACTTGTAGTAGCACAACTTAAAAATACTGCATCAGTGTAAACGAATAGTTACGTCGAAAACAATAACAGATCTCTTCAAACGAAAACAAAAACTGAGGTTGAAGGACGTGAGTACTTAGAATGCCTACAAAATGATTTTCAGGTTAGGTGGACGTGGTTCGTATCTGACGGTCAGCAGGCCGATACCAGGATCTCATTTCTGCAGGCGTTGTGACGCCTACAGGAAAGTGATACACCGTAAGTACCACTTAAAACGCCGGAGGGACAACGTAAGCCTGGCTACACTACGACGCAGTCATCACTCACTATCGGCTTACATCGAGTTGTTTATGACGGTCCTAGACAGCACGAACTGTATTGCACGTCCCACTTTGATGACATCATCGATTATGTGAACCGGACCGCGTGCTACTGGCAGGGGCGCTCAGCGGAGTATCTCTGACACATCACTCTCGAGCACGCCGACCGCCTCGGCCGGCGGTGGCTGAGGTTATGTGCAGCTACTGCCTCCGAGTCAATATAGCCTCCCTTTGCTCTGTACTCCATAAAAAGACGACTGGCGAATCAGCCGCCGTCGTCCCCGAGGCACGTTTGCACCACAGGAGCGCTCAGAATCCTGACCGTAATTGGGGTTTTCACCTAGCGTGTTCTGCGTGATTCTGAGGCAGCACGTGTGTCCCTCGGCGTCTCAGAGGCGCATTTCACGCCATCGGGCGATGTCAAAGTGGACCCTGCCCGGATTTTTCAGGACGTCGTAAAAAAGTGAAAGCATACATAACACGCCTGGTGCTGCAAGGCCCTAAAGATGACGGACATTTACGCCCAAATAATGTAGGTGATACCAGCGACAGGGGGCCGGACCCACGCCAAGCTGGCAGCGCCCAATCAGCCAAGCCGCCGGCTGCCAAACTCGTCACACAGTCAGCCCGGTGGGCTGGCAGCAGCTGGTCCCGCTTCCCTGCTGTCGTTCAGTAACGACAGTGGCCGATGGTCTGACTAGTGAAGATCTTACCAATGTCTGAGGCAAAACTAGCGACATGAAGATGATCATGATCTGGCGACATCCGCTTACCGGATTACTCACTTAGATTCCCTCCGCGTGGACACTAATATTTCACATCTTACTGCTGCATGCCAAATGTGCGGGAACACACACAGCCTACCCCAGAACACACGTGGAAAACATGAAGAGCATCTTACAGCACAGAACAGGCGACGGTTCATTAGGAGAAGTTACCAGCCACCAAAGTAGTTATATCGCCGATGTGGGCACCTTATTTTCTTTTTTGAATGATCATTACATTATTAAGCTGATGATGGTTCCGATGCCTTCAAGAAATTTGCCGTTTTCTCCCGATTTCATATTATTCGCTGTCATAGACGAGTAGCAGCTGTAATATCAGGCAATAGCCCATATCAACATCCACAGTAGGTAAGAACTTTTCGGGGCTATTATCGAACGTATATTTTGTCATCAGTCGAACATACAGAATTGCTAATTGCTTGCTTAATCTAATATTAATCACTAATTGCTAAATGCTTAAAACAAAATGGTCAGCGTGGTATTTCATATGGTAATCACGGCGTCGTGACATCAAACACAAAATTAGGTAGTGCTCAATGAAAGTTGGAACCATCGAAAAAACATGCATGAATCATGGAAACTTTGTGTTTATATTTCCAGGTGCCGGCGGCACGCATCGAACAATGTTCGTTCCAAATTTACCGTGCGGTGAGTGCGAGGGAAGCATTGTTTCATATAAACAGCTGCTGCGACATCAGCAACTGCGACCAATGCGAACGGGCACCGATGCATGGATTCCAATTCTCATGGCCAAGCCAATATTTGAGTTGCTTTCTAGGGACGAGGACCAGAGAAGGGCAAGTGCAGAAGCGGTTGCACCCACGAAGTATAAGCGTGGTTGCGGAACAAAGGAGCAAGAAAAATATCTGGGCAGAAACCCTCCGAACACAGAAAACCGTGCGAAGTCTGTTGCGAGATAGGCAAGTGAACCTCGTTCAAGGAACATAACAGGCATGTGAATCTCGTGTCAGGAACAGAACATCCGCATTCTGCTGGGGACTGAGGGAGAAGGAAAAGGCGAAGAAATGAGTAGCGCTGACCCGCACGACACAATATGATTGGTTGTTTTGAAGAAACCATACTGAATACCCTTGAACAGAATGCTGCTAAGTTAGCGACGTGAAGATCGACCAAACAGCCAACTGCATAATATTGTGCAACTTGACTGTTACACACCAACACGATTTAGCACATTATCAACGTTATGAAGGCAAATGAAGAGCCGTTAATTGAGGACCACTCAGAACGCAACACGCCACCGCAGACCTGGGCCACACAATCAGAAGTGCGCAACACCCCGGAGCGCGACTATGGCTGTCCAGGCAGGCAGGGCCGCCTCTGACGAGGGCAGTGTCTGGCGTGGCAGAGTCTGGCCAGCCGTCTCGGCAGGGGGGGGGGGGGGGAGGGAGGGAGGGCAGGTGGGAGAAGTAAGCCGGGGAGGGGCGCGTGCCCCGAAATAGTCGGCATGGTGACGGAGCCAGGCGCGCCGTCGGCGTCGGCGCCGGCCGTCCGGCGCCCGGCCGGGAGGGGGAGGGGGAGGCGTCGTCTGACGCACAGTGGGGCTGCCTGGCCCGCCAGCGGGGCCCAACAGTCCCACACTGTATGGAAAACGTTCTGCTTGACAAGGGGTTTGATTCATGCATTTGTTGAGATGCTTCCGCGCTCCTCGGTCCCCAGTGGCTGCCAGAAAACGCCAGTTACTCTATTCTCATGGGGGAGGGGGGGGGGAGGGGGCACATGCGCGTAGGCCCAGTGCGGTAGTGAGCCTTTCCCAGTTTGAACGAAACTCTGCGACTACTGGCAATTCTTCTTGTGTGCCATTGGGGCTTTACGACGCACTCAGCTGCTGAGGCTATATGGCGTCGCCTGCCTCTCACCCTGGCAGGAAGTGCGGCCACCGCGGGGAATCGAACCCCGTACCTCTGGTTTCCCAGATGCGCAGTGGTGAACGCAGACGCGCTGACCACTACACTACCGGCACCCCAGGCGATTCTTCTTAACTAAACGCATGAATGCGCGTGGCAGTACTGAATTGGATCATGGGGGTGGGGGGGGGGGGGATCTGACAGACGGTATCTCGGAACTTTTCAGAGCTTTCAGAGCTGGAAACGTCACCGGAGCATCGAAGGCAAGTGCCACAGTGAAGCTAATAAGTTTGTCATTGACTCTGAAGCTTACCCAACTAACCTTCAATCCACACATTTGCCGCACATCCATGTGCAGTCAAAGCCTGGCGAGAGTCCGCCCAACCCGTTCAGCTCAGACAGCGGCGCCCAGGTGAGCGCGACACTCAAGGCTCCCAGTGGCCAATCGGCGCCGCCGGCGGCCGGCCGCGGGCGTGGCCGGTCATGTGACGCGGGATGGGGACGCGGCGGAGACGGAGCGTCAGCGGCAGGGCGGGTCAACCGTCTGTGTTCGGTCATACGATCCGCGACTGGTCGCCGATCGACAGTACCACGACCCCCGCGTCCTCTCATCAGTTTAAGTGGGCGGCGCCAAAGCCGGAGAGTCGCTCAGTAGCTGATAGCAGGGCCCGGTGTCAACACCGGGGCTTGTGTCGATGCGGTGACCTGGCCCGGGCGGGGGCGCCTGCACCCACGGTCACCTGCGACGCAACACCGGCCGCGGTCAAGTAATCGGGCTCGGGCGCCGCCGGCCCCGTATATCTCAGCCAGATAGTCTGGGCGTATATCCGGCCCGGGCCGCCCGACCGCCGGGTGGCGGCGTCGCTGGACGGGGCGGGCGTCAGACGGCCGCCCACTCGATAGTGGTTGGGTTGGGGAGGGGGTGTTCAGGTCAAACGAAGTGATATGCCCGGGGTGCTTTCGAGGCAGTTGGGATGTGGAAATGTCATGGCCAGTTTTCGCGGTGATTTCAATCAGCTATGTAGGGATGTCCGGTCGGGATACAGCAGAGCACAGCAGATTCGATATGACTGGTAGAATAGCGCGGAACCACCCGGCACTACCACGCCGTAGAGATGAACGAGTTAAACTAACTCGAGACAAAACGTGCTAAATCGCGGTTTAACTCGAAAAGAAGGCTAATGAGCACGCGCACTTTTAAACCGCGTGGTATACGTTTGCGCAGCACAAACCACGAAGCTTCATCGCAATGATCTTTTCGAGAGGGACTTCATGTTGAAAAACTGACCGTCTGGTCGGAAACCTTGCACGTTACACGCTTACAGGTCACCATCTAAAACGCTACAGGTCTAAGAAGCCTTTAGCGATTTAGCGAAACCCGGCCGAAATCTGGCCGCGGCAGGGCACGGGGCGCCGACCCCGATCGTATGAGCGGATAAGGTCTGCATCGGTTCCGGTCGCATCCAGTAGTCTTGGGTCACGCCAGCTCCGGCTGTGCCCTGGCGCGCTCACCAGCTCCAGCCACACCCTGGCGCACTCACCAGCTCCGGCCACACCCTGGCGCACTCACCAGCTCCAGCCACACCCTGGCGCACTCACCAGCTCCGGCCGTGCCCTGGCGCACTCACCAGCTCCGGCCGTGCCCTGGCGCACTCAGCAGCTCCAGCCACACCCTGGCGCACTCACCAGCTCCGGCCGTGCCCTGGCGCACTCACCAGCTCCAGCCACACCCTGGCGCACTCACCAGCTCCGGCCGTGCCCTGGCGCACTCACCAGCTCCAGCCACACCCTGGCGCACTCACCAGCTCCAGCCACACCCTGGCGCACTCACCAGCTCCAGCCACACCCTGGCGCACTCACCAGCTCCAGCCACACCCTGGCGCACTCACCAGCTCCAGCCACACCCTGGCGCACTCACCAGCTCCGGCCGTGCCCTGGCGCACTCACCAGCTCCGGCCGTGCCCTGGCGCACTCACCAGCTCCAGCCACACCGGTGCACCCACAAGCTCCGGTGGTGCCCTGGCGCACTCACCAGCTCCGGCCGTGCCCTGGCGCACTCACCAGCTCCGGCCGTGCCCTGGCGCACTCACCAGCTCCGGCTGTGCCCTGGCGCGCTCACCAGCTCCAGCCACACCCTGGCGCACTCACCAGCTCCGGCCACACCCTGGCGCACTCACCAGCTCCAGCCACATCCTGGCGCACTCACCAGCTCCGGCCGTGCCCTGGCGCACTCACCAGCTCCGGCCGTGCCCTGGCGCACTCACCAGCTCCAGCCACACCGGTGCACCCACAAGCTCCGGTGGTGCCCTGGCGCACTCACCGCGATCGTGCGCCGGATCTTGGTGTCGAAGTCGCACGAATTGTCCATGACGTCGAAGTAAGGGTGGCCGACCCAGGCCGCGGCCGCCTTGTTGTCGAGGTGCCGCGCCAGCGACAGGTCCTCGCTGCGACAGCTGTGGTCCTGCGGGGGCGGGGCCGCGCGGGCCGGGTCAGTCGCCGGGCGGGCGGCATCAACGGCCGCCACCACGGCACCACCGTCAGTCCCTGACTTGGCGGGACTCTGCGACCCTCTGCTCACGGGAGCTCTGTGCTGCTCCTTACGCGATCGACGGACTTCTCAACATTTGATATAAACAAGTGACGATGGTCGACTGTGCTTGTGAAGGCTAATGATGTCCAGAACGCCATGACGAACCGTTAGAGGTCTTAAAGAAGGGACATCGCGGTTAAGGTGAGCGTTTTGATTTTCTCTCAACAAGTCAATTTAAATGTGCAAAAGAGCACATTTTCGGACACAGAAAAGACGCAACAATTATGCTCCCTTCCCGCGACAGCCTACAACCAGCATCAACAGACTCGAAAAGCATTGGTGGGGGGTGGGGGGGGAGGGGGCTAGCACGGCGTCGCGCTCCGTAGCCGACGCGGAGACGGCTCAGACGACGCATCGTCCAGGCTCAAATCCCATGACGGCAGCGGCCTGGGCGAAGTACAGCGTCGCACGGGGCTCCGCTCGAGCGCTGACCCCTCACCGGGGGTACACGGTGTTCCTTGTCGGCGGGGTGTCCATTCAATGTCGACGGCCTGCCCAGGACCAGACGTCTACAGAGTTTAGGAGGGCGCAGGCTGACGGTAGTGTTAGCATATATAAACATATACATATATATATGATCGAGTGTCGGTAAGGCGTTTACTAAGAGGTTCCATAGGTGGGTTTTAGTTGAGCGTCTCAGGACAGTGTTTGGAGTGCTCAGTGGAGGCGTTCTGGCGTGTTTTTGGGCAGGTGCGCGGAGCAGCGAAGCCCCAGACCGACCCAGCATGCCCGAATGTCGGCACTGCCGGTCGTCCGACGGCCGTCACCCCGGCCCAGCCCGCCGCAGCGGCCGTACGTCCGAGACGAACGCGACGAGACGACTCGGAGCGCTACCTCTCAACGACCTCGTATGGGTTTGGCGCCGCATATTTTTTCTTAACGTGCTGAAGCCCCACCACAAGGCGACAGAAGCCTCACCGGCGGAAGCGAGGGGAGGGGCCGGCCTTGACCTGCGCGCACGGAACATCAGTGTGAGTCCGCGCCACGCGGACCAATGGGAGAGGGGGACAGCAGATGTCCAGCGACAAATCCCCAAGACGAGCCCAAAAGGCGACTGATGACTGACTATGCCCACGGAAATGGCTACCTGGCCCACCAGCGAGCCGGCAGGCATATTGTGCAGGCCGGCGTGGGGCGGCGGCCGGCCGGGGGCCGTGCGGTGAGCACACAAGCCAGGGCCGGCACCGTCGCCAACACACCAGTTCAGGCTGGGGCGCACAGCGCACGCTGGAGAAGCCCACTCGGATGAGCTGTTAGTAGCAGACACAGAGACGCGGACGCACGCCGATGAGAAACGCCGGCAGACAACCACACCATTCAAACGCACGTCAACACACACAGACGGCTCCGCACTGCCGCCTTCGACACAGACCACCCAATTCAGCACCGCTGGGACCGCCCTGGAGGCAAACAGCCGAGCGGCAGGACGAACACAGCCGGCGCCTGCGCGGCAGGCCGTGCAGACCTCAGCTGTACTGGACCATGCCGACGTACCTGGCGTCGGAGGACGCCCCGCCGCGGACAGGAGGCTCTCACGCTACAGGCAGCCACCGGGTCAGGGTGGCGGTGCGACTCGGGAATCGACAGCTGGTGCACTAGTTCGCTCCCGTGCACGCCCGCAGTGAGCCAGGCGCGGCGCTGGCCGACCCCTGACGTCTGATGCGGTGCACAATACCTAGGCACGCGCCTGGCGCGGGCGTCAAACGGCCGGCGCCACTCTAGTCGGCGACGCCGGCTGTGCTCAGGTGCGGTGCTCGCCCGAGTGAGACGGCATTCAAGTCGTCCTACCAGTGGACACGAACCATGAAAGGGGGCGAGGGGGAGCGAGGGGGGAGGGGCAGGAGAGGGAGGCCCTGGTCTGCCACGTTCCCGCCAAGCTGTGGCTACAGTTCGAGGGACAGGTTGAGAAGCACCAGAGAGCGGCCAGTGTGTGTTTGTGTGTTTGGTGGTGACGATGTATGTGGGGGGGGGGGGAGAGGGGGGCGGGGGGGGGAGCGGGGAGGGGGAGTCTGCGTGAACTCATTCTATGGCATGAGACATGTCATGATGCAAATAGATAACATACATTTTAAATTCTGGATTTTCAAACGAATAGACAGTTACTCACCATAACAAAAAGAAGGTGGACAGCGGACAGTGGAGAGGGTGGACAGGGTGGCCATCACTGTCCAACGTAGTCTATACCGCAGTGACATAAACGTTACCAAACGAGAAATCGACATGAAAGCGGGTGAGAAAATCCACGATGCTCAGGTCTGCCGAAAGCTAAAACAATGTCAAAGTGTAGTTCCCGATTTCCGGGGGTTTTGCGGGAAAGGGGATTGGGGATTTGCGGGGGTTTTGCGGATATTTTCACTTCCACCCCAATATTTTGCAATCCAGTACCTAAACACCTCAAAGATCAGGCATTCAAAGTACATCCCACTGGCCGGGCTGAGGCGTCACCACCAGCATTGAGATCATGTGACCCCCTACAATGGGCTACAACGGCTAAGCCAAATCAGTCCCGACGTGAAAGAACTACTTTAAACGGTAGCCATCAAGTTTAACGCCTGCTTTCTCGGGCCACCGCCAGCCGAGCAGGTTCCCGAGCAGCACTGGCCGGCAGCTGCGGCACCAGAGGCTTCGTGCCGCCGCCGCCGGGCCGGCCGCCGAACCGGCGCCACACAGAGCCCGGGCCGGACGTCGCCAACGGCGCCGACGACACGCGGCCGTCACCTCGGCCCGCGCCCGGCCGGGCCCCCTGTTAGTGCACACGCACAGCAGGTGGTCAGCGGCACAGGTCAGGTCACAGGTCACGTGCACCGCCCTGGGTCAGCGTGGGGCGTGGAGCCGGTCCGCGGGCCGCCCCCTCCGGCCCGCACCGAGGTCACGCCAGGTCAGGTCAGGCTAGGTCAGGCCGGCGACCGGACAGGCTCGCCGCTCCACACTACGAGGCCCGGACAGGACCGAGACGTCACCGGCTCAGCACTATGACGTCACTGGCTCAGCACTATGACGTCACTGGCTCAGCACTATGACAGCACTTGCTCAGCACTATGACGTCACGGGTTCGGTACTATGACGTCACCGCCCAGTACTGGGCCGCCAGTGGGTGCGGACTATGACGTCAGGGTCTCACCGCTACGGTGACAGGGCGTGAGGGGGCGGTCAGGGGGCGGCAGGGAAGGGGAGGGCTCGCCAGCGGCGGCGGCTCACCAGCGTCTGCCGGCCGGTAGCGACCGCCCAGTGGCGCGGGCCGTCCTGCGGCAGACAACAGCGCTCGGTGCCGGCCGGGCCGGGGTCACGGCCGGCCCGCCCCGCCCCCGCCCCCGCCCCCGCTGACCCGGGCGCCTGTCGGGCCCAAGCAGCAGCCACCGGCCGCGCGTGACCGCCCACCCGGTAAGTACAAGGGGGCTGTTGGACACCATGCCCCCTGCCTCCCTTCATCAGCGGCTAGGATGGGTTCCACTGGAGGAGTGATTGCTGAAGACAGCTGAATGAGATACGCGGACATTTCAGGGGGAGATGCAGCTTCTGACTGCTGAATGAAAGCAGATGCACCGCCCGGGCCACTGCACAGCCACACAAGGTGGCTGGATGGTTTACGTGACTCACACGTGCACGTCTGACGCCACATATGGAACAGGCATTTCCTGGTCAGGTGAAACCTTTCCCATGTTCTCACAGAGATCATATTGTGATAAAAACTTAGCATCAGGGGAAATTGCGCCACTTTAATCTGGTTTAAGGAAATACTACCAATGGATCTACATGAGAAAAAAACTGCGCAAAAATATGGTAACTTTTTGGTCCACTTTATAAATGTCAGAGGGTCCACAATGCTGTCCTCATAACTGTAAAAATGATCCTTCATACGCCAACAATTGTTTCGCTCCTCCTTCAATTAAACAAGTCAGCCAACAAACAGGCTTTCAGCCTTAGGCCACTAGCAAGCATAATAATGGAATAATGGGGATGCACTGACCCCGCCCTATTGCCCAAGACAATTATATATATATATATATATATATATATATATATATATATATATATATATATATATATATATATATAACCCAAAAGCTATTTCGTCGTTCAGCTCGATTCATTACGTGAAACGCATGCTAGCGCTGTTGGAGCTTAGCGCCAACACCAACGCGTTAGGATCATTCTTTACTTCACAACCAATGCGACGAAGCCCCTAAGTAATGAACACATCAAAACTCCAGATCTCCGGGCTGACCTGCGTGGAGAGACCCGTCGCTCCGCCGCTGGCAGCGCCCCGCACAGCAGCCCGGCACCTTACCCGGCACGGCGAGCGACCCCGGCGGTCACTCCGCGGCGCGCCCCCGCCGGCGGGACATCGCCCGGGACGTGAAGCTCCGCGCAGCGGGCCCACAACACCGGCGAGTGGACAGTGCTCGGCGCAGCCCCGGCGCCGGCCGCCGGGCACCCACCTCGAGCGAGTAGAACTCCTCGGCGCCGTTGGCCGCCGACACCATGTGGATAATCTGGTTGTAGCGGTTGTCGCGCACCTCCACCACCGAAGACCAGCCGTTGCGCGCCATGATCTCGTCCCACTGCTCCTTCGGCACGACTGCGGCAGACGCCGAGACGCGGCCAGGTCAGGTCGCGTCGGGTCGGGTCGGGTCGGGTCGGGTCGGGTCAGGTCAGGTCAGCTTACGTCGGGCCGGACGGCACAGGGAGGGCGGAGGGGGGGGGGACGCCCCGGCAGGGATCAACCGGTACCAGACCGGAGTTCCGCCCCCCGCTGGAGTTCAGCGATAAATTAGAACAGATCCTGGGTCGGCAATCTCCGGCCCTGTCAACAGCAGCAACACCACAGGCCCGGTAGATCTGCTCACGGAAGCTGGACAGATGCGCACGCTGAGTGTGCAGGAGTTGCTTGCTTAACAGCACGAATGTAATTCGGTACTGCCTTGAGCCGTATCGCACAAAAGGTAGCGTTTCTCAACGGAACTGGGAACGCCTGGCACGACGCGCCATCGAAAAAGCACAGCAGGCACGTGACATGTCAGCCTTAGACATGCATCTGCAGCCGTACGCGGGGACGGGAGGCGGCCCGCCTGGCGTGACCTGTCGTCCACGAGTGACTGGTGAGTGACAGGGCCGACGGACAGGCAGCGCGCCGCCTCCGGGCACGAAGCGGGTACAGCTCGCTCCGCTTGACACGGACGCCGCTCGCATCACTCAAGACTATCGGACTAGTCAGCAATGATGAGTTCTCGGGCATTGCACACTCCCGCTGTTGCCAGGTGTGATTATCCACACGCTTGTAATATCTAAGGTCAAGTGACGGGTGATGAGCACCACAGTGGCATGCCCCAGCCGGCCTTCTAATGCACCCGCCCAGGCCACCGGGCGGCTCACGCACAGGCGCTGGCGTCCATGGTCCCGCGGTCGCAGATGATGAGGCAGTTCTGGTCCACCGTGCTCGCCAGCTCAAAATAGGTGTTCTCTATGGATACCATCGTCTTGAACAGGTTGTTCTGGAACTCCAGGGCTGAAAAATCGAAGCGAGTCAGAACACCGACGGCACGATCCCACCAAAACACTGAGAACGCCAAAGCGACGAGCTGTTGCGTGCCCACAGAAAACGGCGACAGAATCGCTGCCGGCGTCACGCTCGGTTCACGCGACGCCCGCTCGCCGCCAAACCTCACAGCAGCGGCCCAGCAGCAGCCCAGGTCAGCCGGAGACGCGCTGGTGGCGTGCGCGACCCCAGACCGAGAGGGCGTGACCGCCGCGGGGCGTCACGCGGCCGCTTGGCTCGCCGTGACATCGACCGGAGCTCGCAATCCCCGCCGGCCACAGCGGGAAGCCCGCCGAGCGCCACGTGCGGCGGAGGAAGCTCATCGCGGCCGCGGAGGCCCGTTCGTGACCGGCGAGCCGGCCGACCGGTCGCCATCACGAGCCGTTCGTGATGGCCGCGCGGCTGATGGCGACGCGACGACCGGCTGGCGTGCGGCGGCGAGCCATCGCTGCACCGATCCCGGCGGAGCCCAGCCCGGGTCGAACGCTCGTCGAGAGCGGGGCGGCAGCATGGCGCACGCGAGCCGCCGGGCTATCAGCTCCCGGTGAACACGCGGCCCACAACGCCGGGCTCGACGGGCGCGCCATTCTCGTGACAAGCCGACAAACAGACTTCGCTCAACAGTTCTCCACTCAACAGCCTTCCATGAGTCCTCACCATCCGCAAAGATTGTCGTTAAGTTCTCCGCCCAGCAGCCTTCTAGGAGTCCTCATCGTCCGCGAAAATTGTCGCAAGTTCTCCGCTCCTTGCAGGCCAAACGGTGAAACGTGGTGAATTAAGTAGAGGCAGGAATATCCCTCACCCCACGTCCAGGTCACAGCCCTGCGCTACATCCGAGCGACGCCGCGGACCAGATGCCCGCCGGAGCGAAACAGGATCCCCCCCGGCGGCCGACGGGCGCGGCACAGCTGATAGATGCGCCCATATCCTGGCACTGCTCCGCCCCGACAAATACGGACCACTAGCAGCGCAAATGTGGCAAAGCGCCAGCGAAGTGCTGCTTAGTTGACGCTCTGGCTAAAATAACAGACAGCCATCTGGTGCGACCAAGGTCAAGCGCATGCGTAAAAAAACAAACGGACAGCAGCGCGGCGCGCTGACACAGGGGCAGCCCGGCGGCGGTGCTTGCGCCCCGCATCCCAGCGGAACAGGCGGAAGACACGCGCTCACCCTGCCCCGAGGTCAAGTCGGCGAACTTGATGCCACCGCTGAGCAGGATGGAGGCCGTCTCTGGTACCCGGTACACCTGTCGGGGGCCACGAGAGGTCAGTGGCACAGCAGCACGCCGGGTGTCAGAGGTACACCTGCAGTTAAACGCCGGAAGTCAGCGGCACATGTCTAACCGTGAGACGGCTGCCGCTGTTCGCTGGCGCACCTGCAACGGACATGGGAGGTTGCTGATAGCCCTGCCGCCGACAGGGCAACCCATAGCGGGGCAGGCCGCTGTCGTCAATTAAGCTGGCACAGCCGCATTGGAAAGGCGGCTGCCAGTGATATTCCTGCGTCAGTCAGTACATGAATGATTCGTGGCACCCCGGCATAGGCAAAAGCACGCGGGGGAAGGGGGAGGGGAGGCGCTGTCTAGGATACAACTTAGCACACGCTCAGGTGGGGTGGGGGTGGGGGCAATGCTATTCCCCACACTTAAAGTTTTCCTTAACACCTTTCGAACGGCTCGCCATGGCCGCTCAAACTTCTTATTGTCGTAAGAAATTGAATATCCGACCTTGCAACTTATAAAATTTGCTACACCCCACAAGTTCACTGACCTGTAGCAGGCCAAAGTCATGGCCCTAACGGGGCAGGACATGACCGTCAGCAATGACACTGCCTGTGGGGAATATTCCAAGCTGATGCGACAACTGGGTGCTTGACGACGTCCCACAACTTTCAGGTGGTTTCTCAGACATTGCGATGTTTCAGCACAAAAACGTCAACAGATTCCGTGTTTTAACTTCATGAAGATCAGGGGACATCACACTCCAATCAAAATATACTTCAAGGAGCATACCACCTTAGGTAATTCTTGAAGCTAATTGTAAATTAAAGCATTTAAGTAGCATCGAAGGGTTTGGGTAGCCCTGATCTTTAAAACGTGAAAAACGTCACTGACCTGACATGAGCAAGAGTGACCTTTTCCTTACAGAAGTCATCAAGGTTAAAGCTAGTTCCGTGAAGGGGTCTGAGGGCAGTAGGGACACCAATACCTGGTTTGATCTTGTAACACCCTTTGACCCGAGGTGCTCGGCCTAGGGACCTCAAATGCCACGAAAACTCAAGACGCTGGGAAGCAATATAAAATCATTCTGCGTGAATTTACCTCCACAGCCAAAAGGATTAAGAGACTGCATATTGAAAAGCCTGTCAGTCTCAGGGCGTTTCGGCGCCGTTCCACGAGCCCATTACTGATGAATGAGTCGACAGGAGCGCCACGACACCAGGCGGCACGAACACCGGCTGGGGGGGGGGGGGGGGGGGGGGGCGGCGACGCCGTCACACCGCCGGGCGGCCCTCTACACCGGCAGGACGCCGCCAAACCTGGCAGTGCACGAGCCTCCCCCTCGTCCACACCGCAGAACGGTCATGTTCACCGGCAGGACACCGCCAGACCTGGCAGTGCATAAGTCTCCCCTCTCCTCCGCACTGCCGGGCTAGCTCAGCAGAAGCAGCGGAACAACGCCCCACACCTGGACTAGACGACTGAAGTTTCGGATCTCCCAGGAGCAGTCCTATAGACCTAAATCTTGAATCTCTTCGGCAGCTTGGCCCCTAATGTCTGTCTCGGCCCGCTCCATACTTACCAAAAATCACAAAAAATGCGCCAAAACACAGTGAAGCAAAAGCAAACCCGATCAGAGGAGAGTTGACCCTCAGTCCGCAAAGCTTACGGATTTTATAAGGCTCCGCTCACGTTATAAAGCACAGGTGACGCGGTGACCCGACCTGAGGGTAAGTGGCCCGACACTCGCCAGAGTCGGCAGGCGCCACGGCCCAGTCCGCCTCAACTGACCGCTGACAGCAATCAGCAGGGACAGGTCGGAACAGGATCGACTGATCGATCAACAACAGCGCACAGCAATAGCAGATCGAAACGGGGCCGACTGATCGATGACAGCGTACAGCAGGAACAGATCAAACAAGACCAATGGATCGATGACAGCGTACAGCAGAAACATATCGAAACAGGACCAATTGATCGATGATAGCGTGCAGCAGGAGCAGATCGAAACAGGACCAATTGATCAATGATAGCATGCAACAAGAACATACCGAAACAGGACCAATTGATCGATGACAGCGTACAGCAGTAACAGATCGAAACAGGACCAATTGATCGATACAGCGTACAGCAGTAACAGATCGAAACAGGACCAATTGATCGATGACGGCGTACAGCAGGAACTGATCGAAACGGGACTAATTGATCGATGATAGCGTGCAGCAGGAAGTGATCAAACCGGACCAAGTGTACCAGCGATACTGGTCCCCAGTGTTTCAGGACCATGTCCGAGTTCGCACTAGTCCCGAGTCGGGTCTGCCCTGATCTGGTGTGGTCTGCTCTTGCATTTGCTGACCAAAGGTGAGCTCAGCTCTGAAAAACCGCTAGCGTGTTGGTTGTGCAACAGACTTAAAGCCGAGTGCCGACCAGGATTCGACTTGGGTCGAAAGAATGCCAACGAACGTATCCAATGCCAGCCGTCCGGTGTATCGTCCCTCCTGAGCCTTAGGCAGAGGCGCAGCAGTCGGCCACATGCACAGCACACTGCGGTGTGACGTCGCAGTGGGCCAGTGCCTCATGTTGCATCACAACACGACGTTGCCACCAGCCGGACAAATGGAATGCCGTGACGACCCTCCGACGACGAAAATATCCGAGGAGCGAGCTAAAACGACGTCAGGCGGTGACCACGCGACCGCGGCCAGAGATAGCAGCTCAGCATCCGGCGTTGGTCAGTGGTCAGCTGCCAGCCCCCTCCCCGCCCAGCAGCCCGCGGACCGGGCGGGGGCGGGCGGCGGCCGGGCGCGCATGCACGTCGCGTCGATACGGCGGCCGCGGCGCGCCCGCCGACGGGCCGCATTGTATTGATTGCGTCGACGCCGTCAGCGGCGGGCGGCGGGGCTCGGGACGGCCACCTGCACCCGCCGCGTGCAGCGCCGCAGCCGGCCGGCGGCGCGTCGCTTGACTTCAGTCCGATGGCGCCCACCCCAGCCTCGAGCCGCGGACGGCGGCGGGACGGTGACGGGCCTGCGCGCGACGTGCGCACGGTCGCGTCCGGCGACGTGGTGCCACGTGGTGCGGATCGATGATCCGCCTGTTCCCGGATACACACGTGTTCCCCGCATGTAAGGCGGCGGCGGCCAGCCATGTCTGGCCACGTGAACGTGGCTCGGGTGGCGAGTGTGGCCTGCTGTGGTCAATACTGACGACCATGGGCTGACGGCGTGTTGCCCCGGTACTCGCAAAGGGAACTGTGGGCACACACAGCCGCCGGGGACCTTATGCATACAACCCGGGTGAGCGGCCGTCCACCGGCCTTTCAACTCGGTAGAAAGCATGGACAGCGTCTGGTCCAGCGTCTTTTCGTCTAGCTGACGGAACCAACCGGGCCATTTTTGTGCGCGTGCCGCCCGCAGCCGTCGGGTGTGAACATAAAGTGCTTCTCAAGCCGCGGCCCTGCGCACGAAAGCAACGGGAAAGGAAGCTATCCGGCCGCATACACATGAACACCACAAGTACCGTGTTCACAACACAAAGTCAGCGTATTACGCAAGCGGCGGTCTCGCGGGGCAGTGCTGCGGTTAGCACTCCAGGGAGCGCTTCTGCTTCCTGTCACACCCCTGTTTGTGGGCTGTCTCGCCCTGCAATCCTACAACAGGACAAGAATGCCACTCTCAAACCATGCCCACACACGGTCATGGTGCTGGTGTACTAGATCGCTGTTAACTCAGAACAAAACAATCTGCCACTTCCATCACACACACTGGTCAGGAGACACGTCTACCCCGCATATACACTACGCACTCCAACGCATAAAAGGGTAGTTAAACGGATAATCACCCTTTTCAAAAACAAAAGGAAGAGTTGTGAGCTTGGTGCCAAATCAGCTGCTCATATAGACGCATCTACCCCGCAGAGCAAATGGCCACTGGACACACAAACAGATCACGACGAAAACGTCTCCGAAACGTTGTTTGCGGACGTATTTCCTCCATGTCGTTTGCGCAGCTAAGAAAGCTTGCGGCTTATACCACTGACCTCGCTTGCTTGTACACAAGCAATCTTTCCGCCGGGTTGATGAGCCGGCGGAAAGCAGGTCCGCTCGTTCGACATCTCCGCTCCAAGAGCCTGTGCCGGTGGGCACAAGTCATCGAGGTGTTTTGAGTTAAAATGTGTTCCAAACGGTTTGCGAGGATAGCCTTGGTCTCAGAGCGCGTGCTAAGCAGAGCTTGCTGTGTGCGCTATGAACCCATCACCGAAGCTGTGACCTGCTCGCTCCCTAGAAGCCATCACCGAAACTGTGACCTGTTCGCTCCCTAGAAGCAGTCGGCGAAGCTATGACCTGTTCGCTCCCTAGAACCCATCACCGAAGCTATGACCTGCTCGCTCCCTAGAAACCATCACCGAAGCTGTGACCTGTTCGCTCCCTAGAAACCATCACCGAAGCTGTGACCAGCTCGCTCCCTAGAAACCATCACCGAAGCTGTGACCTGTTCGCTCCCTAGAAACCATCACCGAAGCTGTGACCTGTTCGCTGCCCCAGAACTAGTCACCGAAGCTGTGACCTGTTCGCTGCATACAACCCATCATCAACGCCGTGAACTGTTCGCTCCCTAGATAACACCTAGCCTGCCATTTGGTTAGCTAGGCGAGACTGCAAATGCGCAGGAATCTCTGTGGTGCCGTACGATACTGCGACACGGTCGTCCCATCCCACGTCGAATTTCTCTCACCAGTCGTTAACCGAGCCTGTATTGCCGGTTGGTCCAAACAACGCGAACGTTCTCATGCTCGTTCCCAAGGTCACCAGATTACGAGTGCAGTATCCATCTTATGGATCACAGCGAGAGCATATCGTGTTATACAATCAGCACGCGGTAGCCTTTTAGGATCTCCCAGGGCGCGGGAACGGTATTATGAAACAATCGTAGTAAACGCACTGTCCTATGCACACCCACAAACTCAAGATTACACAGACCACCTCGCCACGCCCTGGTGTGTTCCATTGTGGTGCGGTAACATAGACCACCTAGCCATGCTCTGGTGTCTTCCATAGTGGTACAAAGACACAGACCACCTCGCCATGCTTTGGTGTGTTCGATAGTGGTACACTGACACAGACCACCTCGCCATGCTCTGGCGTGCTCCATGGTGGCACACCACGACAGGGCGCCCGCGTAAGTCACGACCAGCAGCTCCTGAGCACGGGCCCAGCACCAGCTCCCAGCGCAGCCCTGGCCAGACCCGGCTGGGGTTTCAGGTGGCGCTGGGCCGGAGTGCAGGCCGTCATGTCCTCCGGGCCGATGCGCCACTCGATCTGTTCCGCGGTGGTATGCCACTCGATCTGCTCCGCCGCGGTCCGCCCGCGCCCGAGCCCGCTCAGGTCAGGAGCTGCAGCACCCGGAGCGCCGCGGCTCGGCTGGCGTCCGGCTGACGCGCCCCAGCCCGCTCAGGTCAGGAGCTGCAGCACCCAGAGCGCCGCGGCTCGGCTGGCGTCCGGCTGACGCGCCGCGCCCGAGTCAGACGTCACGTCCGGCTCGGGGGCGGGATCGGACTCGTGCCCGATGCCTTGCGCCCTGGCCGCGGCGCCTCGATAGTCGGCCCCGCCTTGTGAGCTGTCCTGATCAAAACTAAGTTGTGAAAGAGTAAGAAAACCCGAGCCCACAGAAATCAAGCGATGGTGTAACATGAGGTGAGGCTCTTCTTCCCACAATATCTTACTTAAGCAATGCAGTCTCCACAAGCGCTTTTGCCAATATTTTTGCTCAAGAGTAAGCAATGCTATTTATTGCCTCTGTAGACCCGTGGAAAGATCCTGGACGCCGGTCGGCGTTGCTAGGTTCCGCCGCCTCCCCTCCCCCCCCCCCTTTTCGGAGGATGCGCGACGCGCTCGCGACGCGTCTTATGAACTGTTTTGCCCCAAACTTTCTCGGGGTGCCTCTTTCGCAGATGTCGGAAACGGGCGCAGGGGCGTCACATTATATACGTTTTGCTGGGGGGCCGAGACTCCAATCCGGATTTGACCCCCCCCCCCCCCAGAACTCCTCTGGGCTCACAATTTTGGGGACAAAATAAAGCATCATCGGGCAAAGGAAACAATCAAGCATATCCTCGAGCTGCAGTACAGGTACCTGAACATTTCACTTAGATCACGCTCGTTGTGTACCACATAGCACCATGTTGCGACTTTCATGCCAGCGTTATCAGACAAGGGCATAATTTTGCACCACCTCGGAAATGCACGAGCACTAGGATAGACGGAAGCAAGACGCATCGTAAGTCGTCAGGTATGTCTAACTAGCGGAAGAATTTCGCTGCGGAGCGTTTTGTGTGGTCACTGTGTACCTGCTCGTCATTTTCCGTTTGCGAATCTGGTTCCATGGCCCAAATCATAGAGCGCGGGAGGCGTACTATGGCGAAGATGACAACGAAAAAACTGCTCCGGAGCAAAATTTACGGGCTACTTTGATAGACCTGACAGTCCCCCACGGGTTTCGGTCCTATACATGCTGGTTTGTATACATTTCAATAATGGCAGTGGGCGAAGACGGACCATGAACTAAACACTGCCGCACTACATTACATGCACATATTCAAAATACAAGCACCGTCATGAAGTATTCGCCTAACGTTGGACTAAATATTGGGCCATAACTTTACTGAATTATTGATGGATATAAAGCAATATACTAGTGAAAAGAACGGTACGAACTGAATGATAAGGTATGACATGACTAAGACGACAAACATGTTAAGCTCGGAACGATTTTTTGCCGAACGCCTTCAGCCCGACAATTTTCACTCTAAAAGGCAAGTCTCGACCATGTTTTTGGAAGGTCCGACTATGCCACTGTGTTGGTCATGGATTGCACGAATATTGTTCGTCGCATTTCCGGACTACGGCCGTTCGGCGGAAAGTTGAAAGGGCTGGAGCAGGTGTCAATATTCAGTTCCGAGATGTCTGATTACTGAGCCCGATAAGTGACCGGTTAGTCATACGTAACTGGAAATTGCCGCATCGGAAAAGCACGCGCCACATTCTCCAAAAGAAAATAATGAAGCCGAACGGACACTTTTGATATTGAGCTAAAACGACATAGTGCATGGAATATACAATGAGACGCACACCTGCACTTAATGTTGCTCGACTTCCGCCACCGCTGCAAAACACCGACTGTCAGCAGGGCGCGCAGCCATTACAGAGACAGCCCAGACCAGCAATACATGACCTCACCGGCGCCAGGCCATCAAACGCTGTCATCGCAGCACCTAATCCCGGCCGGGTGAGGGCGGCACATGACCTGATCCGGCCCACAGGCTGTTTATGGATTACCATCCAGTGACGTAGCGTTGCAACGGGGCGCTTACTGTTTGTAACACCGAGTGCAACTTTTTCATCGCTTCCGGAGAAGCCTTCACAGGAAATTGTGATGAACCCGACGATAAACGATTGGTTTCGTTCCTGCTCTCCCCAGTTGCCGTGCACTTTAGATTGGGAATAAATTGGACCGTTGTCTCATCTTGTCAAGGTGAAGATTTTCTTCGCCTTGCCAACTCTGTCAAATGATATGCTCGCCTATGAATGCTGGTAAGTGGTAAGCCCTCCATGTCATATAACGTTATGTTTTCATCGCCGCAACCTTACAAGAAGCTCAAGCTGTCCTCGACACGCCAGCGTACAGTTCCTTATCACACAGGTAAAACGATAAGGAAAAAGTGAGATAGATAGATCAAGACTGTCACACGTGAACAACTTTACCAAGCAAACACGTAGAGGGAGGCAAAGTCAAATATGAGGACGCCAAAGGGCCTTCCAATTCATGCACCTTTCCGTTTGCCCTGCCTTTACATAACCTGCAGTGTGACAGCTTCTGTGCACCCTTGATGCACTGCCAACTGCCAGTTGGTTGCCTAAACTGGCCACGTTTAAAGTGGACAGGTGATAGACTTCCAGTTGACTGCCTAAACTGACCAAGTTTGAAGTGGATCGGTGATAGATTTCCAGTTGATAGCCTAAACTGGCCACGTTTGGAGTGGATCGGTGATGGACTTCCAGTTGATTGCCTAAACTGGCCACGTTTGAAGTGGATCGGTGGTAGACTTTTCACTCGTGTGTATAAATATCCGAAGAAGTATTCCGACCCAGTCTGTATTTATCTTGCAAAAGCGTTATTTTGCGACATATACTAACGGAATCATATAACAATTTCAAAATTAATTGCAGAACTGTCTGATAACTTCCAAACGTCTATTTCACCAACAACGCTGAATACTCTTAATTGACTATCATGATTGGCGTCGAATCAGTCCAAATAAAGAGGCTTCGAAGACCCTACAAAGAGCACCAAAGTATACAAAAAAACATGCATCATTCTCATCCGTGTTCAAGGATTCAGATATTGACAAAATCGCCCTCCTAGGTAACCTTAATCAAACCGTAAACATACAGCAAACGGCCTGTGTGTGCACCGAAACAACTTAAAAGCAACTATTTTCCTATTACTTATCACTCTTGTGAAACACCAGAACAATCCTTGGTTTGCTAATCCAATCGTCGCACGGATGCCACCAACGACACCGACCAGCTAAATATTTCTGCTTGCAGTGGAAGGGGTCGAACGTCAGGGCTGCGGGCGTTTGCAATGCCTCCCATCAGTCGGCTCTTTATGGCAGGATTTTCTGTGGTGGAGGTGGGCCCAGACGTCCACGTGACAGGCCTCGGGCTCGGAATACCTGTTTCAAGCGGGACATAGTGCAAGGTTTATATCCTTCGAAGCTTCCATTGAAAGCTGCTGGAGGAGCGCCATAATTCATATCTCCAAACTTGTTGGAGGAGTGTCAAAATCCACATCTCCAAGCTATGCCGCCGAATCAGACTTGCATGCGCCGTGACATGCATTGTTCTGGCGTGTTGTTTTTGACAACTGAACAAAAATGGTTCTTTAGTGAAAACGCTGAGAGGCCAGTTGGGATTGGCGAATAATGAATGCTGAAAGTTTTTTTTTTGCGCGGGGTTGCCATTGCCACCTGCTTTGCGGTTTCTGGGACTAGCTTAGCCTTCGTCAGAGATCGCACAACCCCTTCCAATCATACGACAAAGTTGCATCAATTGGCACTCGCGCGCCCGGCGACGGCAGCACTGTGCAAGAACCCAGAATGCGTGCGACATTGGCTGACCCGATTGGCACGGGAATGCTGGCTGGCATCTGGCCAGAGGGGCTCGACCCGACCCGGGGGGGGGGGGGGGGGGGGGGAGCGCCGTCTTTCGTTGTCACCCCAACATCACGCGATGCACATACGCGTCTTTCCCGACACTGATATTCATGAAAGGCACCACTACTGCACACTCGTCGCTTCTTTGGTCCATACTTAGGTAGACGCTTTGCACCAATATTAAAGATCACGGGAAGGCAAGCAGTGAAAAGAAGATGCCGCAACTTTCAGGGGATTCGCAGGAACAATTTGTCGGTAGACCTAACCCTTTCCACGTGTCGTGTCTCGGTTCAGCTCGTGCGAGTTCCATGCCTCCGTTACAAGCATGGCACGTCTTCTGGTAGGAAACCGCTTGTATATTCCCAGATCATATTTGCCGGTATGTGACCCCGTTATGAGCGCTCGAGTTGATATTTGTGCACGTGCTGGCATGTTCGTCGAAGGCACTCAACACGATAAGATGCGCTGTTGCGGTGCAGACCTTCGGGCTAAGCCCAGCTTCGATTCGATCTCTCAGTACTCGGATCCAGGTAGGTCAAGAAGTCCTGACGTTAGACTCTGATAAGGTCATGGATTTACTGAGATACACTTTAGTTGGTCAGTCGAAAATACGACGGATGTCGCACTTCAAGGCCATAACCACACAAAAGTACACTACAGTTCGTATGCAAAATATCGGTGGGGACACATATTGTCACCAAAACTTCACATGGGTAAAGAACAAACGGTAAAGAAAAGTACGGCGCCAATATTAATTTGCTTTGACGCGGCCTTAAAACCAAACGAACTAACAAAGGATAGTACGCAAGGTATCGTGAGCAGAGAACAGATGCAATACGCGTACCTTCTGTAAGCGTATCCAAGACTAAAATGCGTATCTGTCTTCAGAAAGACAGAGGTAAGAGAAAATTGGCATTTTACGCAAAGGGCAAACAAGCTTCCAAGAATTTGGTGGAGGGGAAGGAAGAGTTGCTACCTATTCCCCTCTGCCCTGTCCTGCACCAGACTGGCCCTAGGCTGTGCAGAGCATGGTGCATGCAGTCCACGCATTTGTGCCACCTGTATGCACTGATGAAAAACAAATCTCAGTGACATGATGGTGGCCATACATTTTGACAAACTGATCTGACAGCAAAATATCATCATCTTTGTTCCATGTAAAAAGAGCAAATACTACCCCTGCATCTGACCATGCAGGTATTTTTTTCTTCAAGATAGCTGAAAAATGAAAAAAATGGTTATGATAATATTTTCCAATTCATCAGACATAGAAAACATTTCCAGCAGTTGCCATGGTGACATCAATCTGCTATAGCATCAATGTGCATACTTGACGTAGCCATATAGCTATTTCACCAAATGAAATGAATTATCAGTTACTCACCCTCCATCCCAGATTTTCGAAGAATGTGCTGAGCCTGGTTTGTCCTGTGGTTTTGCCTCCACAAGGGCCTGCAAAAGAGGATCTCCATTAAAATAAAGATGACAGAATTCATGTAGTGCCAAGTAATCATTAATACACACCAGGATACTTGGCTGTACAATTTCAACCCATAGATCTGTACTTATAGTTACCATCAAATTACTTCAAAGCTTAGGTGAGTGACAACTTACATGGTGCATGAAGGCTTAAAATAGCAAATTATCCTTCTTCAAAATAGAAACAACTTGTCTGCATGGAAAGCAACTGCTCTTTGGATCATCTAAAATCAAAAAAGCACCATAAGAAATGTTTCCTTCACTGAGCAGCAATAGTCATACAGCATTTTAGGCATGCTTAACACTTTTGCCAAATAAGTGCCAGAATGCTACACCATCAATCATGCTTCTTCAATCTCAAGTCATATAGGAACAGAATATGCACTTATTGTGTTGCCCCTACAGACAGGAATCAAGAGCATGAGGTACTAAGTCTAAGAGGCCATACCTAGCCATCATTTAGGCACACAACTTCACTGAACTGTGATAGACACCCAATTTGGATCACCAAACAACCCAAACATTACAATGAAAATGGCTAAGAACACCATAAGTTGATGGGGGCTGGCTGCAAGACGAACTGACACTATCAGAGATGTGGAGGGAGACGTTCAGACCATACAGAATTTAACAGCCCCTTGGTCTGTTGACAGGCAGACAACTGTAAAAATGAGACGATGCATCCATTGCTATACATGCATCAGTTTCTCGTGCATTACCTCCCACTGCAATACAGACAAAACAAACAAGACGTTCTCCACCGGCGCCGCAGCGCCGGGTAAGTCTCCTGCGCACAAAACGCTTACCGCCGGTGAGCACCACTTTGTACACGACTCGATTCATCTTGTTAATGTCGCCTCTTAGGACGGACGTGCTGTCACCGCATGACGTTGCCCGGTAGTGCCTGAGGAATCCTCGGGCGCACGAGGCCGACACGGCTCCGCGGAGGAGACACCCTCCCCACTTCACCGCCGCAGCCGCCATCGTTTTCGAACGACCTGACCTACCATCTAGTGGCCACAATAGAACTTTAGCTGCTATCAAAAACCCGGCGGCGACTATCCAGGTGGCAGCACGTAATAGCGGATGGTGGCGTCATCTGAGCTAGTTTGTTTTCAAAATGAAGTAGTGACATTTCATGTATCATGTTATGAATTTTGGTTCATCGACCATTGCACTGTTGCTGAATTTCATTAGAAGTTGTCTTCATGGTGACCAGTGGCGCCTCATGCTTTTGGGGCGCTCGTTGGTATTGCTACCTGTACCGTTCCGCTGCCTGTCAAGCTTTCCTCTAAGTTTCACACCCTCGATGATCCGACATCTGGCCGTTTGCAAGTTAGGGCATTGGTTCAATTTTCATAATGCATTTTTTACAACAAGGCAACTGCAGTATCGTGCCCCGTCCGCCCCGTGCCTGACAGGGCGGCTCGTGGTGGGTCGCGGCAATTGCCCGGTCAGGGCCACGAAGGCATAGCTTGCGGCGCCATACGAACAATGGCTTCGGGCGGGCGTGATGCGGGAGATAGGAGTCAGGACTGGGCTCGCGTACCGAGAAGCCTGATTCGTTTTGAGTTCTGTTAGTAAAGGCGACGCAGGTCTGATTACCAACGGACTATGTGGAGTCGGAGCGGCGGAGAGAGGTGAAGCACTGCAAGTAGATAACGCACCGGTCCAAAAACTAAACTGGCATTTACATAGGTAGCAAGCCGGTCAAAAAGGGAAGCAAACATCAGTCGCAAACGCACAAGGTAGAACCAATGCCTGAACTGTGGCACATACCGGGGAAGGCCTAAAAATCCCCGGTTAACAGTGCCCATAGGCAAGTGCATCTCATCCCGGCTAATGCGGAACAAAATTTTAATGTCCTTTCATGCCATCCGCGTTCGTGTCCATAGCAGTGTGTTCGGATCCTCTGCGGCACTGGAGAAAGAACGAGGCTTATGGCCTAAAGACTTGGCCGTCTAAAGCGCTTCCACCGTCGAAAAAATGGTCGAGTAGGTCAACCGGCCCGGTGCCGAATGAGCGGTCAAAACCCTAGTCGCTGCGTTTCCCGAAATTGTTAGGCGAGTGGGCCGGTGTGGACCTGGTAAACCGTAATATGTCGAGTTTTATGGCTATGCAAAAGTTTTAGCACGCGCCCGGACGGCCGGATAGGTGACGCCCACCCTTCTCTCGGGTGGGCGTCAATTTGACTCCCTCAGATCTCGGGAACAAGGAGGGCTAGAGGCACCAAATTCACAGGGCGTGTCTATCTGTATGCAAACTCGCTTTGGTCAAGGTTTAAGGTTCTTAGGTCGTGACCTTGATTCAAATAAGGTCAAACAAGGTGAAACACCAAGCTGGTCTCCAAGTGCCCACAGAACCTGATCTAAGCCAAAGTTCATACGCTCATTTAAGATCAGTAATATTGTTTGACCTTTCAAAGGCCATAGTGACCAAAATCATGCAAGGCCGCTTTGAGTTTTGCATTTTAATAAGTCGCAAATATTACGCTAGGCTGATTGCTCTTAAAACCAAAGTGTTGATCTGGGTCATTTTAGGTCAGTAGCCTTTCCTAACCTCTAAGAAGCTCATGGAAGATGCGTAGTGCGGTTCCTGGTATCAATAACCTCAAAATGAGAACCAAAAACTGCCGCATACAGAGGCCCTAGAGTAATGGAACAGGTTGATTTGACCTTGGTCTGACCTTCATGCCTAACCCTAAGTCAATGAAATTGGTTCATTCAATGGTCGTATTGCATAAGAAAGCATCTCAGAGATGCATGGCTTCGTCCAACACTCCATTGTTGCATTAGATTGAGCGATTCCCTAGAAATTGACTTCGCGAAATCCATGGCCTTACTTTGACCTGCCATAGGGCTGCGACCTTACAAGGTGCATCCAAATTTTCTGTGCCAAACGATTTGCCATCAAGTTATCTATAACTATGAAAAATTTTGTGCCGTTGCACCGTGCCCCTCAAAAACCATTCCGGAAAGCCTTCGGAGGGGTCAAATTGACCCCCCCCCCTCTCCCAACCTAGCGCGTGTTGAGACGCCGCGTTAGCGACACCTTGCCGCTCGTTGGCTGTAAAAAACGAGTTGTGGAGGGAAGTCCCTGGGCATTATTATAGAGGTCTCTTAGAAATTAGTTTCTTAGCGCCTGCCATCCAGGAGCGGCGCCACATCGGGGAGACAATGGGTTAATACCATCCAAGACCGAGGGCCAACGGGGCGATCGCCTCCTCCCCTCCCCCTGAAACTTAAGAGAGCCCCGAGAGAGCTCCAGTCCGACCGAAGAGACGCATGCATTTAACAAAAAATACGTAAACATTGATGTACTTGGACCTCCAGGAAGGATAGCAACTAAACAACGGACGAGAATTGTCAACAATCCTGCTATCTGAGCCAGTGAGACTTGAGACCGGCCGCTAAGGAGCCTTCTCATTCCGTGATGCTTTGTCGATTATCAATCATTTTCAGCAGATGGGGACCTAGGACTAAGACAACGCCCACCAAAAATCCCCAAACTGGAAAACTGGTAAAAAAGTCAAAAGTCAAAAGCCATTGACAATACGCAAACCGCCAAAATTGGCTGCAGGCAACCCCATTCTCCATGCCTGAGGGATCTGACAAGTGTTTTGACCGATCTGACCTGACTGAAGGTAAAATAGAAAAGTCTTTTGAAACATCTTTTGGAAAGGAAAGTTGATCGCCTATGACGGATCGATCGGTGAGGGCTTCATGGCCATCGGTCCCATAGGATTAGAGCGTGGGTTTTCTGCAAGCCTATTTTCCGGTCGCATTTTTTTCGCTTTTGATGACCCTCGATCTGACTGAAAGTCACTATCCTCGCGAAAGGATGGACAATCGACAAAGCGGCATCGAATGGTGAAGATTACGTGGCATTCGGTCGGAGCGTCGGGGTAGGCGTGGGGTTCGCCCATCGTCTCGTTCTTGCCACAAGAAAGTGCCACCAGAATAATTGAAAGACCCAAGGGCAGGCAAGAAAAGGAAGAACCTCTTGGATGCTTGGAACAGTCGCACTTAGAGACCTGTCCTGGATCTCATGAAAGTTGCTCTTCCGGGGGATTTTCTCTCCACTTTGCATTTGCAGCAGCTATGTAATCACCTGATTATCGATCTTTTTTCTCTACATATTCTCGTCCTCTGTGTAGTCTTCGCATATAGACACTTACTCCTTCATACTCCAGCGCTCGTGCCTGGTGCGCTTGCGACGGGGCGCACCCTGCGTGCGGGCAGTGTTCCTGGGTGGCGAGCTCGAGCGGGCTGGGTTCCGGAGCGCCTGTGGACTTGACTGGCTCGGCATCCGCACCACGTGCGGTGTGGAATACGCGACAGCTTGGTTTGGACCATTGAGTGAGGTGCGCCGGCTCATCTATGGTATGACTGGCGCGTAGGACTCCTGGCGGTGGGGCCTGGCGTCCCGCTCGCTTGCCCTGACTCGCCGATGACAATTCACGCGTCAGAGGTGGCACTGCCGCGCTGCTGGTCAACGATGCACGGGGCTTCAACGGTGGAGCTTTGAGCTCCGACGACCGCGACTGGTGCAACGGCGGAAACGGAGCTGGCCGGTGCTGACAGGCCGCCGCTGGTGCAACGGCGGAAACGAGAGCTGGCCGGTGCTGACAGGCCGCGACTGGTGCAACGGCGGAAACGGGAGCTGACTGGTGCTGACAAACTTAACAGGCGGGTTCAGGTGCGCTGATTGAGCGGGTTCAGGTGCGCTGATTGAGCGGGTTCAGGTGCGCCGATTGAGTGGGTTCAGGTGCGCGTTTGAGCAAGTTCAGGTGCGCTGATTGAGCAGATTCAGGCGTACCGACCGGCTGAGCTGACTGCTCCCTCGACCGACCTCGACCCTTCAGTGCGGCATGATGGGATGACTCCACCAGAACTGTCCACTAAATCGCGTAGGCTCATCGCCGTCGTTTCCGTCTGTTGCTAGTGCGGCCGTTGCTGACATAATGGCATGGCACGGCAGGAGATCGTGCGTGGACGCCTGGCGCTCGCCTGACGCTCGTGGCGTGGTGGCGCTGGCCTCGGTAGACTGCTGTAAATACCTCTGGGCTCACCTAATGATGGCGATGACGGTGCGCTGGCACCTTGACACGTCGACCGGCTGACGTGATGCCGTTTGACTGCACCAGTCACGCCGGTAAGGCGGTCACGGGGACCTAGCCGCTGCGCTTCAGACGGCTTCGCTGTCCTGACCCGCTCGGCGGGGCCCGGCCTTCTATGCTGTGCTCGCCTGGTGCCGCGGGATGTGCGTGTGTTACACGCCAGAAGGTCTCAAGCCGCGCGTCGTTTGAGGCACCGCTGCACGCCGGCCCAATGTGACGCGCGTGAGGGGACGTGGGAAGCTCGTGAGCACCGTGAGTAGCTCGTGAGTATGTCGTTTGTACCGGTGCTTAGCGAGGGTAAAAACAACGGCGCCGGTGTCGCCCTCTTGACGACGATGACGATGACGCTGCCTCGGTTGCCCCGGCTCATCGCCCCTCTCCTCCCTCCCTCCCTCTCTCTCTCTCTCTCTCTCTCTCTCCTCTCTCTCTCTCTCCTCTCTCTCTCTCTCTCCTCTCTCTCTCCCTCTCTCTCTCTCTCCTCTTCATCTCTCTCTCGCTCTCCCTCTCTCTCTCTCTCCTCTCTCTCTCTCCTCTCTCTCTCTCTCCTCTCTCTCTCTCTCTCTCTCTCTCTCTCTCTCATCTCTCTCTTCTCTATCTCTCTCTCTCTCGCTTCTCTCTCTCTCTCTCTCCTTCTCTCTCTCTCTCTCTCTCTCTCTCTCTCTCTCTCTCTCTCTCTCTCTCTCTCTCTCTCTCTCTCTCTCTCTCTCTCTCTCTCTCTCTCTCTCTCTCTATCTCTCTCTCTCTCTCTCTCTCTCTCTCTCTCTCTCTATCTTCTCTCTCTCTCTCTCTCTCTCTCTCTCTCCTCTTCTCCTCTCTCTCTCTCTCTCTCTCTCTCTCTCTCTCTCTCTCTCCTCTCTCTCTCTCTCTCCTCTCCTCTCTCTCTCTCTCTCTATCTCTCTCTCTCTCTCTCTCTCTCTCTCTCTCTCTCTCTCTATTCTCTATCTCTCTCTCTCTCTCTCTCTCTCTCTCTCTCTCTCTCTCTCTCTCTCTCTCTACTCTCTCTCTCTCTCTCTCTCTCTCTCTCTCTCTCTCGAGCCTTGCGTGAGCGTAGCCGCGTGTAGAGCCTGCTCCGTGGCATCGGGTCACGTTATCTGGACCACGTTGTCTGCTGACGCCACAGTGACCACCTTGGGGCGCATGACCTGAACTCTGTGGGACTGCTGAGGCCACAGAGGTCGCCGTGGGACGCGTAGTCTCGGCTCTGTGCGGAGGCTGCCACGGTCATGGCGGGGCTCGGCACCCGATTGTGCGCCGGAAGCCTGCTAGGGCAGAGCGCACTGACCACTGAGGCCCGCAACAAAAGCATCACAATTGTCCGGCCAAGCGAAGTCGAGTCATCCAGATCGCCAGCTTGACCTCTAAGCTGGCGCAGCCCGGGGATCGTTGGCACAGGCACATGGGTGGCAGGGAAACCGGGACGGCAAAGGTGAGGACTATAAAGCTGACTACCAGAGCCTGTCTGGATGCATTTGCACCATCGCTATTGATCTCAGTGGACACTGCCGTTAAGATAAGGTTTCTTGAACCCACACGGAGCTCACTTTTCGATGAGGTAGCATGTTTGTCGGCATAAATAGAAGGAAGATTAATCAATCCCTATAGGTGCAACCGCTTCACTAAGGTTGGGAGAAACAACAGAGGACTGGGATGAAATTGGAACACGGGAAAAACCTGATCAGAAAATAATATTTTGGATAAAAAACATGAAACAAAGTGCATTACAAGGCGAAATCGGGGAGGGGAACCACACCTCAGGAAAATTGGCTACCACCTTCCACTGCCCTACAGTGGAAGACCCCCGCTCCCCCCCCGCCCAGTCTTAAACCTACATAAGCGCAATAGTGTGTTCTGAATATTACGCGATTGCTCTTGCGCTGCAATCGCGTAACATAATAGTGTTGCGTAATATATAAACGCTGCAATTACTGAGTAGTTTTGAGCGGCGCCACTGAGGCGGATGTGGCGCTAAGATCACCGGACGTTCCTACCTCTTTAAGACGGCCTTGCATGGTAGCGAAGTGCTCGGAAAATATACAAGTCTGACCAGCGCAGGTTTTCTATTTTTTTGCAAATTCTCTGCCTGAAAGTAATTGTGGCAGATTTATTTTATGATTGAGAGCTGGATATGCTGCACTACGGCTGAGTGCGTTCAGTCACAGTGTAAATCACTACAGGAAGGGCGAAAATATCCCGTGAATCGTATGAGTCTGAGCTGCTATACCCATTCTTAATTCGATACGCACTAAATGCGGTGGAGAAACCTGAAAGTTGTGGCATCGTAGGCAATAGATTACATGCTACTCAAAACAAATGAACGACGCATGCAATATGAACGTGAGCTTGGACACAAGGTACTCTTCATACAATCATCACTATCTTAGGCTAGAATTGTCGGCAAGTAAAGCCTGCAACGTTTATACAATATGTGATTGAATGCATGTTCGTGCATTGTATGTTGTCCTCGAAATACCTAGCTGTGCTTTGTCACGCGTCAAGGGTATGTACATGTCGCGAACCGTTAAATTACGTTCACGTCGATACGAGCGTTCCTTTATCTCGGTCCTCAATTAAGCTTTATTTTGGCAGCCATCGCGCGCAATTGCACTTTGTTCACCACACACACACTATTGAATTTTGCAAACTTGTATGCATCAGCGCTGGAACGAACAGAAGTTTCGAAACAATTTTGACGGCACTCTGAAATACGTTCAGCAAAACATTTGTGGTAAGTCGTGCGCACAGTTTGTCATTATATAGATCCGAGTGAGAATTATCTGACGTAGGAACGGCAGAGCGCGGGGGTCATATGACGTGCCCAGGCCTCTTGCAAAATCTAAGTTTTCTGCTACGGTGGTGCGGGGGAAGAATCAGCCTGAAATGGGTGTTGGGCGCTCTCACTTTGGAGGACGCCTCTGCGTCCTAGCAGGAAAGGTTTTGACGATAGGAATAAGCACACCACAGTTTGATTAAAATCTAGTGCAGGCTGCCCCCCCCCCCCCCCTTTTGCATGTGACGATGCTCTGAGGGCTAGTCTTGGCTGTGTTAATGGGGATGTGAAAGTCAATGGGTCGTTGTTTTCCAAAGAAAGTGAATTGGCACGTGTGAATATATCATGCCGCCGACTGATTATGCAGAATATGTCATAACTATATCATACTGTTATTAGATGCATGCTGTGTATATAGAGCGTGTTGTATGGTAGCCGCCCATCGTCGTGCAGAACACCACTGCCTACAGTTCTATGCGGGTGTTTCGAGACCAGATGACCATCAGTGCCAGGTGGTGCTGCAAAACCAACGGTAATATCTACAAGATCTGACGTCCAACCCAGAGCACATGCCTGTTACCGATGTCAAACAACTCGGTGGCGGCTAATCTCAAATGAACCCAGGCGCGCCAAACGACACGACGGTAGTTGGCCGTGGTAGATACAAAGGAACCGGACGTCAGCAGGTTCTAACAAGCTTCAAATTTAGCACTTGAACAAACTGACAACGCCCACGCCATTGCAGTCGTCGAGCGGATCCCAGATGACGCACAATAGGCGTCCAAGTCAGCATGGGCGCGAGCCAGTGGGACGCTGGACACTGACGCATACCACCGACGTATGCCGCTGACGTATGCCACTGGCGTATGCCACTGGCGTATGCCACTGACGTATGCCACTGACGTATGCCACTGACGTATGCCACTGACGTATGCCACTGATGTATGCCACTGACGTATGCCACTGACGTATGCCACTGACATATGCCACTGACGTATGCCACTGACGTATGCCACTGACGTATGCCACTGACGTATGCCACTGGCGTGTGCCACTGACATATGCCACTGACGTATGCCACTGACGTATGTCACTGACATATGCCACTGACGTATGCCACTGATGTATGCCACTGACATATGCCACTGACGTATGCCACTGACGTATGCCACTGGCGTGTGCCACTGACATATGCCACTGACGCATGCCACTGACGTATGCCACTGGCGTGTGCCACTGACATATGCCACTGACGTATGCCACTGACGTATGCCACTGGCGTATGCCACTGACGTATGCCACTAACGTATGACATTGGCGTATGCCATGACATGACATTGGCGTATGCCACTGACATATGACGTTGACGTATGCCACTGATATATGCCACTGGCGTGTGCCACTGACATATGCCACTGATGTATGCCACTGACGTATGACATTGACGTATGCCACTGGCGTATGCCACTGGCGTGTGCCACTGACATATGCCACTGACGTGTGCACTGACTTGCCAACTGACGTATGACATTAACGTAATGCCACTCTGACGTATGCCACTGACATAATGCCACTGACATATGTCACTGATCGTATGCCAACAGACGATGCCACTGACGCATGACATTGGCTTATGCTAACTGACATATGACATTGACGTATGCCACTGAACGTATGTATGCCACTGGCGTATGCCACTGGCGTGTGCCACTGACATATGTCACTGACGTATGCCACTGACATATGCCACTGACGTATGACATTAACGTATGCCACTGACGTATGCCACTGACATATGCCACTGACATATGTCACTGACGTATGCCACTGACGATGCCACTGACGCATGACATTGGCTTATGCTACTGACATATGACATTGACGTATGCCACTGACGTATGACATTGACGTATGCCACTGACGTATGCCACTGGCGTGTGCCACTGACATATGTCACTGATGTATGCCACTGACATATGCCACTGACGTATACCACTGGCGTATGCCTGTGTCTGACGTCTTTTCGCTCGAGAGGCATAGATGCACGTGAAGTAATTCGTAACCACAACACCTGTGTGCAAATGTGAAACAGATCGTGCGGCAACAATATTCGCGCGACTAGTGCTTGTTTAAATACGTACACGTGCTTGCTATAGACGCGATATTGCAACACATAATCGACACAACTGGCTGGAACTGAAGGGGGGGGGGGGGGGCTGGGGGAACATCTTAGGGGCTCGCGCCCCGTTCACAGGTGACCCTGCCCTGGCTGTGACGTAGAACACTGTTTACCACGGCTCATTTCTGCCATTTTATCTCACACGCAGTACCACGTCCCCATAGTACACGATTACAAGCGAGGTAAGTGATCAATGAGAACAGCATTAAGAGCTATGAGCTTCCACATCGTCACTAACTATAAGTGGCAACATCATCAAAAGCCACGGGTGTTTTCAGACATGTGAACTTGCTCCTTGCTAAAGGGTGCATCTTGCTCCACGCTGTGTTGTGTTCATTATTAAATGGCGTCATTATAATGAATACGGATGGCTGAAAAAGATTAAGGTCTCTCATCCGTGAAATGTGAGAAAATGCTCCCACAGCTTTTCGTGTGAATTATGGCGGTGATAAGCAGTTATGCAGTGTGTAAGCCCGTGAAGGTATTGCATTCATGCTTTCAACGGATTTTTCTTGCAGTTTCGAGGAAAGACATCTCGCGTTTCGAACGATGTCTTTGGAACATCGAGTGCACAGAACAACCACATCGTGCACTTCGAGCGTTGAAAGGAAAATATCCATTTGGGACGCCTCGTGGCGGCATGCAGCCTTTACTCGGTACCTAAGGCTGACACTGGAAAATTACCTGTCCGGACGTGATGTCACGAGTTGTTTGTGCGAAATTAGCGCGAAGAGCAGGCTGTCCCCCGGCATATGAGTCGCCGCGGCACACGCTTGCTTGGATCGCGCCCAGAGATCAGATCGGGTCGAGTTCATATCGGGCCGGATCGTATTAGATCGGATCGGGTCGAGCTCTTATCTGGCCGGATCGGATAAGATCAGATCGGGTCGAGTTCATATAGGGCCGGATCGTATTAGATCGGATCGGGTTGAGTTCATATTGGGCCGGATCGGATTAGATGGGATCGGGTCGTGTTCATATGGGAGGAACTTAGAAACTTTGATCCGGACAAATAATATGGCTACAGGCAAACGCAAGTTTCAAGCCTCGAAACAGCAGCTGTTGGACCCATTTCGATGACGTCATTGGAGAGCTGGGATGCAGCGGCATGCTGTCCAGATAATGCTGCAAGGTGAACGGATCCTTGTATCGTATTTTAGATTTTCAGCGGAAGCTTTTTCCACGCAGCGCCCATAGACAGCATTGACCTGTCATCAAATGCATTACCAAACTGGATCCAACAGCTGACTGCTCACTTTAAGTCGCACCGGTTTGTTTTCATACTTCGTTAACATGACAATTAAGGGCGTCTCTTTACATTCTTTCGGCAGGGGGGGGGGGAGTAGCCTCCCAATGCTGACTTGAGCCCTCCCTCAATGCTCATCTGTGCTCCCCCCCCCCCCCCTAATGCATTTGAACAAGGAGGGAATACTCGGCTAAGGAAATGAAGAAAAGTCATATTAGCTGTCGGTATACCTGGCAGAAGATAGCATACTACAATACTATCAGTATCATATTACTTTTGTGCCAAATGGCATCCTGTGGGTACCTTATGCGTTTGTCGACTTCTTCATATTTTTGTTAACTCCTTGATATATTAAGCTAGCCTGAAAATATTTGACAAACGTTTCATATGATAACGGCGGGACTGGGAAAAAGAGCAATTTGCTTCAAGGTGAGCGATATTTGAATGCTCAGGGTGGTCCAAATGAAAGTTAATACATGTCATCCCCAAAAGTGGCAATTACATTTTTTGCATAATCGTGGCCGCGGTGATTACACAACATGATAAGGCGACAGCGGTAGTCATCAGCGAACCCTCATCAAGCTTTAGTAAGATCTTTTTCTTTGAATTACACCTCATGCTCAGCTTTTCACAAAAAGTCACACACATTATCTCGAATATGGAAAGTCATCCATACACAGGAAACCAATTTTGAATCTAAAAAGTGTCAAATAATTTTTTTTCTATTTTAACGCTAAGAACGCAAATTCAAATGGCCAAAATCGAGGACAAACAGGACTTGGAGGTATGTAAGGTTAACCTTTTCGGTTGGGCTGCCCAATCTTTTTTTAGAAAGAAACACCCCTCATGGAAATCCACCGTTTCAAAATTATTCCATCTTGCAGATGACCTCATGTTATGCTTCCATGCACAGTGGGTGAATGACTATGTTTTGGGGCCAACGCTAGGTCACTCAAGTGTTCAAAGTTTCCTTCTGTCTCTCTATGTGAACTTGAGTTTCTGTCTGTCAGCCTAAATTCCGCTTACGACAGGTTCGTGAAGATCAAAATGGATATGTCGCATGCGTTTGCCGTACGTAAGAATGCCAGTGTTTCACGCCACCTTTGAAAATGTACCATTATTGCGCCACCTGGCTGAAAATTTAAAGTGCGCAGGCGTTTTCCGTACGCACCGTTATTATAATTTTATGGTCGAACGCTTGTTAGTTGCTCGAGTTTTTGGTCGAAGCGGAGCCAAGGATAATAACTGAAAAATAGCAGTGCATGACCATAAGCAGACTTCGTGTGCACGTGCAGCGCACAAATACACCAATGCCTTAATACATGCCATGTCGAAGAGCACCAGAGAAAAGCGTTTTCGCTTTTAGCAGAGCTGAACTTGGAATAGAGTGAAGCTTGGAGGCAAACAATGTGAGAAATCCAGCTTGAATCATATATTGGATAACGCAAATTTTTCGGAAACTGATGCCAATAAGTGATAAGCAATACGGCAAAATCGTAAAAAAGGACTTAGAAGTAGCATCAGATGAACGAAATTCCAATGTCGGGAAGTCGATTGTCGCAGTACCCATGTTTTTGTTCCGCCGGTTCTCAGCCGTCCTTAGGAGCGTGTCCTTATTTTGGTTGCACAGGTGCCTTTGTTGCAGATGGACCTTCGATGAAGCCTTAATCATGCTTTCTTAAAGCGTTTTGTACTCTTACTCGGAACGGCTGAGAGCAGACCGCAAACAAATGTGTTAATGTTTAAGAGACTCAGGCAATAGTTGATACAATAAATCTATTACATATTTGATCCATAAAGATTCCTTCAACACGTGCGCCTATGGAAAGCGAATTATCAATACTTTTACGCGGTCCGGCACTGCACACAGCACTTGTGCATGTCTAAATACAGTCAGCGACTCGTACACTTATACGCTATATCCATGATGCGCAATTTTGAGGCATGTCATGAAACTCCACTGGAGCCCCGGACGCCTGAAGCTGAGCCTGACTAGCCTGAGCGCAGGCTGTGTTGTGCGGCCATTCTATGGTTGTTTTATGGAAAGATCAGTGTTGCCATTTTGTCTTTGGCCTGAAAAGATAGATAGATTGATGGAGGGGAGCATGTGTATATATATATATATATATATATATATATATATATATATGACTGTAAATACAATTATAAGTATTTGTCCTTCCTTGCAATATATATATATATATATATATATATATATATATATATATATATATATATAGCGTCTGTACCTGAATGCCTCCGAGCCTCATTATTCAAAAATCATATTTCTCCATTCCAATCTGCTCTGATATTATTTTTCTTGCCTTACCCTGCATCATCACGAGTCTCGGCGACTGGGTCCCCAGGTGCACGTAGTGCTGTCCTACCGCAATTCATTTTTCTTCATCCCATAGCCCCGAAACGGTCATTACAAGCTGAATATACTCTGGTTCAGATAATCTATCTCCCCCATCCGTTCCTTTTGTCCTCTTCCTCGAGCCTCGCGTGTGCCGAAGAGCTCCCCGGTGGGGCCTCCATCCCAGCACCAAGTACACAGACACTTCCCACAGAGGGATCGCCGTGCCAGACAGGTCTCGGCGGCTTGGCCCTAGGTGCATGCAAGCTGCATGTATTCCTGGCCCTCCGTCATCCATTCTCCTTCATCCTATAGGCCGAAAATGGTCATTTCTGGCCGAAAGGACACTGATACAAATAGCAATAAACAAAACCCAAGAAATTGATGTAAGCTGATTTAGTCCGATCGGTTTATATATACAATATATATATATATATATATATATATATATATATATATATGCATCAGACCGTCGCTTCGCCCATTACGAAATGTAACTTTGCATTCACCCGTCTGGAGATTCTTTTACGTGCTATCACATGGTTTGACACAATCACGCCGTGTAATCATGGAGACCGACTCGCCTTCCGCCAATGGGCACCTGCCGGTTCATGCAAGCAGTCGCCTCTGGAACTCCGACACGGGCGCCTGCCGCGAATCTGGCATCTGAGCCACTGGGGAATAGCTGCGGAACCCAGCATGCATATAAATTGTGTAGAACATACATATACCACATGACTGACCACCGTATGACGAACCCGAAGCGGCCCAGAACCGCATAGTTGACGCCTGGGGAGTTATTGTAATTAGTTCCATTGTGTGAGCGAGACCGGGCCAGGGCGGCGGCCGGGTATGGGTGGTGGCCGAGTCAGGACTGTGGCCGGGTCAGGGTGGTGGCCGAGTCAGGGCGGCGGCCGGGCCAGGGTGGTGGCCGGGTATGGGTGGTGGCCGAGTCAGGGCGGCGGCCGGGCCAGGGTGGTGGCCGAGCTAAGTGAGAAGTATCGATCATCTAATTGAACATCAAGCATGAGTCGGCTATACAACATGTTCTTTGCTGGGTTTTGCCAGACTTTTCTTGGAGCGTTCAATACAAACGATACATAAGTTGTTCAGCGCATCAGCGAGGAAAATTATTCACATGGATAAGACAGTTGCAATAGCTTTATTCCTCGGAGAAAAAACAGGAGAATGGGGGTTTTGCAAACGATGCATATTTGTCTGGCAAATAACGTAATGGCGTTTACATTGCGGGACGTGAATGGCGTCCCACAGTCCGGCTCAAATTTGAAATAATGAATCAAATTTTCAGCCAGATAGCGAATGATGATGATTTTCGAAGCACACATGAAACGCCGGTATTACGTAAGCAGCTATTTTTTCCTAAAATGCTGGTTTACGCAAACGCCTGCAGGAGAAACAAGTATCGAACTTATTTAAGAAAGGTATGTATCTTCGTCCTACACACAAACGTGGATGAAGGCGGTTACGTGGAAGTGGCGCCGATCCACAAACGAGCAACAGAGCAGTCCGCCGATCACTTGGCAGTCAGTCATGCGGGTGGTGGCGACGACCGCCGAGCGGCGGCCGAGTCAGGGCTGTGGCCGGGTCAGGGTTGTGGCTGAGTCAGGGCGGCGGCCGGGCCAGGGTGATGGCCGGGTCAGGGCTGTGGCCGAGTCAGGGCGGCGGCCGGGTCAGGGCGGTGGCCGAGTCAGGGCGGCGGCCGGGCCAGGGCTGTGACCGGGTCAGGGTGGTGGCCGGGTCAGGGCGGCGGCCTGGTCAGGGTGGTGGCCGAGTCAGAGTGGTGGCCGGGTCAGGGTTGTGGCCGGGTCAGGGTGGTGGCCGGGCCAGGGCTGTGACCGAGTCAGGGTGGTGGCCGGGTCAGGGCGGCGGCCGGGCCAGGGTGGTGGCCGCCGACCGCGGGTGCAGCAGGGCTCGGACGAGGAATATGCACAGAGGCATGTGCAGTCTGCGACTTTGTGTTTTACAGGAGAAACGCTACTTTTTAGTTTTTGTCACTGTTTCAATTTTCCGAATTTCTTTCTATTTGAAGTGTTGCGAAGAATATTGCCATTTGAAAAGAAGCTAGTACACCCTAGACCGATGAGAAAACCTTGTGGTTTTATGGGCCATGGAATCCACTTCAGACGTCTGACCAGCCGGTGCTCAGGTCATATATTACATGTCATATGTGGAGGCAGATGCTTCAGTGACGCAAAACTCCTCCCCACACGTGGAAGTTGACCTCGCCAGTGGAAACAATGCTGGATCGCATAAGTGAACTCAGGCTACTGTGCAGTGTGCTTGCCCGATGGCATGGATGAGTAGGCAGCAATGCGCACAAGGAGAAACAGTTGCATGCATATATGATATACCAGTCAGGCCATTTTCCTGTCCTCAAAATATTTATGGGTTGCAAAGAGCGGACATAGCCCTCCCCTCCCCACTCCCCCCACGCCTCGGTCGCCAAGCCTGCCTTTCCAGCTCCTTAGTTTCTTAAACATAACCTGAGCCTTGTCCGAGACTTAGAGAAGGCTTCCTCCACCCACGTTGATAACAACACGCCGCTTGCGCCCACCCACCTCGACCCTGTTTACTGTATCCGCCCACAGGCCAACGGCGCCTCTCTCCGCAGCAGTACGGCGCCAAATGGTGGGGTCTGGCGACGGTCAGGGCCGAAAATTAGTGGGTTGTTTGGGCGGCTGCATGCGAACTAACCGCATTGAGTGGCTGGACCCCGGGAACGCCAATCCCACGCCATCAGCTTTGAAAAGCTCGCTGTCCGCTATCGACACCCTATTTCGGGATAGCTGTCTCTGCCCATAGATGTATCAATTTTTGCCACAGGACTTAACCTGCCAGTCAAACCGCACATTACGACATTACCGTCCGCATTGACCACTGTTCCGTGGTTTGTATTTTGAAACATTAACAAAACCGTGGTGACGATCCGGATAGTCCGCCCATATGCGTTCGACCGTCGCCATATTTGCATTGTTGGTCACCGCATAGATTAAGTAGTAGTTGAGGATACCTCATATTCATCAGGAGGTAGTTACGACTGGCGCGGCGTGGCCTGACCCCCATCCCACGGGACCTTTTCGCCTTCACTCTACGAGACTGGTGGAATGAGTTAGGGGCTCACAGCCCCTCCGAGGATCTCGAATTTAAGCCAGCTTAAGCCACGCGGAAGGCGGAATTGGAGACGTCTTGCTAAACTGCATCAAGTAAGTGCGGCTAAAAATGGTTGCATGTGAACTTTGACAGGCCAAATCATGTCATAGCGGGCGATTAATACTTGGCTGTGAGCGAAGTGCTAAGTAAATAATGGCGAAAGGGGCGAATTAACCCTTCGCGGTATCTCAAGAACTAAGCATGCTAAGACAATGGGGATGACGGCGTGGAACAGCTTGTTGAAGGCTCTTTCAGATAAGCACAGGACAGGACATGACATGGATGAGTAGGCAATAATGTGCACAAGGAGAAACAGCTGCATATATATATATATATATATATATATATATATATATATATATATATATATATATATATATATATATATATATATATATATATATATATATATATATATATAGATATATACATATTCAGCATGCCAAGGTATCTACACATGTGAACTGTAATTTGCCTTACGGGGTGAAAGGGATGAAGGCCATTATTGCAGTAGTTTGTTCGTATAAAAAGCAAAGAAGTCACCATGCGGAATGCAGCGCTATATATGCTTTCCAAAGCTTCAAGATGTGCACGAATGAGGTTTAGATGACATGACCTTCGAAAGGTCGAATCTGATCAAAAGGTCAATGTTTGATGACTTGATGACCTTGGGAGACCTGGCGTTGCAGAAACCACCAGAACAATAGCAGTGCACGTCAATTTGATTAGAGACGACGCAGGGAGTCTATTAAATATCTTTGAAGTGCATCTCCTGCGATAAATAAGTGTGATTTCTCGCCTATATGCAACACGTCATCGACATGAATTCGAAAAAGCGGTCATAGGTCATGAAACATCCATAACAGAAGCTTCAAACTTCATACCTTTTTAACAAATAATGTTATTTCAGGCATACGACATGTCAGCACCGTTCTCAAATCTGTTCAAAAGTTGTACCCGAAAGATTATTGGGGAGATCATGGGTCCCCGCTTTGCATATCGCTGGTTAATACCAAATTGGATTTTGCAGCAAGGATTGTTGCGATATCGGGAGCCAATCAAATTGCTAACAGTGGACTCTCTGTGGCGTGCCAACATACAAGTCGTCTCCATCTGCAATTCGTTCTGTATGTAGAAAGCAGGCGCAGGGTCATCCAAGCCTACTTGGCGAGATTACGGAGTGCCCTGATTTATTCGGAATAATGGCGGTGTGTTTTTACTTCATCCCGCTTTACTTCGCAAACGTCATGCACCGCCTGGTTTGTAAACTTTAGTTTTAGCATGTCAGGTATGAAGTTGGCAGGATGGTGTTCACCTACCAAACCAACCCACCATTTTCCATTCGCTTCCTTGCCGTATGTAGAAAATACCTCTCAGCTCCCCATCTCCCCATCTCTCCTCGCCGCCAAAAATGGTGACATGCTGAATGTCAACGAGGGTTTAAATCGTAACTTAGCAAGAATGCAGATCGTAGTGAGTAGGCGATCTAGTGCGCTTCTGTAATCTAAATCTCCGATCTGGTGCGATCTGGTGCGCGAGCGCACTGACGGTAACAACTAATTTCTTATGTCATACTTCCGTTCAATTCATCCCTTAACAGGCTGAATTAAACCTGAAAAATGTACCGACATCGGCTTCCACAATGGGCAGTGCAAGAAATTCGACGCTTCCTGGTAAATTTATGGCCACGTGTCCGATAACCCATTAGGCCACTTTCAGTCCAGACTCCACGGTATGATTTATGACTCGGGAAACAGCTATACATTTCGCCCGCATGGCAATCATGACCGGAGCGGGCCGCCAGCTGAGATGCAGGGGCGTGTGAACAACTGCATGCGGAAAAACCGACCAAGGCATAACATGGTGTCGCACCAAAGCTTTAGGAGCAGTCCGAAGATCTCCTCCCCCCACACTAAATATTTACACTTTGCTGCACGCTGAATATCGCCGGCTAATCTTGGCATATCAAATATTCTTAACCCCACATACGGTAGCCTACGGAGACTGATGGCCGGTCGCGCCCTTGACCCGCCCCTGGCGGCGGGCCTCGGCTAACCTTCTGCGGTGTACCTGACCCCGCCCGCAGGGAGCTCCAGCGGCGCCACGTCGGACGCGCCGGATGTCTGGCCCGTCTAATTGGGTTCCAGCCGTCACCGAAGCCACCCGCTGAGCGGCGCGCCGTCGCCGAGCGAGGGGGTGTCGCGAGTTGTCGAGGGGGAGGGCAGTTCGCCGACCGGGCCTCCGCTCCGACTCCGAGGCCGCGGAAGGGTCGGTCGGGAGAGCCTCCGGGCGGCGGGCGACCAGATCTCGGGACCGCGCAACGGTCCGCCGTGGGCCCCCTCGTGTCCCCACTAAAGGAAAAGCGGGTGAGGAAAGATTGGTGACTGAGAATTGCTTTCCAAGAACTTGCAAATGTTCACGCAAGATAGCATTTTAGTTTTTAGGAGTCACGTATCTATATCATCATGGATACTTCCCTTCACAACAGCAGTGCTGCTGGCGTGTCGCCTAGGTGGACATAGCCTCACGCCTTTTTATTGGCCTATTTTCGTGAATTTGTCATTGTCCACAAGTCAGACTAGGACCTAATACGCTGTTTTGCACGCATCCCAGGTGTAGTGTGGCATGGTGGCAAAGTGAAAGGTGTAGTGTGGCAATGTGTAGTGTGGTATGGTGGCAATCAAACATGGTGGCAAAGTGAAACAAGAAAAGCATGCTCGGGCTTTGTTGCACTGCTGCCGTCAACTCAACATGTTGTCGGCATGCATTTTGTTACAAGAAACATTGCAAAGACGGTTTTTAATGTTTGACCTGACCTGACCCTGTAGCCCTCATTTGTCGCCAGCATTGCCACATCTGTCTGGGCCATGGAATGACGACTTTGAGGGCATCTGACGAAATGTTCCAAATTTGACCTCATGCGACCTTGACCTACATCAGCCTCGGAAATTGTCGCCAGCATTGATGATGTTTGCGTTAAAACCACTTGATGCCTTCAGGGTCGCTGAGCAACAGCGTGTGGTGTGCACATACGGGGGCGTGGAGCGTCGAGCTGCTGCCCTTTCATCCCGCAAACCCTCGACGAGGGAGGCGAAACCTCGACGAGTCAGATCAACAGCCTGCAGGCCGTTGACCTGACCGGACAGAAATTTGACGCATTCGGCACAGGTGCAAAACGGTATGAAACTAACGAGGCTCTGGTGTCCACAGAGCGCTGAACGTCTCGGAAGCCACGCCCCTTAACGCGGGGGGAGTTGCACCACCGCGAGCTTAGACCCATTCCGGTGCCGTCGTCGGTGCACCGCCCCGGGCGTTTTCCAAGACACTCACGCCCTGGTCGCGACAGGACGGTGCTGCTCCCGGATGTCATTGGCCACTGCTGGCCTGTGCGGCCGGTGGCCGGCCGGCGCCGGTCCGCGGGACAATCTCCGGCTCCCGGCCTTGCCGGGTTTCCGCTCATCTGCCAGCCGCGGCCAGCGCGGCGCCAATCACCAGGCGCAGACCGGCCGGAGACAAGAACGACGCACCGGCGGCAACGGCGCGGTCACCGCGCCGCTCCGCCACCCGCGGAGCGGGGTGCCGCCCACGCAAAACGGTGCTCGGCCGTGACGGCGGGACGCCGACTCACGATACGCCGTGCTGTGCGCGCTTGCATCAGCTGTTACAGACGATCATCTGCTTATGCCACTGACGTCTGCCAGTCTTTTGATCCCTGGGCCACGTCGCAGCACGCGACGGCTTCGACGCCGTGTCCCTGCAATGGCGTGATCCTAGCCGGCTTATCTGTGATGTTGACCCAATCCGTCAGAAGCTGGAAGGGCTTTGAGCTGCTAGTCTTTCGGCATCATGAGTTTACAGTTCTTTTACCGACGACATTTCACTTTCAATGCGTCAGAAAGTACTTGTCAAACCACGTTATCCAGCAACCATTGATTCTATTTTCAAAACTAGACGTTTCAAGCTTTGCTCAAGGTCACGAGTCTCGTGTCTCGTGACCCGTGACTGATAGTCACGATACCTGCAAACCGTTTGATCCCGGGTCCACATCGTAGCGTGCGAAGAGACTGAACTCATGCGCCCGTAACGCGGGACTTTCCAACTCGTGACCATGCGCGCAGCTAGGAACATCAAATTTTGACAATAGCGCCAATGTTTGCTGGATGGGGTTAGTTAACCGTTACTTCCTGCTATATTGGGGCCATCCAGCACACGACCCTAACTCATGATGTCCGCCATCTTGCTCAGGTTTCGTTTGTGGCAGAGACTGGTGCGACTAAAACAGCGTGCGAAATACCGCGATTTTCTCATCAAGAAATCATCCACATCCGTCGCGTTTAGGGAGCGATATCACGTTTTTAGTCAGAGAACCTATGCTGCCTCTGATCTTCTGAAAACATCTCTAGAACATTAACCAAGATAATTTTCCTCATGTTGTCCAGGTATGGAAGGTGCGGGCATGTTCAGGTGGACAAATTTCGCCCTCATCTTACACGAACAAGCCAGCCCTGAGTACCGCAAAATATTTAGCTCAGAGTGCTGTCCATCAGCGGCGACAAAAAAAAAATTGCAAAAAGGTTGGATGTCCTGGAATGAATGGATGGTGTTTGACTTTCGACTATGCAAGCATCACAACCCGAATTCTCTTCTCGCAATGCTGGGATTCAAGCTGGGATCTTGTTACTTTGGGCCCAGCGCTCCATCGGTTGAGAGCTGTACCCTTCCGGTTAGGTCAGTCCGTACTGTACTCGTAAGCAGAAGGCCCCGTTCAGCAGAGAACTTGGAATGGCACGTGGTTAAAAGTCAAACACCATCCATTTCTTTGCAGGGTTTAGCATCATCTGACGACCGCTGGAGAATTAATTGGCCAAAATGTGGCATACATACAAACACACCAGACTATCGGACACAGCGTCTTATGCTGGAGATCGGATTCGGAGTCGAATAAAGTCACCTGCATCGCGTGGTTTTTGCACACATCGAAGTGCTCTGATCGCTCAAATTCAACACCAGTCTCTAGATACGCCTCAGAATGAGCAAGACCTTGATATGCGTGTGAGAGCACGTGAGAGCCTGCACACATCGAACCTCACTTTTGCTTCTACGATTTCCGTCTTCCGCTCTATCGAGATCTATTAGTTTCGTGTCGACACGATGCCGGCTTGACGAAATTTGGGCTCTGCCTTGGCTGTGTTTTTCAGCTATTTCAAATTTTGCGTTTTTAGTGCTGCTCCGTCGGAGAAGATGCGGTGAGGACCAAAAAAAAAAAACTGGCCTATTCATGTAGAACTCGCCGCCGCCCGAGCTGCTGCAGCTTCGTGCGCCTCTGTCTCGTCGCCACCGGAGACAGCACCGTTCGGATGTGACATCTGCATGGGACTGGCTGATGTCTTCCAGACGTGCCGGCTTCCGTGTGGGTATGATGTGTATGATGCAGGGTCTCTACCGGTTGGCATGTTTTGAGATAGTGTCACATTTTCAATGCTGTTTTTTTATTGAAACGACAAGTTGTAGAAGTCGCGAGCCAACTCCGGGTGGCCTAACACATTTATGTATGTGTATCTCTAACGACGTTTACCGTGATGCACGCAGTCTGGCTCTGGCCTCACAGCATACGGGAGAAGCAACCCCCTTTCCAAAGCTTTTTCACGCGATGCAGGTGAACATTTGACGAAAATGCATGCATACCATCGGACAGGACAGGACAAAATCATGTCATTGAATAGTATATCTCCGAAACCGAGGTCGATCTGTTTAAAGACGTATGGAAAGATATTCAAATACAGTGAGGAGAACGGTTTACTGTCCGGTCATAATGTGCCAGACTCCAAGTGCTACGTGGCACCACGCCATGCGGCATGCCTTGTCAGGTGCTGGCTTATGCAACCGGCGGGACTTAGGCGTCATAATATTCGTTCATACAATATGCTCAATTTTCGGGGTAGTGGCCTTGCGCGTCTCGCAATACTTGCAACAGGCGTTAAAGTAAACATTAAGGGTGTCCAGCCCTCGCGGCAATTTGAAGGTCATCGCCCACAAACCTTTGCGGGTGATGTAACAAGCCCTGGATTTAGGAAAGTGCAGACTTCTTGACGTCATGCGCCTGGGCTAACGGCACCAGTGTAAAAAGAGGCGGATGAAATCTGAAAAAAGAGACAAAAATGATAGGCTGCCGCGCAGGACGCGAAGTTACCAGAACAGGAACCATCTGGCAACCGCGACCAGCGACCTCAATCTCAGGATTACGACAATGAAGCATGCGGCGAGCGGCTCGGACAGATCGGTGTCTTCTGCGGTATGTCCGGAACCATTCCTGGGCCCGGGCCAGAGTCAGGGGGGGGGGGGGGCGTGACGCGTGAGTCATGCGCTGCACGGTGTCTCTTGAGCCGGACCCTTTCACACGACTTTTAGCAGAGAATGGTGCAATCCTCCGCGTCTTTTCGTCAGTTGAGTTCCTCTCGCAGCAGCAGCTTTGCCATTGTGTGCAGAGAACCTGTTGTGTGCTCTTATCATTCAGTTAATAACCCAGTAGGGGGCTCAGGGTTCTGAAAACTGGGGGTGCGTGCAACATTGTATTTCGACTAATTGCATTGATCTATGGAACACAAATCGCAGCATTTGCCTTAAGCATGACCTTTTGATACCTGAATATCTGACAACGAATATTCAAACCTCCTCGGGGTTGTAAAATGTAACACAGTGTTGCCAAAAATAAAATGGTATGGTAAGGAAAAGAGAGAACATTATGTCACCGATGACGAAGATTACCAAGTCATTGTAACCAACGCCTTATTTATCCCATGTGGCACTGCTGATGCGGCGTCATCCGTCTACCCACTCTAGATATACACTTAAGCTGAATGACGTGGCTAAGCTTTTATCAATAAGTAGGTTGTAAAAAATTTCAGCCTGGAATCTGGGTTATCGTAGGCCTCGAATGACTGGACTTGCTCTTGTTGTCTCATTCACCGTCTTTGCAATACCGGTATATATGGCAGCGAAAATACAACCGGCAATAGGCTATCTGCCACCAGGGGTAAAACGAATCTGAATTTTAAAATATGGCTTCAGAAAGTCCACGAAGCCCAGTGTTGTCTTCCAGTAGCAGAAGCGTCTGGCCCGGTGATACATGCATTTAGAAAGGTGCGAATCGCTCTGACTTGCCCCCCCCCCCCCTCCGAACTGCTACACATGTAGGATGTAGTTCATGTGGACGGAGTGTCGGAGCTTCACCACAATTTGGAGCTGCTATAATAGCGATGTGCAAATGGGAAAGCACTTTGGGTATAGCATGTTTGGGACATTTTGTAAACTGGGCGTTATGAAAACCCCCGACAGAACATCGGTGCAAGGACTGAAGAGCACTCTCCTAATCAGAGATTCACCCAAGTGCTTCAGGATTACGGTAATGAGGGGACACCCAATAACTTCACAAGGCTGGGCCGCGAAACAGAAGATGAAAGCAAACTCGGACATCAAGCTCATCAAACATCGGACAAACTACAAGCTTCTGACTATCCTTTGCCAGTGAGGCTTTGGAGAGCAGAGCGTTTAACGTATGTGAACACTGAGTCTCTTAACTGACCCGCTGCCATCAGAAAAGAAATATTTATCACGCAAGTACTGAAAGTCCAGTTGAACATCGCTGAAGCCCGTCACGAGAAATTTCCCTGATGGTCTTTCATGATCGACGCTCTTACTGCCAACGTCGGCCGGTCATCACCGCATGCCACCGTCCGGAGTGCCCGTCAGCCCCGGTCAAGGTCACTGGGCCGACCGTCGGTCGGTCATCAACACACGCCACCTGTCAGTGCGTCCGCAGCCCCGGTCAAGGTCAACGTGATCTCTTTCCTCTCACGCGCAAGGGAAGAGCGAAATGCCGTCCTAATTTCTGTAAGTATACCGATAACAGGCCGAGCATTATGATAACGGTGGGTAAGAGACAGCTTGGCTTTGCAGCGTGACTGCAATATCATTATCCCGAATACCAATAAAGCCTGACACCCATACAGATAAAGTGTAGGAAATAAAGATGATGCAATGATAACGATAGTGAAGACAGCGTATGCGGCAGGTAAAAAAGGATCTGCTCGACTTTACTGACGGTTGAGTAGGAAGAGCTTTGAGTAATAGCTGTTATAGGGTCGGGTGAAGAGACGGAAGCGGTGCAGACGATTGTGTCTTGGAAATGATCACGCTTGATACAGCAATGTTCGAGATGGTCACACTTGATACAGCAGTGTTTGCAGTGATCATGCTCCAGGGACAGAGCAGATCTAGTCAGATGGGAGTTCATGAGCTGAACAGATTTATTAAGATGGGCTGTGTACACGCCATGACGATCTAAAAAAACTACATTTGACTTTCGATAAGCTGCAAGACGCCTTCTGAGGTGTAACATGAGCGAGATGATAGCAGATGAGCGGCTGTAGCGCCAGCATTCGGCTACAGGTACCATTTCGTTTCTTCAAAATATTGCTTATGAAAATTTGACTGACAAAGGTCAATAACGTCAAGCTCGCTACTGATTCATCAAAAGCATTGCTTGAGAAATGGCCTGTCGTGAGGTGGCCACGCCAAAAAATTCCCACGCGACGCCACCGGTAAGTTTGCAATGATTTACGGTTTTGGTAACTGCGATCAAAGTATTGCCAAGCATTTATGGTGAATATGGATCCAAATAAGCAAGCCTAAACTACTTTTTTCAGAGTTTTCATGGTTCGTCAAATCGTTATCGGTAGAGGCACCAGCGTCTCACAACCAAGATCGAATTCAGGAATGGCGGCGTTAGCCGATTTTCGGTCCGTCACGGCTGCGCACATGTTGGTCGGTCAGAGTTGGGACCCACTGGTGTGATGTTGCTGGTACTGGGCGTTCCAGGAAAATTGGACGGATTCGAAGTGTTCCCACTCCATATTTTGTATCTGGCTGCTGCTAATTTAATGCTCCTCTTGGATTGGACAATGCAGCACATATTTTCAAATATGACCCGCACCTCGCCCCAGACGCGAACGCCCAATCTTTCGTTACTCAAATGGCGGCATGGCCGTCTGTCTGTACAGCTTTCGTGGCCATTCATTTCTGCCTTTTCAGATCCAGAAGGATATTCATGCTCTATGTGTGCACCTGCGACCTAAACTACCCACTCGGAAAAATACAGTTAGGACTCGAATCAGGGGGCGTGCGGCCTAGCCAGCTGCTTGGCTATCTCAAGGCAAATGGTCTTGATCCAAATCACCCTCCCAGCCACTGGTCCAATCCCTTCGCCATATGTACCGTCGGACCATGTTGCTGAGGTCACTGACCTCTCAGGACCTCACCGTAGACTTTCTGCAATACCGCTCAGACTGTGTTACGTATCGCGTTGCACCGTCTTGCCGCCGCAGTCGCCGAAGCCCATCGGCTTGCCTGAGACCAGACGGCGGCAGCCGCGCCTCGACTGTTGATTGCACACTTAGCGGTGAGCAATCAGTGGTGCAGTGCAATACTTAGCGTGGTGCTCCGCAAACCTCACCAGAAACCTTAGTAGGCCAAAATTGTAACTTTGGCCGCTGACTTTACCGCCTAAATGAAGGCACGCCACGTCGTTTCAGCAAACCTGGTCGATGATCGATAGGTCAGGTTCGCAACGACTGGGGACCAGACACTGTAGCGCAGGCACTCGTCGCAAGCGGTTGGTGAGAGCTTCTAAAGTCAGCTAACTTTGTTTGAGAACAATCTGAACCACCACTTTGCCAGCCAGGCTGCAGTGGTCTTGCTAAAACGTATTTCCTGTGCGGCCAAAGGGAGCCGGCGGATTTTGACGCTCCGCAGTCATTCTGACCTCTCTTGCTCTCTCAATCTCGGTTGGGGTCTATTTGACTCGTTTCCTTGGTCTTCCTCTAGTAATCAGGTTCCAAAGCTGCGTGTTGCGATGACCTTTGACGCATGGCGCAAAATGGCATTTCTTTGTGGTGCTCTTCGTGCTTTAAGCTGACGCTTAAGCTTTTTATGACTGAGTCTTGATCGCTGATTTTGTTTCAAAGGACTATTTGTTTCAAACGCCACTTGTTTCGAAAGACCATATCCTTACTTTATCCTCCAGTGTGTGCGGGAACATAGTTTATTGAGTTTCCGATTTTGTTCCTTAGACCCGACACAAAATAGCATTGAAATGACTTCTAGGAAGATTATGTGGCCTGCTTTGTCGTTTCCTTAGAGGACTGCTTTTCTAAGATAAAATCGGTCCGCTTCTTAGGAACTCCCGACGCGTACATTCGCTAACATCGTGCAGATACATAAACATACATTATTTTATAAAACTGGCCTCTGCTCATTTGCTTGGTTTCTGTTCAGCCGAACAATTGATCGGCACGGTTGATCAGGAACAATTGATTCAGTTCCTCTTGTATTCGGTGGATTTGTTCGGACTATCGCCCGAACCCAGTACGTTAGTGGGTGCACAACATTTTGGTCTGTTGTCTTTCCAGCTGTCGTCCGATGTTATGAAGTTCTGAAAAAGCGTGAATGATGTCTGGCTTTTGGCCAAGTACGCATCACTTCCGGAATTTTCGGAATGGAATTTTTTGGGAACAAGAGTGAGATTTATTATTATAAGAACTGAGCTTTACCAACTGAGCTGACTAAGGAATAAGGAATAATAATGATATTTATTATTGTAAGAACTGAGCTTTACCAACTGAGCTCACTGACAAGGGCAATGCCTCGGTGTAGAAATTTGATGCCGGAACTTGGCGTCGTTCTTGGATATTTTTGGATTTCTTCGAAGTTATCTCTACGCTTGGCTTACTAATGGGACTGCCCTTCAATGTCATGTGTGTTGCCTGCTTGACCTTTATGACCTCCCAGTGGCACGAATATACTGCATAACTTCCCTCCCCATACCTGACTATAATAAGTGTTTGCAAACAATGACCTCAGATCTCCTAGTTTATAAAGCCTTGCGCAGTACCCTACAGCTTTGTGTCCTCATCGTTGATGACATTTGCGCGATGTTGAAGGCATCTATACGATACCTCATTTGACGGTGTCCAGATTATGTCGCTGGAGGTTCAGGAAGTGACTGTTGATTGCCGGTACATCGATGTTCTGAGCCTGTTTTCGATTTTCTGGTGTACGTGTGTGCATGCGTTCGTTCGTTTGTGCGTGCATGCATGCGTACGTGCGTGCGTGCGTGCGTGAGTGCGTGCGTGCGTGCTCACGCGCGCGTGTATGTGTAGGTGCGCGCGTCATTGGGGCTTTACGGCGCTCTCAGCTACTCAGCATATACAGCGTCGCCCGCCTCTCATCCCATGGCAGAAATGGCGAGCACCGCCGGAAAAGGAAGATAAGCTAGATACGTGGCGCGTCATAAACGCCGTGTGACATATAAGCTAGTGTTATTAAAACACACATCAATAATCTTACATTCGGTTACAACAGCTAGCTTCTCTGCCATCAAAACATATCCACCGTTCAAACTCCGATCCTTTCGCCTTGCACGTCTGAAAACGGAAGCCTCTTATCGTCCTTGCCTTTCATTTTGAACAGGGTGGATGGTTGCGAGCCATTGATGTGGTCAAGGATTGTCGCTACGTCTTGCTGGTGTTGCCAGAGGACGAATGTGTCGGCGTGGCCACACTGCCACACTGATGGTTTAAGTGCTGCAGTGTCCATCGCAGTACCTTCGGAATGTTCCGTGCAGTGTGGGCAGCCCCCGGTGCCGGTCACCCACCAGGCCATTCAGCTTGCGAGAGTACGCCTCCTCGGCCACGCCCAATGTGATGTTGCCTTTTTCACCTGGGAGAATGATGACGATGCCGTCCCTGCGCCTCTTGATGGCTGCTCGTTCTTCTTTGGTCATATTTGGCTTTGATGGTTTTGTCCCTGTCCAATGCTTGTCTTAATTTCCAGCGTGGCTCACCTTCCTATTCCCTCCCGATCTGCAACTGCGGTCTCCTCCCAAGGAGCTGCAATATCTAGATCGTTTATTGTCGCGTTTGATGTCGCGAGCCTTAGTCCTTTATTCAGCATTGCTTTCTCATGTCGTGGTAGCTGTTCATCACTCGCGGGGAGGCAAACACCTTCCAGGCTCTCTCAAAACTCAAGACCACCTGGCACCACGACGGCCGGAGAGTTAACACAAGACCACCTGGTACCACGATGGCCGGAGAGTTAACACAAGACCACCTGGTACCACGATGGCCGGAGAGTTAACACAAGATCACCTGGCACCACGACGGCCGGAGAGTTAACACAGTGCTCGGTTGGTGGTCAATTTCTCTCCTGCATATTTATTTCAAATAACATCTGAACGGAGCGGGGAAGCCGCGTCAAACGTGCCTAACCGTAGACAATTAAGCAAGGAAACTTGCGGTATAAAATGGGATGTGCCGTGTAAGTTCGCTCACCTATGGCAGGTCAACGACAAGTTATGACTACCCGAAACCCCGCAGGGGCACCGGCTTCGGTCGGTGTAGGGGACTAGCACCCCCTCGGGTCCCAGCTCCGGTAACGGGTGGACAGCGCAAGCTGTTCCTCTCAGGGCGTAGCGACCCTGCCGGTACGTGAGCCCCTTCTCCTTGTCCCGCTTGCTCCCTTCCCATTACCCATTTTCCCGCATCCGGCCCACTCATCACTCCTGATCCTCGTTTTATCGGGGTCGCCGTGCCCCCTCGCCCTCGTCCCCGGGTTGATCGGATCCTGGTGGCTGAGGGGCGCGTCGTGCGGGTCAGTCACGGCGCGTCCCAACACTCCACTTTGGCCAGGATATCCGGGGGCGCGGGGGGCCCGTGGGGCCCCACACGGGTCTAGCGGCTTGTCGCTCGCGTCGCGGTTGGGTGCTCCTTGCGGGTTCCGCTTGGGGCGCCTGGCCGCGCGCAGCGGCTTAAGGGGTCAAGGGGCGGCGGCGCTGAACCACGGTCAGGACGGGGAGGGGTCTCCCCGGTTACACCTGGCCGTGTGGGAGGCGTCGTCCGCCCCGTATAGCACCGAGGTAGCCCTGGCGGCACCACCACCAACTGGTGAGTGGGCCGTCCCCCAGTTGGGCTCCGAGGTGGGTGGGGAGCCCCGGTGCCGAAATAAAGAACAACCTTGCATGGCATCTACAAACCCAAAAAGCTCCCGCCCCCCGAGAGGGGGACGGACTGCGATGAATTTAGGGTGCAGCGGGGAGTCGGTTCCACCTGCCCCACGCGTTCTTGTCTTCCGGAGTGATGTGAAGAACCTGGCATCGCTTTCACCGTTTCAGCGCCGAAACGGATGCGACAGGTTGGGAAAAGTCACCCGCTGTGACAAGCTGAGGGACGGCGCGATCGAAGTGGAGTTCGCAAACGGCACCGATGCGACTCGAGCTTTGACTGTAACTGAATTTGTATATGCCGCGAGAACCGAGGGTGCAAAGCGAGACGTGAGCGTGCCGGTCACGGTCACACCGCACCACACCAAAAATTTCTCAAAAGGTATCATAAACTGCTATAACCTTCGTGACGTCAGCGAGGAGGAAATCGTCGAAGAGTTGGGAATTTTCGGGGTCACGGCAGCACGTAGGATCACGACCAGGAGGGGTGATGACCAAATCCCTACAAACAACATTATACTGACATTCAACCGGCCTGATTTACCGTCTGATATCCGCATTGGCTACGCAGTTGTCAAAGTCAGGATCTTCGTTCCGAATCCGATGCGATGTTTTCAATGCCAGCGCTTTGGTCATACAAAACCACACTGCCGTAATCGAGCTGTCTGTGGGAAGTGTGCATCTTCCGAGCATTCGGGAGACCAGTGTACCTCTGTGCAGCCCTGGTGCGTGAACTGTGGCACGGGGCAGGTACCGCACACAACTTTCGATCGAAGTTGTCCAGCCTTCATGAAGGAAAAGGAAATTATATCACTCAAAACTTCAAAGAACATTTCTTTCCGCGAGGCGCGTGAACAGTATGAGGCTAATCACCCCAAGGTATCTTATGCCGAAAAATCCAAAACCTCTGTACCACAGTCCACCAGCATCAGTCACATGTCAGCGGTCCAACTCATCACGCTCCTGCGATCCTTCGGTTTGTCTGTGGTGCCGGCGGGGCGGGCGACCCCCGCCCAGTCGGATCCTCCTGGTCCTTCAGTTGCGTCCTGCTCTACCAACGCTGTGCCGCCGGACCTTCATGTGTCGTCGGGGTCGCAGGCGGGGGAGGAGGAGGGATGGACGGTGGTCAAGCGCGGCCATGGTCCGCGGGCTCGGCCTTCCTCGCCGTCTGTCACTCCGCCTGCCCTCGTCGCCTCCGGCGACGCTGGCGAGTGTGTGTGGACGAGCAGCGGAAACGATGGAACGGCATGAGGCGGACAGGCGCGCCCGCGACGCCAAGCGGGCCCGCCTAGCGGAGTTGGAGAGGGCTAAGACGGCCAATCGCTTGTCCGTTGCAAGCAAGGAGCCCACCCCTCGCAGTGGCACACCATCGCCGAGAAGGCCAGTGGAGGCCCCCGCTGACCCCCAGACGCCCGGTAGAGGCCCGCCGATGGGCCCTCCCCCGCCGCCACCCCGGACCGGGTACGCTGGCGTCAAGCGTGCCCCGGCCGGTCCCCCGTCTCCATCTGACGGCGGGAGCCCCAGAACTCGTCCCAGAGTGGGGCACCTCCCTGCAGATTCCAACCGTGGCTCTCAGTCAGAAAAGTCTGCTTCTGCAACTGGCGCAGCCCAGTTCTTTTAGGACGTGCCCGGTTTTAGTATGTGACCTCCAACCGGCTTTTTAACACGCCCCCTTTACAGGCCTTTTTACAGTGGAACTGTAGAGGAATAAGGGCAAATGCCCTCGACCTCCAGGCTGTCGTCAGCGAGCACTGTCCTGCAGCCGTAGCGTTGCAGGAGACCAAGCTTGCTTCTAGTCACCACTGCACGCTGAAGGGATACGCCCTGTTTCGCAATGATGTGTTAACCGACGGTATCGCACATGGCGGTGTCCTCTTGCAGTCCACCACAGCGTGCCAGCCAGGAGGTTTAACCTGCGGTCTACGCTACAGGCTGTAGCCGCACGCCTACATTTTAATCACCGTCACATCACGGTGTGTTCTTTATATCTTCCACCTGGCGTCGGTTTTCCATTGGAAGACATGAGACGTTTAGTGCATGAGTTGCCTTCACCATGTCTTCTTTTAGGCGACTTCAACGCTCATCACACCGCGTGGGGCTGTGATAGCACGAACACCCGCGGAAGGATGTGCGAACATTTTATCCGTGACTCGTCACTGTGTATTTTAAACACAGGGACTCGTACTCATTTTACACTGCCGTCTGGTCAGACTTCCGCGCTTGACCTGAGTCTTTCTAGTCCCGAGCTGGTGGAGAGCCTCGAGTGGTCTGTGGCAGATGATCCAATGGGCAGCGATCACTTCCCAGTGTGGCTTCGATTCCAAATAAGAGGAACGTTGGGTGTAAGACCACGACGTTGGAATTTAAAAAGGGCTGACTGGAGAGAGTTTAAGGCTCGACTGGAGACATTATGTCAGACCGGAGGTGTGAGGGGGGCACCCTCTATTGAGGATTTTGCTCGCGGACTTCTGGATTGCGCTGGCGATTGCATCCCGCGCACTTCTGGATTTCCTCGTCGCGCTCCTGTGCCGTGGTGGACGGAGAAGTGTCGTGACGCAATTCGCGCACGCAAACGTGCTTTCCGAGCTTTTGACGCCAGAAGTAGCTTGGAGAATTTAGTAGCCTTTAAGAAAGCCAGGGCTTTCGCCCGCCGCACGATAAAAGAAGCGAAACGTGAATCCTGGCGTATGTACGTAAGCACGCTCAACCGATTCACACCAACTTCGCAGGTGTGGGCTCGGATCAAACGTATCTCCGGGCAGTTTTCATCCGTGCCACTTCCTGTGTTACATGTTAACGGCCAGGTGGTGACTCATCCGTTGGATGTGGCTAACGGGATCGCCCGAGCACTCTCCCACCGTAGCGAAGGTGCAAACATGAGCCCACAGTTTTTACGGCAAAGAGCACAATCCGAAAAAACCGTAGTGAACTTTTCTACAAGGCAACCACAGGCGTACAATGAGCCCTTCACTTTGGTGGAGTTGGAGTCGGCAATCGGAAGACTTCGTAGTGTATCGGAAGGTCCTGATGACATCCACAATGAGATGCTCCGACATCTGCCTCCGTGTGCACGTCGTGCACTATTGGCGGCCTTCAATAGGGTGTGGTCAAGAGGTGAGTTCCCTCCGGCCTGGCGGGAAGCTGTTGTGGTGCCTATCCTAAAACAGGGGAAGAGTGGGCTGGACCCTCTTCATTACCGACCCATTTCACTGACGTCATCACTGTCCAAGCTCATGGAAAAGATGGTAAACGTGCGACTCACTTGGTTTTTAGAGAACAACGATATTTTTAGTAACTCGCAGTGCGGATTTAGGAAAAACCGTAGTACGGTGGACCATCTCTTAACACTGGACACCACAGTTCGCAAGTCTTTTCAAGAAAAAGTGCATATGGGGACAGTATTCTTCGACATTGAAGCCGCCTATGACACCACATGGCGCCATGGTATTGTTCAAAAGCTCTTTAAATATGGTATACGTGGCCATATGGGTGCTTTTCTCCAAAGGTTTTTAGCCAAACGATACTTCCGTGTTCGGGTCGGCAACGTCCTCTCCGACAGGTACGAACAAATAAACGGCGTGCCCCAGGGCGGCGTGTTAAGTGTTGCACTGTTCGCAGTTATGATAAATGATATTTGTGATGTGCTCCCACAGTCGGTCGGACGTGCCCTTTGTGTTGACGATTTTACTATTTGGACCAGTGCAGCGAGAGCACCAGCGATGGAGCGGCGTCTCCAGCTGGCTGTGGACCGCGTTGAAAGATGGGGTGACATGAACGGGTTTCGTTTTTCAGGCGACAAGACCGTTGCGATGCATTTTTGTCGTCGCCAGCGATGTGATGATCTGAGCATCCGTCTATATGGTCGCTCTATTCCAAATAAGGCCGTGGCCAGGTATCTTGGGATACACTTTGACCGCCGCCTTACATATAACGCACATCTTAAAATGTTACGCGATCGATGCTTTAAATCTCTCAACATACTAAAGTGTGTGTCTCGTTCATCGTATGGGGCAGACAGAAGCATGCTTATGCTTTTATATCGTTCCCTCGTCCGCTCCAAACTGGATTATGCATGCTTTGTTTATGATGGCGCGTCTGAATCCAGCAAGCGTGTTCTTGATACCGTCCACCATACTGCCATTCGCATTGCTACTGGGGCGTTTCGCACATCACCTTCCGTCAGCCTTTTAACGGAGGCACACGAACCACCACTTTCGACGAGGAGGAAAATGCTTGGCATGCGTTATGCCTTGAAGCTGCGGCAGTTCCCACTTCACCCGACATATTCTGCAATATTTTCGCGGTTTGCAGTAAGTTCTCTTCGTCATGGGCCGCAGCAGCACGCTTTAACTTTTGGTTCCCGAATGAGAGCGTTATTGCTTGAGAGCGGAATTCCTGTTCGGGGTGTAAGGCAAGTAAGCCGCCTGGCTTCTCCTCCCTGGCAAATGACCACACCCTTCATTGACACCTCGCTTACGGAAATTAGGAAAAAAGACGTCACACCACACCTATTGAGATCCAGGGCAGTTGAGCTTTTGGCGTGTTATGAAGGATATACCCTGACATACACAGACGGATCCAAAACCCTCGGATGGCGTGGGTTGTGCTTTCGTTAGCGGGTCCGTCACTCGATCGTTCTCGTTACCGGCCCACTCGTCAGTTTTTACGGCGGAATTAGTTGCAATCACCAAGGCGATATGTTTCATCGAAGTGGGTGAAGAATCTTCACACGCCATTTTTACAGATTCACTGAGCAGTCTCTCTGCACTGAAGTCTTTGTATCCATCATGTCCCCTTTTACAGGACATTTTATCACGCCTGACACAATTGAATCGGGTTGGAAAGAGAGTTGCACTATGCTGGATCCCTAGTCACGTCGGTATCGTGGGCAACGAACTGGCTGATGCCGCTGCTAAGCGAGCAGCGGTAGCACCATATACCCGGTTTTTGCCTATCCCTGTCAGAGATTTTTACCCGGCAGTCAAGACCTTCCTGAGAAGCAGATTGCAGCGCTGTTGGGACCAGGTGGGGGGCAATAAGCTCAGGGCAATAAAGACAGAGTTGGGCTTGTGGTCGTCATGCTCTCGCAGTGTGCGGTGGGAAAAGGTGGTTTTATGCAGGCTGCGCATTGGGCACACCTATGCCACCCATGGCCATCTGTTACATGGAGCCGACAGACCCCTATGCCAGCGGTGTGGTGCCGTCCTGACTGTCCATCATGTCATTATATCATGTCCATGCCTCTTCGAAGAACGACGACGTCACTTTGGTTCACAGGCTTCGACCCTGACGATAAACGATGTGCTTGGTGACAGTTCCTCCTTTCTTGGTCCCAAACAGCTCTTTTCGTTTTTAAAAGATATTGATTTTCAAGTCATTTTCACACCGTACTAATTAACAGCATAGTTATGGGCGCAAAATGACCACTGCAGTCGACGCGCCCGAAAACTCCAATGAACAACAACAACGACTACCAGCGGAAGATATTTCAAGAGAATCGTTAAATCTGACCCGACAGTGTTGTGTTAGAGGAAGTCATACATTTTTGAAGCGGTTTCTTTGACAATTATATAATTAAATCTAGGATAACGGCTTAAGCCAATGGCTTTGGATCAGGTACGAAGATCAGATCTAGATCAACACTTTTTTACTTTTTCCTAGGGACCTTGCTTTGTGGGATAATTTTTAACGCTCATTAGGCATTTTTTGACCGCGGATAGATAAAAATGTGCTAAAAGGTCACTGACCTAGAATGACCCCGATCAACCTATTGTTTTTAAAAACATGTCGCCTGGCGTAATCCTCAGAGCTTATTGGAATTCAAAGGTCAAAGCAATTTCGAAGATTTTTAGTCACCGTGACATTCTAAAGTTCAGATAAGGTCACAGCCTGGATTGAGTGCCAGTGACCCTTTGCTTGATAGATATATCTTGGTTAAAGGAAGTCGAATAAGGGGGTCTGAAGAAACGTCGGATATCGATCTAGAGTTTAACCTTGTTTGACCATATTTGACTTGAAGGCCATAATCACACAGGCTCAAATTTTTACGAAATTGGCTTCACATACAGACCTATCTATACCATGAGTTCAGTGCCTCTAGCTCCCTTATGTTTGAGATCCCAGGGGTCATATTGACCCCCGTCCACATCCGAGCGGCATGGCATTAAACTGGCCACCCGGGTGCGTGTTCACTGACCGAAACGTTAAGTACATATTTCCATACCAGACGAGGATGATATTGCGAACCGGTATTCCATCCGTGGCCTCGAATGGTACCCATCTGCTGTCGAGAATGGCGACAGGCTGAAGAGGCGACGGTCTGCCCCGACCGTGCACCAAATGCCGGCTGTCTGTGGCGCAAGTACATGGCCGGATGTCATCAGCCAGCAAGTCTCAAAAAGGACAAAATGTAATGAGGGCAAGTATCCGATGACACGCGGATGAGAATGGATCTGATACCCACCCCGACCCAATTACCCCGCATACTCAATGTCACCCAGTACCAGTTGCTGGGCATCTGTATGCTGCCTGGTTCGTCGGCCAACAGCTGAAAATAGTGTCGATGGCGGAGCCGAAGCGGCGCGTCCAAGTGCGTCGGCCTTAAGGCGTTCCCCATTTATCACTCGCCGCAGCCGCCAGCTATTGCACTGGAGTCTTATGCTGACGCAAACAGCGGTAATAAGGTTCGTAAAGAACAGTAGCTGAGCTGCATGACGATATCTAAATTCTGTATTTAGAAACTAGGGACCAGAGAGATAGTCTTGAAAGAGATACACAAGGATGCGCTTTCAGTGGTGCCAGTTCCACAGCTCGGTGGCATCGGCTAGCCGACAACGGCTTTGTCACGACACGATGGGTGGCGCGCCTGTAGCTTGGACAGTGTCGAGAACGCTCAGTGGGTAGATAGCACGTTGGCTTGTACAATGCAGCTTGTATAATGTCTTTACCCGCTCTAGTTGATGCGATGCGATGTCCTCTCTTAAACACGCCAGATGGTGGGCATGTCCGCCAGTTTCGCCGAAGGCTCGCGAACAGCGGGGCGCAGCGGGCTGCGCTCGCTAGCACGGGTTTCCGTTGTTTCTTCCGTCAAACCGTATGGGCTTGGTGCTGTTGTGATGCTGCATGCCGTGACCTGATCCCGGCTCCGACCGGCGTTGTGCGGTTTTTTGCAATGAGGAAATGTTACATTTCTCTCGTTATTCAAATGGTGAACGCTAACGCGATTATTCACATTGCATTGCTATAGGAATGCCTTTGGGCAAACACTTCATCAGAATATCCCTGAATATTTGCATGTCTGTTTTAGCTGCGCTTCTTATCTGCCGGCAACAGCGTGAAGCTGCGATGCGTGGTTGCCCAGATATTGGCCTCTGGAAGGCGTGACAGAACCGATGACGAGTACAGTTTCACCTCCTCAAATTTGTCATTCTCGGCCCGCGACCCCGCTCCTATTTAGATCATATGTGAACAATGCATATGATACACAGCTTCAGCAACAGTGCCCCAGCGAAGCAAGCAGCCCCAGCTAGAGCGTATTCCTGGCGGGTTGCCCATTATTGCGCTCGCAAGCGTCTTCAAATCAGACAAGTGAAATAAGATATTCATGGCAACGAGTGTTCATGGCCTGGTCACAGAATCTGGTGATGTATATATATATATATATATATATATATATATATATATATATATATATTGAAAATTACGCGCGGCCCATAATTGCACACAAATCGAAAAAAGAAAAGTCACCGCTGGCACACACCAAAGTCAATAGCTCCTCCTTTCCACCGTCATAAGTGTATCCAAATATGGGACCCCCTTCCCGCCCCCTTTATGCCCTATCGTAAAACCTAGATTTGGATGTTGGTTGCTCATGAAGTCTAAAAACTCTTCAAGAGAACGCTGTCCGTGCGTCCATCCCAGCGTAATCATCGATGTACCTAGCTAAGAAAGTTAGTTTTAATGGGCTTGTGGCCCACTCGTTTCAAATTGGTCTAAAAATACTATGGCCAGAGGAGGGGCGCATGGGCTCCCCACTGCAATTCCCAATTTGTACCGATAGGAGTCATCTCCGAAAGAGAAAGCGTTAACCTGGAGACACTATTTCAGAAGACCGCAGCTATCCTCTTTTGATAGACCGAAAGCGTCAATTTCATGGAAATGTCTGTCTACCTTATCTTTCACGGCAGCGATAGCCTCATTATGATAATTAGGCTGTTGACAATGGCAATGATATTACTGCTGTCTTATCATATCAATATAATGCCAATGATATTACTGCTGTCCCACTTACGATCGCGATCCCTTGGGCTGCGTGGAATTGGGCACAAATCTTTCCCGGAGAGGTGTCAAGTCTTGCAGGGCGGGTGCGGCTGTGACCACGCCGGTACAGGGCGGGTGCGGGTGTGACCACGCCGGTACAGGGCGGGTGCGGGTGTGACCACGCCGGTACAGCGCGGTTGCGGGTGTGACTACGTGGGTACAGGGTGGGTGTGAACATCTTAGCCATGACTGTCTTCACTGTCACCCCGTATTGAAATGGCGTTAGCGCCTCTTCGACCCACGATAATGATACTAATATTGATAGCTGTGAGGACCAGATTACATCCTGGCATCTATGCTAGCATAGCAAGATCTACCTCGCCTACAAAAGCATGCTTGGATAAATGAGTCATGCGTCTATGGCTCAGGCCATGCTTTGAACGAAACGCAAAAGCGCCACCAGTCGGCGCTCCGCGTAGCGTGGAACGAGTGAAGTGTTGGCAGATGGGAAGGTTGTAGGCTATCATCTTGTGCATGATGCTTAAAACTACGGCACTAAAATATTTCAGAGGGTCAACAAAAAGGGTCAGATTTCATTGGAAGCCGACATCTACGGGTTTGATCAATTCCGTGGAAAATACCTGACACTCGGATTGAACAGAATAAGGCTTATCGATGTAGCATTTGCGAGCAAATTCGCAATTAGCATGGACTGAAAACTGAGTGACTTCTAAGCCCAGCCAGGACTGGCAATGATGCATTGTTGTTTTTCTCAAACGTGATCAAAGAATAAGAACGCACCCGAGTATTCGAGTGCATTTTGGCCACTGCAAACAGGACCATACATCCCTGCAGTTTGTATGACAGTCTCTCTTTCTGCTCAGACCGCAGCATCTTGCGTTTAAGATGGGTTTTGAAATCGGTGGCATTGGCAGTTTTCCGACCCATTACCAGTGCGTCTATGGATCGGGTGGCATTAAGGCCTGTTAGCTCTAGTGGATGTATGTGCCTGCATCGTGCGGATGTGTTGTATTTGCTCAGCTTGTCGAAATCCGGCAAGAATTCTTATTATAACGCCCTAAGACGGACGAATCAATGATTTGTGTACGATGGCACGGGCATATGAAATCACATCTATAAATATGTCATTCAAACCTTTTGAATGGAGGGATTTGTGGATTCAAAGCACACGATGACAGCGCTTGTATGGGCCCTGACTCCAAACGTTCGCTCGTGCGATTCCAAATCAGCGGCAGAATTTAGTGGCGAAAGTCTAGCGTGCTGCAAGTCTAAGTCGAAAGTGTAGCATGCTAGCGTCGGCACGGTCTGTCCTGCTCTCTGATGCCACCTGGCCTTAAGCACCGCCCCCGGCCACAGACCATATGTGTCAAAGTCAAATAACGAGTACCCAAAGCGACTCGAACACACCCCGCCACGGGTGGGTGGGTTTGAAAGCTGGATTTCTAACCAAATGAGCTTTTGGAACCCATCTAGTCTCTCTTTTACCATCGCGATTGCACGTTTCCTCTCTTGTTGGTGTCCACCGGTCTCGTGTTTTTTCTTAGCTCCCTTAACCTTGACGAAACTTGAAAATTTAGCTTGTTTGATTTTAATAGAATGAACAGATGAAATAGTGGTGATGTTTCAACGCCGCGTAACAAACCGTCTGATAAAATAGCTTGCAGAGAGATGCTGAAAATATGAGGCAAAACTTTCAAAGAATGATACTCACCTCATGTACTCACCTACGTCACTCACCACTACGATACTCACCTACGTCACCTCATGATATCCATTCTTTTTGTTTCTGAAGTTTCTGAAACCTGCAGGGACGTGCGATCAGTGATTGCAAAGACTTCTAAAGCAGCTTCACATGGAAGCTTCTAGAGACACAACAGCTTTACACGCCTTGAAAGCGTGACAACTTGGCCAGGCCAGGCTGGGCTGATCAAGTGGCAAATTGTTCGTAGTCTGAATAAAAAAACCAGCCTGCGCCTGCGGCCTCGGTTGTAAATATACATATGCAAAATTGTAAATGGTGATTGAATTCCACCTCATGATATCCATTCACTCCTCAATGCTCGCGTTTTATGTGGAAGCCCCCCTGAGCTGAAATATCTGCTGCATCATTTCTATGCTTGTATGGTATGTTCAGGCTTTCGTTCTTGCAGTGGTGCAATACTGCGATCTGGTGCTGCTTCTACTGCAGCATGATAACATCACGATTGGTGCTGGCACATCCGCTTGTCCAGTCCGGAACAGAGCTCCGAGACAGAACTTATTGGTCCTCGGTACACCTGCACTTGGTTGCCAGCTGAGGCCTAAAGCCGGCCGCGCCCCCGGCCGCGCCCCCGGCCGCCCCGTCACTCGTTGTGCAACCGATGGTATCGCACGTCTGGCCCGCGCCGCCTCGTCTGACCGCGGGTGGCCGGGCCCGGCGGAGCCTCATGACGGCCGTCTCGATGTGGCGATGCCATCACCTGGGATCGGGACCGCGTGGGAGGACATCGACATGTCGGGCGTGACGTCAGCTCGGATCAGGACCACGTGTGAGGACATCGACATGTCGGGCATGGCGTCAGCTGGGATCGGGGCCACGTGTGAGGACATCGACATGTCGGGCATGGCGTCAGCCGGGATCGGGACCACGTGTGAGGACATCGACATGTCGGGCATGGCGTCAGCCGGGATCGGGACCACGTGTGAGGACATCGACATGTCGGGCATGGCGTCAGCTGGGATCGGGACCACGTGGGAGGACATCGACATGTCGGGTGTGACATCAGCTGGAATTGGGACCACGTGGGAGGACGCCGACATGTCGGGTGTGACATCAGCTGGGATCGGGACCACGTGGGAGGACATCGACATGTCGGGCATGGCGTCAGCTGGGATCGGGGCCACGTGTGAGGACATCGACATGTCGGGCGTGACATCAGCCGGGATCGGGACCACGTGTGAGGACATCGACATGTCGGGCATGGCGTCAGCTGGGATCGGGACCACGTGGGAGGACATCGACATGTCGGGCGTGACATCAGCTGGGATTGGGACCACGTGGGAGGACGTCGACATGTCGGGCGTGACATCAGCGGGCACGCCGTCACTCTGCAGCTGTCGGTTGACCTGCGGTTGGTCTCAGTCGCATCTCTGGCCGCGCTGCAATGGTGGCGCACTCGCGTGCCAAGTATTGATCATGTTCTGCGCTCGTACATGCCCTCATTTTCACTCCAAGATCTGCGACCAAGATCACCAAAGATCTCCGAGGAAAACATCAATAGGCGTTGTATAATGAAGTACGTAAGCAGTGAGCCACCCTCAACAGCTTGCTTATAGCGATCATCTCCACATAAAATATAACATTCGGCTGTGTGATGGTTATGGAAGGGTAGAGGCTCCTCCATGCAACGCAGCAGGAAAGGATAATTGCTGTGCATAGCGCTCATCTGGACCCATCAGCCGCTTGCATGATTCTATCCACATTGAGGGGTAAGAATGCACACGTTATGTTAGCTGTTTGACCGTTTGGTTAATTGTTTGGTGGCTTAGTTTGCGGAATCACAGTGCAGCCCATCTTCCGGGAGAAATGGAACAAAAGGGGGTTGGGAAACGCTGTCTCACGGTAACTGATTCCCCTTGCTTGGTATCCTGTCGTAATCTCGTAACATCCCACTGCCTCGTCACTCGGGCCCCTGTTGATACAGATAATGTATATTATCGGTGCCGGGATTATCTGCCGTTTGCTATGACACACCGCTGGCACACGAAGTGATAGCGGGCTGTGTGTCGGCTTCTCAGTCGCTGCCGCGTGGCCAGTGGGTTGAAGGCCGATCAAAATTAGCATTCTGACCCCAACCCGTACCCCGAGTCATAGTTGCTTTCCTGCCATAGCGATGCAGGAGTATGGTTCGTGACAGGAAAAGTGCCACACTGCGGCCAAACAAAGAGTTGTAGTGCAATAACTTAACACAGGGCCCAGACCAATGGTTCTGGAAAGAGTAGTTGCAATTCAATGACGTCGAAGGCGCGTTCACGATTGGTCCTTCGTTGAACTCCGGTGAGGTTAAGCGAGTTCCCGCGTAATCCGATGATTCCCAAAACCAAGTACGGTATAGCCTATATGCTTTATTTTGCTATCATCGAGTGGTGGATGGAAGATTGGGCTGTCGCACAAATTGCAACATTATTTGGCAGCGATTATAAGCACTATTAAAAGCACTGTTCTGAGTCGGTCTGCCAGAACGGAAACAGTGGTAATTTGGTGGCGACAGTATTACTCACTCGGATGGATGCAGTCATCAAAAGATTTATAATTACAGCAGCATTTGTGCATAACCACCATATGACACGAAGGGTGCCCTGCTGCGTTCCATCCTTAATCTTCGAGCATTGTAACCTCAAGCCTTCTCAATGCGCGTCACCGTCCCTATCAAGGAATCAATACTGAGAGCGAGGGCATAAGCAGGGCTGGTATCAACGTCAACTGTCCATACGGTGGGTATCTCCGGAAGCCAGGCGCCCACCGCTCAGTCGGCTTCACTGACCCGCGTGATCGCCACCCTATGCGGTTTGCAGCGGCAAGCAGCACGGTTTGGCGAAAATGGATGCTCCTGTCAAGGAAGATGGCTCGACCCATTCTTGTTTAGACTGATGAGAAGGCCGTGATTCCATAGCGCTGGCACTCATCTCCAACAGACGTGGTATAATTGGAATATTTGCGCTTTTTCGCATCTTTTTTAGTTGTTGACAGAACTTTAACGCTTGGTATTGTCTAATACAATGCCGTGCAGTTAACCCTACTTCTCAAGTAAGATGCTTGTCTCTCACATAGGAACCCTGTCAAGGCCATGGTGATGCAAAATATCGCACTTTGAGCAATGAACATTGGAGAGGAGCGAGACGTCTTCTTATTTTGGAATGAGTGTCGCAACTTGGTGCAAATCTCTGGCCAGTTGCCTCTTGTTACACTCCATTTCTTTAATTATTCTGCCGTGATCAGTTCCAAGCTTCGCACGTCACCTGTTGGATTTTGCCAGCATAATACTGTATAATCTATGACGGCGTCACCAATTGGCCTGATAGGGTCGATGTCACCTTTTTAAAACTGGTCTCGATTTATGGTCGTTGTAGCCTGAACATAAAAAGACGAAGCCATAAGGGACAGAAAGAGTGGCAGGCAAATACTCACTCAAAATCGATGCATTTTGATACGTGTTCCCTGAAAACGACAGAACCATGGCCACAACGCATTGACATTGGCTTCGAATAAGTTTGGGTGCGTCCACTTACGCTCCAGAACAATATAAATAATGATAACGCTCTCTGTTGCCTCCCCGCAATTCCTCGCCAAATCAAGTGCGTTACCGGCGGATATGATCCGAAGTAAGTAAATGTGATCCGAATATTTTATTAATAGTTGTTAACGGAAGCAAGGATACCGCCTTGAAGTATTGTGGATTGCTCAACCTTGCATGGCGCTAACCACAATCAGCACTGACTTAGGCAATATTCTGTACCTTATTGTTCTGATTCCTGCCATTTTATTTGGAGCCAAAGCCCACGATTGGTTAGTCTTCCGGCAGCCATCACCGCTGTCGACTATGTCCTGTACTCGGCATACGTACCCACCGGCCGTGTGGTGCGGCCAGTCAGTCCTGCACTCGGCATACCTACCCACTGATCGTGCGGTGCGGCCAGTCAGTCCTGCACTCGGCATACCTACCCACTGATCGTGCGGTGCGGCCAGTCAGTCCTGCACTCGGCATACCTACCCACTGATCGTGCGGTGCGGCCAGCCAGTCCTGCACTCAGCATACCTACCCACTGCGTGCAGTGCGGCCAGTCATCGCCGCTGTTGAGCATGTCCTGCTCTCGGCATGCGTACTTGCCAATCGTGCGACGCGGCCAGTCATTATCCCTGCCGAGCATGTCCTGCACTCGGCATGCCTACCGATCGTGCGGGGCGGCGCGCAGGCCCGGTGGCGGCCGGGGGCGCCTGCGCGCCGCGTCGCGCCGCACCGCGCCGCTATATCACCTCCCGCGCCGCCGCCGGTCTCACAGTGCACGTCCGCGCCCCGTCCTCCGCATCAGACCGGAGCCCCCGCCGCCACCGCCGCAACCGTCACCGCTACCGCCGCCACCGCCGCCACCGCCACCGCCGCACGGTCAGTCGCGACACGGGCCGCCTGTGGACGGGGTCGTCGCTGTTCGGACGAGGTCAAAGGTCACCTCGTGACCCGTCCCCAAGGGGGGCGAACGGCTCCGCTCCCTCTGAAATACGATCGGCGTTGGCCGTTTGCCCCGTTGAGGTTAGGCAAAGCTGTTTCACCTTGGTAAACAGAATGTGCTGGCGATGTTCTCGTGGTTTGTTTGTTTGGCAGAGCAAAGCCGGGTAACACCCAGTTTTGTTCACGAAAACTCTCAGCCCGCCTGCTTAATATCGTCACTCTTTGGACAAGGGGACGTCACTCCTCTACTCACTGGAATCAATATGCATTGGGAATTTCATTACGGCGTTGGTGACGCATGTCAACCGCATCTTCTCGCGTGCAAAGCAAACGCGTACGCATTGCTGGCTTCTTAAAATCCATTGGGAAATTCCGCGATGGTGCCAGAGCGTCAACCTTGTACCCTGACATTGCCAATGCCATCCTGGAAGCATAAGAAAAAGAAGAAAACCAAACACTGATTGTGCATATAGAATAACATGCATGTTAACATATGCTAGATTTGTCCAAAGACCTTTCACTGTGCTGCAATTTGTACAGAACGTTTGTTACAAATGGTTTTTAATTGGTCTCGCGTCTTTCTTGACGCGACAGGTCGTTCAAGGACGGTGGCACCTTCAGATGCTATCACAAATATGATAAACTCTGCAAAGAACGGACGACCGGTAAACCCTCAATATGCCAGTGGAGAGTATATGCCAGAGGCATATATATATGCCATATATGCCAATATGCCAGAGGCATATAGTATAGAACTCTTGCTGATTGTACTTCAGGCGTCAACGCTGGTCAAAGATGTCAACATCAATATTTCCGTAAAGAATGGCAACCATCACAATTTTAGCTAATCAGTCTTAAAGGTCTATCGACTTCTACGTATTTGTGGCGGCAGCCTTTGGCGCTGCTGACGGCCGAATTAGTTTACCCATGTGTCTTATCTGACTCGGTCGCCGGGTTTTCGCTTAATTTCAATGTTTTAAACACATATTATGCACACCCAGCATTCGTTTTGCATTACCACCAACGGGCAGACAACCTGTCGGGAGCCAAATTTCTGCCTGCTCTGACGACGTACTTATTGTTTTCTGTGTTTAGGTTGCTATGCCGATCTGCAGTGCAGCGCAACTGACATACAATGTACAGTTTCCGGTCTACTGCTTCGGGATGCTTTAAGGGTAGCAAACCATTTGCATTTCCTTTCTCACAGCTAGTCAAATATGCAGGGTACCATAGCGATAACATAGCGTGGCAGAACAAGGGAGCCTCAGGTAAACGGGATCGAGCATTAACACACCACGGTAAGTATGTAAATAACGATGTAAGCGTGATCACCGTGATGTCTACATCACGGTGATCAGGATACCATCCACCAGTCGCACGCAGACGTATTTAGATATATGTCGCGTTATAACGCAAGTACAAGTGCTGTCGAGTCCAGGCTTTTACTTGCTTCTCGAAATTTAAACCAGACAAGACAGCGGTATTAGCCTTATTCCTCGGAAAAACCGGGAGAATGGACATATACGTAGGCTGATATTTCGGGAACATGCCTTTATCGAAATAATAGCAGAAGTACAGAAGCAACTTTGACTTTTGTAATCAGACTTCACCTCTTTGAAGGTCATACGATTTAATCTGTCATAGCACATATCTTTGGGCTTCGGAAGACCTTCTTGTTGCCCTGTTCTATCCCCCTGATTCTCCTGTTAGTCCTGCTCTTTTCACTGATGTGGCTTGTTTAGTTAGTGATATAGCTGAAGGGGCTGGAGTAACAGCCGCTCTCACCCTTTTGACATGACGTATCGCAGGTCGAAGGTGTCAATACTCGCATGCGTCACGTGAATGGCGTGTGTACACATGGACATGCACGCTGGTGGGTGTTACTCCGACAGTTTGCCTTCAGCCAACTCATCGCGACGTCGCCCGACAGGCTAGGCCGGCATATCTGCCCTCCTTTGACAACAAGCTTGCTAAGCCGGCGGGGTTGAGGCGGCGGTATGCACACAACAAGACCAGGATATTGTTCTGTCCCTGATACTCTGAAGCATGTTAACCAACCGTTGTTTTGTAACTTTCCACTAACCGGATAATGATATGATTGGTCCGCCAGTTGTTATCCTTAAAGATGGCGGATTTTAATCACCTCTGATTAGCGTATACTATCAAAGCATCTTTAATCCTGAATTACTCATCCCTTTTGTTACGCTTGCTTTCGGCATGTTTACCAGGCTTCCCATTTCGTAGCTTGGAGTGTTGTGGTCCTGCAACGTTTCAGTTCCTATTAGCGGTAGGTATTGTGTGCCGCGTTAGCGAGGGGTGGACGCTCCTGGCCACCGGGTTATGGGTGATTGTCAGGTAGAAAAGAGATCTTAAAAAGCTGTTCCATGAGACCTCCTTTGTTTCAATAGCACGCTTAATTCTTGAGCTAACAAGAGGATCTATAAAGTCTTTTTTACCACTTTGGCCTGAACTGACATGTCAAAGTAAACATAAATGATTGGTAAGGCACACCTACATGCTAAAATTAGACGAAAGCTTTTCACCTCCGTTTTCCTGTTGGCTCCACCTTGCTAAGCTTTTGATATTTCTGGGGAGCTCTGCGGCCCCTCCCACAGGTGAGGGTGAGAAAAACTTCCGTGAGGCGAGGGTCAAAAAGGGGTATTTCAAAAGCTCGTAATACATATGTAGTTGGCGGACGTTGCATTGCGTGAGTTCAGATTGGTAGTAAACCAGCGCGCAAGACTTGAGCGAATCCATGAGAGCCCCATCATATACCGTTATTATTACGGTCGTTGTAAGTTATCCATTAATAAGGCTGTGGCGAGCTGACTCGCAGAAAAGTCATCCAGCTTGATAATGTTCGCAAGGTAGTTTGTCCGTTAAAGGAATGACGCGCGCAGGTAGGGCTGTATTAGACCATCGCTGACCTCATGAAAGAATGAATCATCGTTTACCCGGTATAAGCGACTACAGTTACATGAGTTTGATCTGACTACGCCCAACTTCTTAACACGTAAGTGCATCGTGGGCTTAAAGCCCAACTGGGAGAGTTTCGCCGATCGCCTCCGTGCATCGCCGCGCGCCGGAGAAAACTCTGACGGCAGACGGCCTCACCGCCGGCGGGCTATTACTTCACGCTCCGCGCGCTGGCCGATCGGAAGAGCTGGAGTCCCACCAAGCGGAAGAGGAGCTTCAGGGCCGCCGTCTGCCGAGCACGGCCGGCGGCTCGCGGCGCGGGCTGGCCGGCTTGAAGTGCAGCTTCGGTGCGAGGTCGAGGTGTGAGATACGGTGGTGCCAACTGCAAACGGCGGACCCTTCCCGTCCTGGTCTTGTGATGGCTGGGTGGGCGCAAAACTTTCTGGGGATGAAGATACTGAGGAAGCCATGCGTCAGATCACTGAAACTACGTGAACGGGACTAAGGGCTGTCATTATAAGTTAAAAATGATTTTGATTAATAATATATTTGAAACAGCTTGGCGGTATGAGTAATTCATGGGTAATAAAGCAAACTTTGTGAACTTTAAGGGGGGTCTTAACGACTCTAACCCCCCACTCCGACCACCACACCTCCATTTACTGAGAAGATAGCTCCAATATTTTCTTTTACATTCAATGTCAGTAAATACTAGCTGGGTAGCTCATCATGTGCAGTTGTAACCCAATCACGTAAACAACTTCGTGACTGCTGATGAGTTATTTTATGAGTCAGACACTTTGAAAGCAGAATGGAATCAGTTCCAATGCCATCGTAAACCCTGCCAATGAATTCAGAATCTGATTCAGCCAAGCGTCAATGAAGCCTAATCCGATCCGGGCTCAAACGGAGTCAATTATGGAATCAGATTTCATTCCTCCTGCGTTAAGCACAGGCCTCGTCAGAAGGTATGTGCCGAGCGAGTGGGGCCGACAAGTTTCAGAGAGTCTAAACATGACCCCGTGAGCACATGCGGGAGCACGCGAACCCCGCGATGACGTGTCAGGGGGCGTTTGTCGCACTATACGTGGCATTGCCGGTCGGTCGGACAAGCGCCTGGGAGTCCGCCCCTTGGAACGCTGAGTAGTAGCATCAATGGAGCGGAATGCTTGTGGAATTTCCGCCCTCACAACCCATTGCAACAGTCTGTCGCCCCAACGTAGTTTTAGCGGGAAACCTGGCGACAGCATGAGGGTGCATCAGACAGCATCACCGCCATGTTGCTGATGCAAAATGACAATTAAACCTGCAGGCTGCACATGCCGCTTCTCATCTTTGGTTTTACATGGATACTTATGTGCCGCGATGTATGCGATAATGCCCACTACACATTACGTTGCGACCAGAGAAAGTAGATGTTCAGCTCGTCCGAACAAGGCAAGAAAAAACTCGAGGTGTTTTTTTTGCACTAACGTCTCCATCCGCAATCTTGTGTTCATTTCTCCAATGTTGCGTTCTCGATAGCAATCAAGTTTGCATGCGAGTTTGCAAGTTTGCAAGTTTGCATTGCAGTGCGTGTTTTTATGACGACTCCAATAAAGAACACCTTACCGGGCATCCAGAGCTACGAACCACATACATCCAATGCGTTATTTGCCCTGCCGAAAATAATAAAATTGTTGAGAAAATGTTGAGTGTCAGGCGCAGGTTTAGGTAACGTTATGGTTAATTAATCATTGTGGTCATGTTATATTATATTATATATATATATATATATATATATATATATATATATATATTTGTAGGAATATGGACATAACCATGCATGTACATACATATTTATATGCACATATATAATGAGTTTGAATGCAAATTATGCATAACAACCATACAAAAATGAATGAGCAAGCAGCCACATACGCTACACTGTGCGACATTTACAATTACTCCGCAGTCCAGATATTATAGCAACTGAATCAGTTTGCTACGGCTGCTAGGCCGCGTCTCGAAGGTTCAGCATCAGTGGGTGTGGGAGATCTGGTTTTGGGGTTGGCTTCAACTGACGTTGTCTGTTTTGAAGGTTTATTTCCAGTGGCTTCTGCTGCTGTTAATCAGCAGTCGTCCGTTTTCCGGACGCCTCTGGCAGCGGATCATCGCATCGTTTGGGACAGACTTCAGTCTAGGGTACGTCAGGATTGACTCCCAGAAATCAGTTGACCTTTTGTTGTGGGATCGTAATTAGTGCTAATGTGACCTTTTTTAGGTTTCCCGCTGATGCCTGGTCAGACTGGTGCCACACATATCCTGCAGTTCCCACTCTTCTATCGATCCCCCCGGCTCCAATTCGGGTGGAGCGCCCGCCTCTCATCCTGCCCGTGGCCGGGTGGGGGTTCTAGTCGCTACACGCGCTTGCTGTTTACCCCTGACTGGGATGGTATGCGGCAGGTGGCAAGGGTTTGTCAATGTCAGCTGAGGCTACAGGACAGGGCGGGCCGCGCCAACAATGCGGAACGTGAAATTTTAGCCACGTAGTTCAGCACTTTTCATGGTTGTTATCTTTTAAACGTCGTAGTCAGCTATCATGATCCGATACACAAATAATGCAGACGCACTGGCTCTTTTCCTGTACGCAACAGCTTCGAGAATGAATGGACTTGGTCACCAGCCTTACACTTTTCCGGCATGCGTCGTCGCAGCGTACGTCTTGGTTGTAAGCCCCGGCCAGGGGCGATTAGCCGCCAGCCAGCAGCCAGCTCATTGACGACATCCTTCCTGCCCGGCACGCCTAATAGCCTGCTCCCCCACCCCGCGGCCAGAGGGGGCGGGGCGGTCAGGTAACTGCCGGCGTCACGCCATCAGACAGCCAGTCAGCGCCGCCGCCGCCGCCGCCGCCGCCGCCGCCGCCCGGCGACGGCACACGGAAGTCAGATGACGCAACAGCGCCGCCGCGCCGCGACAGGGATGCCAGGTCAGCCGGGACGGTCAGAGCGCAGGCCAGGGCCGGCAGGCGGCGCTGTCGGCGCTGCTGGCCTCCGGTGTTCGAGGGCCGGGCCGACCGGTGCTGGGCCAGGCTGGCTGGACCTTCGCTGTGTGGAACTTTCGGAAAGGCTCCTCAGGGCAAAATCCCGTCCAGAAGAGCGCTTTCTCCCGAGCAGAAGACACAGAACCACACGGCATCCGGTCTTGAGCAGGAACGCCCCTCGTCTCGATGTGGCAACGCATCACTTTGCGGGACTGGGACTGATCCCCGTTTAGCAGAGCAGCGTATGACACCTTTCCGCCTATCTTCGATCTCTCGTGACTATCTCCAGGACCGGAATGCATCCCCGTCTGCTAGTCGCCGCGGCCAGATATGCTCTTAGCGCACCCAACGGCCGCCGACGCGCCTCGCCGCTTGCCGGATCTTTGGAGGGGACGGGGCGGGGTCAGGGGGAACGTCAGTCACTGCACCGGCGTTGCGAAAGCACGCAGTAATCGTGTGTGGTGCTGCGGGCTGGCGATAGAGATAGTGACTCATCTCAGTGTCAGGAACCGGCTTTCCTTTACCATCCCGTTCTCGGCTGACAAATGGTAATCCTTAATGCTTTCAGAGGGCTTTAAGTTGATTGATTAACAGACGCTAGCGCACATCTATGCATGTTGCAGAGTGATATGACAGCCAGCTTAGGATCATGTGGCCGACACTGAGTCAGTAACTGCGGCATCCACAAGGACAAACTTATACATTACTGTCGTCAGTTACAGGGAACAAGGCAGCAGCGGAGACGTGTGGTCAAACAATCCGTGACGAAAGCTTTGATGCGTTGTATAGCTGCGAACAGACCTTACACGAGTTCATAATGTCGGACGGCAGTAAGCGGATGGTGTATGCAAAGAAAAGCCAACAAAACAACAAAGGTCCCAGGCCCCCAAAAACGGGGTCCGTCTATCAACTCTGAGAAGCTAGGATCCAGCTGGCGAACCACGGCAAGAGATCAGCGCATGGAAGCAAAAAGAAAGGAGGAACCAGATACAGAGGAACCAGTTACAGACTTTAAATGTGGATATGCGAAATGTTGGACAATGCAAAAACTGGGCGATGCAAAACGATTACATAAAACAGTGTGAACAAGTCGTAGACTGTGCAAACTGGTGACTTACACACATCAGGAACCCGGGATTAAGATGCAAGCTCGGTTTTTTTCATTTTGCCCTTGGTAGTTAGACACTGTTGCTTCAAAAGGCTTTTTAATGTTGCAGATCGGCCAAGGCCCACGTGCGTTGCAACGAACTGTTTATCAACTCGAGTGTCCGGAGCTGATGACGACAATGGCGGAGTCTCCGATATACTCAGAGGGGATCGAGTGGGCGGGCTTTCTGATCTGATCTGATCTGATCTGATCTGATTCGATCTGCGTGGGCTATTCCTCAATTGTTGTCAACCAAATTTTTAACTCTGATAGTCCCTTCACTCTGTATTAACGTTTCGGAAACATCAGTGTACCCCAGATCACAAAAATATACAGAGCTGAAAAAATTATTTTACTACCTGCCTGCGCCATAACACTATCCGGAGCTTCATTACTTTTCTTCGAAACTGCCCAATGCACTGAATATGAACTGGGCCGCTCCAATCTCAGGCGGCGAGGTTACCGAAGTTATCTTCAGCAGGTTTGCGGTCAATTTCAGCAGCTCACTCTAAGCAGCGCCGAATGAACGGAAACGGGAATGAGCAGCAGACCCCTTGCGAATAATCAGCCTGGCCTGGAATTTCTGCATCATTCCTTTTGATTCAGAGCGGCAAGACTCGCGAGGCCTCAAGGCCCCCCCCCCCTCCCCCCCCCCCAGACGAGTCGCGGGGCCCCAGCGACTGGTCGAGGAAAGTTTACTCGATACGTTGCCTTAGAAACATTGTAAGAGGCCCTTCTCCAGAGCACTATGTGCACAAAACGTTGACACTGCCATGCAATCGCCGAAATTGGCTTTAGTAGGCGGAAACTAGCTGGAGTAAAATACCTCTGTCTCGACGAAAATCGACGCGCCCCCTATTCAGTCTGTATGTGGACACAATGGAGTCTGGAAAACCATGTAGGGCCACAAAAACGCGCCCGCTTGAGGAAAACCGGAGGACCGCCACACATCAAACACCCACTGACCATTCTACATTCATAAAAACACTAATATCAATTGCCAGTGTGTTTTTTATACGTTCAGTGACAAGTCACATGAAAAAATAAGAAAACGACACGCAAACTGCAGCACCGAGGCACGGCCGCACCCACATCCCCCGGTGATTCCAAATCAGACCTGCAGTCACGCGCCAGCGAAACTGCAGGTCTGCCCACCTCAAGGCCACAAACGCTGCTGCGTGCCCCTGGCTAACGCACCGCCAGGACAGCGCAGTGACTTCCCACATCTGGGACGTCGCCGTGGCGGCGCTGAGCGAGTGGGGGCGTCACCCAGCGGCCGGCAACGCCCGAGCGCCGCGTCACACGCGGTAACGCCGCGTCACACAGCCGGGGCTGTCCCGGGCGGACGCGGCGTCAGCCACTGACCGACGTGCCCGTGCGGCGGACTGTTTCAGAATGGGCCTCTGGCCGTGCCTGCCGGTCCTGCTGGTGGTCTGGACGTGTGCCTTGAGCGCCTCTTCACACCCGTCCGTGCCCGGCCGACTTCAGTCCGCGGTAAGTGGTCCCCCACCGCCACCGAGCGCTGCGCAGGTGTGCTTCGCGCAGGAGCGCGCGATCCAGAGGTGTCACCAGTCCCCCACGTCGAAGGGCGTTATCGATAGGCCGGGAATGACGCCAGTCCAGGCATGCTCCAGGCCGGTTAATGCTATGCGTAAATCATCCCGTCAGATGTGCAATTATCCTGGTCGATCAGTCATTCTGTTGTTTAGTCTCAGTGAGCATTCAAGCACCGGCATTTGTCTAGCACAGCTCGCAGCTATCAATCATTCAGCCCATTAGTGGGTTAATAGCCTTCTAGTGGGCATATTCAAAGGTCACAACTCATGGTCGTGGCACTAAGGTGGTCGTTCACTTATTCGTGCCCACAGCGCGACAGCCTTCGGAAAACTTCCCTCGAAACCCGATGTAGCCACCGCATAACTTCAAACAGAACATCACTTTGTAGCTTTCAATCCTTTGATTCCGCCAGGTTTCCAGCATTTTCTTCGGATATACTCTAGAGTAAATGGGCGGCGTGCAACCAAGTCATTGCCCTCTGGGGAGAGGGGGGGGGGGAATCGGTCGTGACGCCGCCCCGCGGTGCCTGCGGCGCAGACTGCTGACACGTGACCTCCGCCGCAGGCCACCGCCGCCCTCGCCGCCGGACATGACCACGCGCGTCTGCGCCGCTCCCGGTCGTCTCAATCAGGTGACGTCACGGCGCGACGGGCGGAAGCGGGAGGACCCTCCGTCGCGCTGAGGACCCTCCTGCAGCTCGACGGCCGCTGGCGTCGACCGCTTTATCGCCCCGGAGAGGCCCAGAGAGCAGTCGCGATCAGGAGGGTCGTTGTGCGTTGATCTTGAGTGCTCTCGTAGAAGAAACACATGTCGTTCTATTTCCGGGGCGGATATAATTTTTGCTGAAGGGATTTAGGAGGTGCAGCGGTTGTACTGTCTCCAGCTCACCGACCGTTAATGAGCCCGCGCGGCGGTCAGTTCCCGAACCCACTCGCAGTGCCAGGCGGTCAGCCTCTCCCAGGTCTCACACACCTAACACCGGACGGATCGTCGGTCGGGAGCGGCGGTGCTCGGGGCGGCCGGCGCTCCTGGCTGTCGCCGCCTTCTGGCCGGAGCGGGCTGATGATGATGTGGCAGCTCCGGTCGTCTCCGGGCTGACCGTGCTGGCGTCGTTCGGCAGGCGTCGGCCGGGACCGTGTCGTGAGGCCCATCACTGTGCCCCCGCCGTTCGACACGGTCAACAAGTTCGACAGCGTGATGATCCACTGCGCCTTCTCCGGCTCGCCGGCGCCCTCCGTCGACTGGCTGAAGGACGGCCACCTGCTCAGAAAGGTCAGCAGGGTCGGCGCGTGGAAGCACGCGGTCAAGGGACGAACCGTTGAGCCACCGCTCGTCGCGCGTGGCGACCCCGCGGGTAGATGCTGTACATCTTCTCTGACTCTGCACGTATATCTGATAAACCAACGGAGCAGGAACAGTTTTAGGTACAGTGTGTTTTGATTCATTTCCACGCTGATTGTCGTTGATGCCTTACGATTTCTTAAAGCCAGCTGCTTGATAGATGTCTAGCATTAAAATATAATAATCTGGGGTATGAAAGGATGAAAGGAAAAAGCTACAGCAGAGTTATGGTATATTTTTTAACACGCTTCTGTCAGCTCACCCGACCAGTATGCCAGCCGAGATCAAACGCTCCCTTTCATTGGCGCATACCAATTCACGCATAGTTAGTATCAACTTGCATACATTTAGCATACACTGCGAAGTCATCAAAATTGGCAGTAGAAACCAACGTTTTAGAACCAAGAAGTCCTGAAGCCAATAATATACCTCACAACCTGGACTGTGAACAATGCAATCTACCATGCAAGTGAACGTCATTACATGACACCCGACATTGTTTGAACCACATGCAAATGCCCGATTTGGCTTGGGGGGCGCAGCAACTGTCAGTGATGCGAAGGATCAGGGGCTGCCGTCGGCGCCGTGAACTCCAGTGCGCGCGGCCGCGAGCGTGGCCAACCCGGGCGCGTGCTCTCGGGCGGCCCACTAACCGGCGTGCAACAAGTGGACGATGGCTCGTCAAGCCGCTAAACCGCCCCTCATCGTGCGTAATGACCCTCATGCGGCTATTGTAACGACCGCTACGTGGTCATTACAGATCGCCGTGCCACTTGCGCGTAATAACAGGACAGCTGCCGCCGCGTAATGGGGCATGCGTGTAATCACCGGGTCCAGGTCCGCCGGCAACGGCCAGTCAGCGGCCGGTGGCGAGGACAGAATCACTGAAGCAGGCCCACCACAAACGGCCAGTCAGCGGCCGGTGGCGAGGACAGAATCACTGAAGCAGGCCCACCACAAACGGCCAGTCAGCGACCAGTGGCGAGGAGAGAATCACTGAAGCAGGCCCACCACAAACGGCCAGTCAGCGACCAGTGGCGAGGAGAGAATCACTGAAACAGGTCCGCCACCAACGACCAGTCAGCGGCCACCGGTCTAGATAGAAACATTCAACAAGCCCTCGGCCCAAAGCCAGTCAGCTTCTCGCTATTGGAGAGAGCGTTGCTGAATGAGTGCACCATCAACAGCCAGTCAAAGGTAGATGGTAAAGAATATCCCTCCAGAGGAAATGGTTGACATCAAAGGCCGTCTCATCAACTGCTTACTCGAGCCTCCCGCAGTCAAAGAGCTCATGTTGCAGGTCTTCCAACGCAGTCAGTTGTCAGCAGTGGGGACGGGAGACAAATATCGCTCTCAATGTAACATTAGCTGTGCGGCCACACGCTGTGTTCTGCGCTTTAATGCGCATCCGATACACATCGCGTACTTGCATGTCGGGAGGCTCTTTGAACACGCATTATGCATGCCTGGTAGATCAGTCGTTTATTCATGCAGTGCTGAACCCTTAGGGAACAATATTTGAATTCGGTGCTCCACCTGGCCTTTTGCTGTCCTCACTCTTTCCTGGAGCGAGGGGGCTCAAAATGGCTTTCTCCGGTAGTCATTTGACGAGGGATCTGGGCGGTAGCCGGTGGGACTAATTAATCCACTCACTACCTAGTGCTGATGTGAGAATGCTACCACAACGCGCGCCAACCTATTTCGCTGATCATCCCACCCAATGTTATGTGAGCTTGAGCTTCCACAGCAGCTTAACCCTTTCACAACTCGATTGTGCGATGTAACTTGCGCCAGACTTCTCGTCTTCGATCCGAGTCAGATGTTGTGTCGTGCACGTCACGCTGTCTGTCGCAGCATGTAGTCTGCACGCTGGCCCTGTCTCCGGGCGGACGCACCGGCTGGAGCGGCCCCCGTGGACCCGCACTGACACCCGGTGGGCTTCAGGGACTGCACACAGCAACTGACTACGATCCGGGAGCACCGCTTCCGCCCGGCTCGCCGCCGCCGTGCCGTCGCTCGCCCCGCGTCTGGCGGCGAAACGCCGCCTCCGCGGCACGCGCAGCTCTTCTGCTGTCTTCACCGCCGCCTCCAAGCCGCCGCCGGCCGCTGCGTCACGTGTCCACCCTTCGTTTCCAGGCGGGCCTGGCCGAAAATCTGGAGGAGCAGACCAACAGCCTGGACGCGCTGCTCAGCGAGCCGAGCGAGACCCGCGCGGCCACCCACGCCCGCCTATACCTGGACTGCATGACCCCGCGGGAGCAGGTCGGTGGCCATGGGCGGCCCCCTAGGGCTGGCGCTCGTTACGGACCGGCTCGGAACGACCCGCTCCGCACGAGATGGGAATGGTCACACCTACTTTGCTGGTGTTGCCAAGGGGCCGGCGCCGTGACGTCGTACTCGGCAAAATTCAGTCACTGCATTTATGAAAAGTGTTCTTTTGAGGACGTGGGGGCGTGCGAAATTGAAACAAGAGACCCTTTAGCGGCTCCTTTGGCTTCTAATGGCCTCCTCACATGCTCCTCCTCATCTCTTCCTATCTCTGCAAAACAATGGCGCCTCTGGTGGCCGCGTGAATGCAGAGCTCTTCATAAGGCAGTGCCTTGACCTCGCATTGCCACGGCCCAACGACCTCTGGCGGTCACTGTCGTGAGCAGCCGTTACGCTGCGACGGCAGACGTCGGCCCGCTGAGCAAGAGCACAGCGTCGTCGTCAGCACCACAGACGGCGCGTCACCTCACAGCTCACGAGCGGGCCGTCAGCCACAAACACCGCCTACACCTAGGTGCTGTTGTACCGTACACCGACGGCATGCCAAGCTGGTATCGGCCGGCGGGATCGCGCGGGTTCTTCGACCTTCGCTGCTGGGCTGTCGTGGCGGAGCCCGCCGCTCGCGGCTGATGTGGAGCGGCTGGCAGTACTTTTTGTCGCCCCGACGAACCTTAAGTTGAATCCGGGGCACGGCCGAACCTTAAGTTAAATCCGGAGTTTATATCTAGCCCAAGACCAGGCAAAAGTGTACGGTAAGCCGCCTTGTTTCATCAGCCGCGAAGCAAGCAAAGCTTTTCTGCTTGCTTTGCTGCAAAGCAGGCAAAGAAGAGGTAAGCTAGGTGATATTAATCGGGCAGCAGCAGCTGACCTGACATCATCACTGGATTGAAACGAGGTGCCTATCGACGACACGAGATGACCTCGTGTGACCTGGCCAGAGTCAGACAGCGGGCTAGAGGGCACGACGAGCGTACCGGCTGACCCCGCCACTGTCACGCCCTCCCGGGTGCACTGAGTCAGCCGTCTCGGCTCCAGCACATGCTTCTAGGCGCGAACGGATATATGAGTTTGACGAAGCTCATGATTATTTCTGACATGCCACCGCTGTGTCCAGTGGGGTCTGTCACGCCTTACATGCAGTATGTCACCAGAGGGCCGGCGAGGTGTGCATGATGCTGCATCACGTGATGTTCGACTTGGCGCTCGCAATAAGTTCGGTGCCCTCAGACTATGCCATTTTGGTTTCTCAGCGGCGTGCGAGGTGAACCCTCTCGCGGTCCTGACGGGAATAATTGCGCGATTTCCTCCGAAAGGCAAAATCAGTCGACCTCCACAGTTCAAGCTTACAGATTCCAACGTGTTTAGACGACATCCCTCCCCCTTCCTGTCGCTCGTGAAACTCGCGCCGGACGCGATTGATTGCACGAAAAGCGATGGCGCAGCACGTATTTACAATCGTCGCCTGACCAGACGGTATAAACAGACCAGCATGTGACATTTCTGCGTGCTGCCTACGACAGGAAGTCTGGCAGTCGTGCGACTCTGGTGAATACTATGTCGCACTCTGTGTTTACGAAAAAGTACGACCCGCGATCAGTTTACGATGCCTTGAGATCGGCTGTCTTCAGAGGGCGCTCTTACATAAGTCACGTGCCGCTCTCGGATCTAGGAGGATGCATGACCGGAATATTGCATAACCCCCGGTAGCCGGCGCTGCTTCACTGCCAGCTGAGCTTTCCCAGTGGACGGAAATGGGATTAAGCCGCCACCGACATTTCTGAAAGTGCAGTGATTGAGTGAGAGATTCGACGTCTGACACTGGATATAAACGGCATAATCAAGGACGAAGCTGTGCCCCGGGCGTGCGCCCGATTGCAGCCGACTGCGGAATCTCCCAGCTGCTGCCGCTGCCGCCGACGAGCAGGGCCCCTCCCTGCTGCAGCCGCATGTGACAGCTGTTTGAACCATCTCCTGACCTCAGCGACTTTTCTTTCTATTGGGCCGGGCACTTCAAGTGTCAAGGGCTCACGGATGGTTAGGCCGTTGAAACTTTGGTGGCCACCTCGGTCTGTCTTTGACGATTCCAGGTATTAGCACTGATTGCCGCTCAACACATTTTGGATCATCTATGTGCAACGCCATAGCAACGCCGATCCTTGCTGGAGAAAGATATGTGCCTGTGTGGCTGCGAATATGCGAACCCTCGTTAAAACTAATGTAGCGTCACCGTTATTTTTCAGAAGCTTTGCAGCACCGACCATTTTCTGACATTTCGTCCTTCCTTAGATATTTTCCACATACGTTGAATGATTAAATGATCTGTTTCAACTCATTCAATGTAAACAATGCTCGTGGTTCCTATGAAAATATAAGCATCGAGGGCGTTAGTCCTCCAATGACTTCACAGTTCCACGCACGCACTGCAATGGCATGCTCCCGAACATCTTGTTACATGCGAACAACTGTTAAATGTTACAATGCGAAGATCTTGAACAATGATCAGTAAACAGCATGTGTTTATTCGCTCCGATGGCCTAAGGCCACATCCGAGACTGGATAATTGCTTCTGGTTGGAGACCGGACAAAAACTTGCGCTAAGCCGGCTTTTGCTTTTCTACAAACAGCAAGGTGCGAGGTCAAGTCATTACGTTACATTGACCCGGTGTCTGTCAGGTGTCAATGCGAACAATGCACGAGAAGTCACATTGAAAGCAACTTCCGTTCTGATTATTTGGCCTGGCAACGAATGCAGGGCAAAACACAGCGCACATGAATGCTTCATTCATCGTAAACATTTCCCACACGTGAATGACGGGACCACGTCGAGGCGTACATATAGACCATATCATCACAATAAATGCGAAGGACGATCTCCGGCCCCGCGGTCGGCGCTGTCAGCAGCGACATCCGGATCTCATCCCGGCACAAAACAGTGTACAACTCCTCACTGTAGCGCCGCCCCCAGCCGCGCCGGACCCCGGCTGCTTCTGTCGCCATAAAGCAGCCGGGGTGGTTTTCTGACATCCCCGCCGCCTGCTGCAGGGCATCTACACGTGCCAGGGACAGACGGCGTTCAGCGTGGACAGCGCGTCCACCGAGCTGCTCGTGGACGGTGAGTGAGGCCGAGGACCGGCCTGCCCACATCCTCTCCCCCTCCATCAGCAGATCCAGCCCCAGCGACGAGGCCAGAGCTCGTGGAAAATGTTAGGATGACGCTAAGCGATGGATCTGATGAATATCACAAAATGCCATCATGCTTAGAGACATTCCACAGAATGTCTCCAGCAAAAAACCAAAGCAGTTGAAGAGAACAGACTCAAATGATTGAGGGATAAGTTATCACAGTTCCGCATAAGTTCGTCTTTGATCCGTGTCTCCCTGCCGTGATGGCTTTCAGTATGATTATATATCTCAGTATACCCTCAGATACCCTCAAACCATAAACTATCCATATGCGTCGAACTGTGGGCAACTCTGCAGCGAATGGGATATTTGCTCGAACTTAGCAACAGTCAAAAAACAATTATCTCGTATATTCCAACACAATAAAAACAACAACGACCAGCCATTTGAAGGAAACGCCTCGGTCCAGCATCACAAACGGCAGTGGACCGCTGTTGCCGGTGCTGAGCCCCCCGCGCCAGCGGCAGCGCCCATGGTGGCCGCGCGGCACCGGCGGTCCACCGGCCGGGGCCGCCGCGCCGCCCACACTAACCTGGTCCGGCCGCGCTTCGGCCGCCGTATCGCGGCGTGTCCAGACGGGCCGCCGGCGCAGGTGGCGGACCGCCAGCGGTCACCCTGAAGTGGGGTGACCTCCAGAGCGCCGGCGATTGGCGTACTAGGCGACGTCAGAGCGTGGGTGGACGGGGAGGGGGAGGGGCGCCGCTGTCGCCGGCTTATCGCTGCGAAAGGTGACATACATGCATTCATTCGCATGATTAGGCTTATCGCACTCTTAAGATGCAATCTGCTCTTGCCTGCATCCGTCGTGAGCCGCAGCCTTGAAGAGGCCCTCGTGTTTTTGCAAGTACCGTCACGATACAACCCAACGACAATGACGCATTTGGCGAGGAGGAACCCGTGCTCAGAATCGCAATACATGATTGGCCTGACGGCGTCATGTGTTACTAAGCCACATTCACATGTAAGCACCGCGACTGTGCAGCTATGACCTCCGGCGAATGTTGCGTTCTGTGACCCCGATGTGCCGGGCCCGCACTGACCGGGGCGCTGTATCCTGTTGCAGACCCGGCGAGCGTGGAGGGCATGGCCCTTTGCGAACGCGTCAAGGACATGCGCGTGGCGCCGGCCCGGATCGTGCAGTGGAGATCGCAAATGCTGGCAATGTGAGTGGCGGGACCAGCCGTCGCAGGGAGCGGTGGCCAGTCGGCCGCTCCTCGTTGTGACGGCTGGTCGCTCCCTGCCCCCTCCCCCTCCCCTCCCATTGTCGCTAGCCAATCGGACGGTGACTGTCGGTGGCATTTCAAGCCCATGCACTAAGCGGACAGCGCATTGCTGGAGCGTCAAGGTGCTAGTGACTCATTCAGCACATGATAGCGTAGTGTCAGCACCAGCCGGATATTTAGCTGGTGGTTACCTGTGCTCAAGAGATGCCATCTGTACCTTTTGGGTTGCAGTGATGCAGCAATCAGACGTAAATTCCAGGGATGCATGAATTTGTCGCTATGGATGCTTGTGTGGGGCGAGTGATTGACTGACGCCTACGCAGAGGTTTTGTATTAAAGTCTGGTAAGCCACCCGCGTGTGGCAAACCAGAGGGACGGGGCTCGATTCCCCTCGTAGCTCGCTTTTCCCGCCAGGTTGAAGGGCAGGTCACATCGTGTAGCCTTGGCAGCTTGGTGTGTCGTAAGACCCAGCTGAGAACAGCAATGTCTACGCCGCTGACGGTGATACCGGTGATGGCTGTTCACAACCAAGGATAGGGAAGTTCGCACGGCGTCTTGATATTCCTTAATGCTTCGATTAACTGATGTACTCAACCAACGTGGATCTAACGGTACACCCATTGGGAAGGAGTTCAGAATGAATACGTAGCCCATGAATATGCAGCAATGCACCAAACAATGAATGTCTCGCACAGTTCCATACTTTGAGTTCTGCCAGACACTCATTAACATATCAAGACACTCAAGACAAACCGAGACACTCAAGTCTCTTATCATACTATGATACGGCTGCTCGCATCCCAGCAACCAGCCGCAAAGAACAACTTCTTTGAACACAATCCGCAAACTGCTCCTCAGCTGGCGCTGGCCACGATCTCTGATGGATTGCCACCTCTCGGTGGCGTCCTCGCAGTCGTGCTGACGCCGCCGCTCAGCATCTCGCAGCAGACGGGACGGCCAGATGTGGCACGTGACGACACTGTCCCGCTGCCGACCTGGGGCCGCTCCACATCCGGACACAGAGAGGGCGTGGTCCTGTTGCAGGATGGGGAAGCGGGCCCGGCTGGTGTGCGAGACGACTGGCTTCCCGGCACCCCAGGTCACCTGGCACAAGGACGACCGGCTCGTCACCTACGATGACCCCAGGCTGACGGTATGGGTGCTGTCGCAGCCGCCTGTTTGTTCCGGAACGTGGCCTTGGTTCACGCGGAAATCGCCCATAAAGTTAAGCGCCGTGCCCGTCAACCAAGGCGGCTGTCAGGAACTATTTGAGGCCTTCGGCCTTCACTCGAGAGGGTCACCGACAAAACATGCCATTGAAAGCGCTGTTCGCAGAGGTCGCCTCTTTGGGGCGCACACACGGAAGACCGATGCTGCCGTATTCTTGCCCCCATTTTGGCCCAGGCGACGCTTCTTCGCAACGCTAATTTTGGCTTTATGGATCGGGTCCAAATCATTGAGCGCTTCGTGATCGACTACGGTCGGGAAGGCCAGATGAGAGGATAAAACTTCGTGCCAGCTCAGCAGTTCTCATGCAGGCTGCAGCACCGCTTTAAGAGTTCTCGACAAAAATAGACCCAATGACCAGCAGCTGATCACGGGTGTTCCGCCCAGATTTGCCCAGAGGCGACAGCGCTGGGGCTCCACATATTTATAACTCTGCCCAAGCTGGGCTAGTAATGGCGACATTATGCCTTAGACATGCATGGCGTAAATCTTCCATAGGGATGACGGGGTGATACAATTTCCTTTCATATTTGGAATGTCGCAACCAGGCTGACTTCTGAGGAAAGTAACGCCTGATGCTTGGAACATGTTACAGGTTCCAGGTATCCTCTATTCTAAACAATGCATTGCACTTGTCTTGTTCATAACTCCTTCAATTCTGAGCCAATTTTAGAAGTTTGAAGATCTATCCATGGCGTAATGTATATCGATTTTTTTCATATGCAGTATGGAACCACCACCCAAGTTTGACGTGACGTGACGTGATGACCAAGTTCGGTCATCACACATAGTGACCACGTGCCCCAAGTACCCACATCCGGTCAGCACACATAGTGGCCAGTCTTTTCGCCTCCTGGCCACGCGAGTGCGTAGGCCGACCGCGTCCCGCTTGTGGTGGCACTGATCATTGGTTTGGATGCACAGAGTTGTTGCTATTTATTTGCGTATTTATTCTCGAGGCACCCCACATACTCACATGAAGTGTGCTGAGATCGGGCGGGTGCTCCGCCGAGCGGCCTATGAAAGAATTCGATTAAAACGAGTTCGGGGTCGAATTGGACAATGTGTTTTTGTCCGTCGTTGAGTGTCCCATACCTGCGGCTGAATATGCTTCTGCAAAAACGAAAATAAAAGCGCATGTTTAACGTGATCTGATGTGCAATATTCAAGATGTAAATATAAAACAACAGATATCAAATAATCAAGATCGCGTGCTTGATTTCTGTTAATCTTCAAATTTAATATGATGTATTTTGGGAGCACGCGGTAGGTATGTCCCAAGAAGGATGGCGGACGACACCGCCAAAATCTCTCAGTGGGAAACCATTTCCCATGTTTTACATCTGGCACCTCTCGAAACGACACCGGCAGCAGAAATAAATAAATAGGTTAAGGGCACACCCATAGGAGGTACGCACATGGTGTATGGAATGTGTGGGTGCCAGTGCATACACTCGCGCCATAGATATGGAGTCACATCACACGCAGACACAAAGGTTTTCTGAGATTGTGACATCTGAGTTGAGTGCATGCACTCATCACCGATGCCACTTAACAGGACAACTGGTACGAAGTTTGATAGTAACTCGTCCTTTTTGAGAAGCATTTGGGATTTTTGTCGTCATTTTTGACACTTTTCGCCGAATTTATCCGTAAGGCGTAGAACATAGCCACCTCTCTGATATTTTTCAACGTGTCCTGTCTAACGTAACCTTAACATTTTGCGAAGCAGGTGTGATGTACAGCATCAAAATGGGTAGGGAGCAAGAATCTGCCGCCGTTGTACTTAGTGTGTGTACAAGACTTCACGCACGGAGCAGGTACAATTTATAACGTTGTATAGTTTCCGGCCAAACATAAACAAAAGACAAAACCCACGCCTACCAGCTCCGATCGAGTCGAATGTGTTTTGCCGGCACGATCTGTTATAGACTAAATCAGCACGTTGCTCTAGCTCTTCTCGCTGGAGCTTTGTTTGAATAACGTTGATTTGCAACTGCATGAACTTTCTCATGCTGAAATATAAAGCATGTAGCGAAGTTCATGGGATTTCCAGCGCAAACCAAATCTGGAAGCTTGTGCAGACCCAAGATGATGCAGCTGTGTGTGAGTTACTCTACGCCCACCTTAGTCATCATGCTTCATGGTTGCTCTTGTTCCTCTGAGCTTTAAGCATTCATTTCCTTAAATGGGGCGCGGCAGAAATTGTACGACTGCCGCAAAGTGCACTGCAGGCCCTCTGAATCACCAGCGTCATGCAAGGTAGCGTGCTCTGCCGTGTTTCAGCTCATGCCGAACGGTGACCTTATCTTCGATACCCTGAAGTGGTCTGACATGGGCCTGTACCGGTGTACCGCTACCAACGAATTCGCCACGGACACGGTGACCAGCTTCCTTTATCCGTTCAAGGTAACTCCAAAAGTCTCGTGAAACGCATGGCCTTACCAACGGGCTTCCAGTGTTGTTTGCAGGACACCTTCGTCCAGAGATGATATATGGCCTTCAATGAATGTCTCTATGTGCTGTGATGAATCAGCAGGGACGCGAGCGCAGGTCCCTCGCCCATTTGTGCAACTCCACTTGCCGTTGCCGTCAGCAGCATGTAGTGACTTTTGGCAATGATCGTCCTTTGGGCGATGAGCGGTCCGGGACACGGGTCGTATCTGTATCGGGCCTGCTTTTCTACCGTGCACTGGCACTACGCTGTAGACCTAGAACCTTCCCCTGACCCAGTTCTCGTGCGTCCTGTTCCAGCCTTCGAACTGAGCGGACCGCGTGCGAACGGGACGCGGACGACCACCAGCTACTGCCATCTGTTGACAGTAACACGAAGACTGGCTTCCATGCCGGACGTCGGGCGCGAAACGTTGGTGGTGGTTGGTGGGAACTGTAACGGCATAATTTAGTGAACTTGTTATCTGATGTGACCGTCATGAAATTATGTACGGAATTGAAAACACCGCGCGAACCCTGTACGACGCCAGTTGGTGGTTAAGTACTGAATACCTGTTTTTGAAATGCCTACTTCGGGTCGAAGTAGCCCTACGTGATGGTTCTCTCACCTAAGCTTAAGTTTTGTTACACTTTGTATTTTACATTATTTTGAAATGAACAACTTACGTAGCTGTTTCAAACCCCTAGCTAGTTTTGACGCAGCTTTCTGATGATGATTTTTTTATAGATATGAGTGTATGTGTATCATTCATAATTTCACATCTGTTCATCTATCGTATAGTATTTATTGCGTGGTCTTTTAGAGGTGAGCTGTGTGAGCTGTGTCTTGGAGAGCCCGTTTCGTCTTTATCCTGTCCTAACCTGCATGGAGGCAAAGTCTGTGATAAAATGATTTGGTTCACGCTACCCGCATATGCATTCATCCCGCACCGGCTAACGGAAAGGCGCGCACTTCGTGTCAAGCCATCCAAGGCTGTGTGTTGAAACAGTGCATACCTTCCCTTCTAGCGGTACACCAGCATCCGAATGCCTGCATTTTAAGGCACGTTATCACGACACGGTATACCCGTCATGCGGCCGTCAGTCGAGAACTAAATTACCATGCGGTGCACCTCAGCTGTCCCGACAGTTTACATTCCGTACATGACAGAGGGCCCACAGCCTCTGAGTGTGCATTTTCCAAGCATCTTTGAGAGGGCTCTGTCGTTCTGTTGTGTCGCATGGTACGTGGCATCTGCTGGACCAGAGTTATTTTGATATTCCAACCGCGCTGAATACCACGTCGTGCAGGATTAAAATACATGTCAGAGGAGTTCCATAATAAATATGACCTCCAAAATGCGTTATGAACATCGATAATTTCCGAACATCTGAAAGTAGTTTCGACAGGAGTCACAAACCGACGTGTGGACACCCCACAACGTATGGCTTGCAGCGCGTTAGGGAAGTAGCGCTGTCACCTTGGCCAACTCAAACAAGAGCGACTGCCTTCAAGCGCCTGCCACTTTCCAGACGAGATAAACGCCGCGTGATGACGTCAAGGAAGCACAAGTATCGAGGTCGCGTGATGACGTCAGGGAGAAAACCGGATCGAGACCCGGTGATCACGCCAAGGGAGAACAGTCCTGGTTTAGTCAAAACAGCACAGTGACCACGTTTCGTGCAGACAGTTGGTCTCCGGGGTTCTTCAGCGGCCAAAAGATGACTGTGAGCCCATTGCTGAAAGGTCTGTTCATTGTTAGTCCAGTCACGGCCTACACAGGTCCACCATTCGGACGGGCGATCCGTGCACTTCCACAGAGCGCCGCATAGGTGGAGGAGGCGAACGAGCACGCGCCAGCGCCTGCCGCCGGGTTTTGGCTCCCTTCTGCCGGACACAGCGGAAACACGCAATCTTATCCCGTATCTAAGCGTGACTTTTTGTCTGCCATCTCCGACGCTCCACAGCAGAAAATCGAAACTTCATTGTCAATTTTCACCTCAGCGATTTTGGATGCTGGCTTTTACAAGGAGATGAATTCCTACCTTTTGAGCCTATCGCGATAGTATTAGGCAGCGAATGTGTGCGACGACCTGCAACTGAAAGTGCACACCGCACCTGGTATGTAACCAAGGCATACATACAGCACGCAGTTCATTTGCCAAAATGACAAGTATTAAAAACACTTGTAGTGGTGCAAAACGGTGCTACCGTTTTCTGTCTTCCCTCCCCCCCCCCCATATCTCATAAAGTCCCCCCCATATTTCATAAAAATTGACATCCCGTTGAAACAGTGGAATAACGCAACAAACATTTTAAGACAGACGGCGTCTTCGACCCTCCGCCACTGCACGGCAGATATTTAAATAGCGTAATTCTGCCTCTAGCTTTCATCAACAGCACAAGTCTGACGCCGGTCAGCTGATCTGTTTGAAAAGCTCGCTGAGTTCGCGCGATGCTGGCAACCAGTCTTGCCAGCAGTTGTCGAGCACTGGACTTCATCTCTTGCATCGAAAACTAAATCACCGGATTTCCGCTGGGCTGGAAAAGAACGATAAACATTCCATGTGGTTTTCGTCTTTGCGAAGTGTTACAACCGCAAGCACGGACGCTATGTGAATAAGAATAAACATCGAAATCTTGGATGAAAGACCTAGGGGTGCACACAATTTACTTAAAGAGTTGACGACAGCTAAAACATGATCATTTCCTATACTGGCTGTAGTACGTCGGGTGCCCACCCCCACTTCTGACGGGACCCTCTGACTGCACACTCTTCTGACGGGACCCTCTGGCTGCACCCTCTCGCTCTTTGACGGGATCCCATAAGCAGAACGATTCCATCACCAGTGCCTCCACACGGACTCGCAGCGCCTGTCGCTTTACTGTGGGCCCTGGCGCTTCCTGCTGTGACGGGCTTCGACCAACGCCAGAAGCCACTGTCGAAGGTCGCGATGAATTCCGCGACGATCGTTTCGTCCCCGGGGTTAGGAGACGATCTGGGGGGGGGGGGGGGAGTTGTGCTCTCACGCGGTGCGGGGGGCGGCTGGGTCTGGATCATCCCATCCTCCGCCCAGCGCGCCGCCTCCGAGATGCGCCATATGATGGAGATGCACTGCCACCGGTGCGCGCCGAAGGCACGCATAAACCGGTTCAACACGTGAGACAGATTCTCTCGACGGTTTTTGCAGCAGGCGGGGATACTTTGACAGCGTGACCTAGACGACCGCTTGGACGGGCAGGTGGTTGTGATGAGCGTGAGGCGGAGCGTGCTGACCCCCTGGTCCGGCTGAAGTAAGCGCTGACTCTGCGCGATCTCCTAACCAAAACCACTCACGCAGCTAGTCAAAACAGAGCCCTGGTCTCTTACTCTGTGCTCGCCTGGTGCCTCTATATACCTCAACCCTGTATGTCTCTTATGCCCATGTTCCTATGCCTCAGTTTCCAACGCGATTGGAGAAGTCATTCGTTGCACTCATATGGTCAAAAACTGGACACGATGGTAGAATTTCAGTTGAACTGTATGCCGACTTAGCCAAAAACGGAAGCTATCCCTCGAAGTCCACGCCTCAACTCAGATTGGAAAACAACACAAAAAGAACTAACGCTGTGTTCGTAAGAAGCTTCAAGTTTGCATGCTCAATGCTATGCGCATGCTCATTTTCGAGCACACACCTGCATCACGCATTTCGTTGCCCGCCAGATGGCTCGACGTTAGCAGCTGCGTGCTGACCATGCCCTGGTGCGTTGTGTCGGCCAGGTGGCTCGGGACAACCGCAGACGGCGCCAACGCAGGATCTCTGCTCGGCACTGTTGGCCACTGGCTGATGCAAAGGGCATGTATTGTGTCAGGGGCCCTGACCGATGCGCGAGATTTTCAGGACCATCGCGGGCCCCGCCTTGTCCCTGTCTGGGAAAGGGGCCCAAAGCCTGCACCGACACGGAGCTGCCTCAGTATGGGTAGTCCCTGACCGTCTATATCGTCTCAATATCTCACCCCGACTTATAATTGACGGCCCGCGGACTGGAGCCCCTTAATAAGGCCTCTAGGCGGCCGTTCGAGCTCTTCGGGCCCTCCAACCGGGCGCGTGATTGTCCCCGCATGCCCGCTGTCGGCCGTCTGCACCCCTAATTGAGTCTCAATTTGGATTTTCAACGAAGGTCTAATATATTTTTGCTCTGAGATCCTGTTCTCTGAAATCCTGTTGATGAAGGTCTGATAAAAGCCCAACAATGTAAAATGAACTGATAAAGTGCGATACAACGCCAGACAACTGCACTTCCTGTTGTTAAGGGAAGCATGGGTGAGCTTTTATTTGGGCCACTTTGTACTTCTAAACAGAAGCTCGGGTGGGGAGCGGGACAGTTTGATCATCCTAAGTTTTTTACAGAATGACCTTCGAACAGAGCAGTGTAGACGCACCAAACTTTGCATAGCTGTAGGCAATTGAATAGCAGATCATCAAGCACGAGTAAATTCGATATATCTTGCAAGGTCACTGACGTATGGCAGGTTAAAGTAAAGCCTTTGCCGAAGGCCATTTCTAGAGAATCATTCAATCTGATGCGACAACGGAGAGTTAGACGAAGCCATACGTCTCTGAGATAGCTTATTAGGTAACACACCAACTGGATTTAGAATTACAACAATTTCGATTGACATAGCTAATGCGGTAGCAATGGCCTCATTTCTAGGAGAAAAACCAGAAGATGTTTGCCTTAAGAGTAGTTTTTGATACCCAGCTTGAATCTTGTTATCTTGTTTGACCTCATTTGACTCCAAGGTATTGACCTAGGAACCTCAAATTTTGACACCAATGCGTTCACATGCAGGCCAACACTCCCAGTAGATTTGGTTTCTCTAGCAGTCTTATTTGTTGAGATTTCAAGGGGTCAAATTGACCTCCCACTCGAGCAAACGGTATTCAACCGGTCCCCGGTTGCATAACTATAATCATGACTACGCTGCACGGGTGCAACGAGGATTTCCTTACGGAGGAGGGCGGAGCTCTGTAAATAGGCATCACACCGATGTTTTGACTTTCTGTCAGGGGGCAGCTATGGCAAACTGAGACAGAGGGGGGCTGGCTGGCAGCGCCCCCCCCCCCCCTCCCCCCTACGCTGCCTTTCCATATACGGTAACTTAGTCTCAGCAGATCCACGCAATCATGACTCGAAATCTCGTTGAGAGGCGGGGACCAGTGTCGGACCCCTGAGCCCCAGAAAACCTATAATGTTGGAACTGTTTGCCAAACTAGTAGCTGAAAGTTCCGATATTTCAAACAACACTATCTTTGGATGCTCAGTGCTTCCCATTTGACTACCTTGAGAGACCATCTGGCCGTACAGTGTGCTATTCCTGGTCACCAGAGACAGCCGTAAGGAGCCTTATAGCTACACTCTGCTCTCTGGCTATTCAAGGTTCGTTCTGAACACTACAGGGTTTTGTAAGAGGGACCTCGGAGCAATCAGAGACAAACGCCACCCGCCAGGGGCTGTTCAGAGGAGCCTCTCAGTGATCGCTCTGACCGCCTTTGGCCCAGGTCATCTGGCCCTGCTCTTTTGCCACCAAGGGCCCCTTCACTGCACAGCCCCTGGCTGGCAGCGTTTGCCTTTAATTGCAGAGGGGCACCACTTGTAGCCGAAAACCTCACCGGTCACTAATGGACACCGCTTATCGCTCGGGAGCCTTTCTAGCTGCCCAAGTGCTCGTCTAGCCATTGGGGTTCACAGGCCGCCTAGTGGCCCGTTTGGTCGCCAAAGACATTTAGCTGGAACAAGGTTTATGATCTCCATGGACGACCGACCCAGTCCACAAGGAACTAACGTGGATGAAATTGCGTTTTTCACAACCATACTGCGGACAAATATTGGTGAGCCTTCAGTGCGGACAAACATTGGTGAATAGTGCGGCTTTAAGGGAATGGTCCACATTTGAAGATATTGAGATAAGCATCGCATATGACGGGGAAAACTTGCTTTTAATTATTGGTAAGCTTGCTAGCTTTAAACACCATCCTAAATAGGTAAATTTGAAAGTTTGTAAAGTGCTTCTCAGTACGTCATTGTTTGATGGTCTTGCTGAAGGTGAAGCTGAAGCTGATGATTGAGTTCCCTATTTCCCAAAAGTCAGCCCCTCCAACTTTTTAATAGCGCGGCCGCGCAACGCGCAACGTTTGCAAAGGCAGCCTAAAAGCATCGAACAGCTCAAGACAGCTGTTGTAGTGTTCTTGGGCATCTGCAGCAGCCACCTTCTTGAGGTTGATTCAGAATGCTAATGTAGGTAATGTAGAATGTAGGCCCGTCACTTGCCTGACATGTTACGCACAGCACATCGAGTGCTGTGCGTGCGAGAGAATCATAAACGCTGTTTGGACGGGCTTAACTTCACAGAACTGCAAGGGTCTTGGTATTTTTTACATTGTTAGATATGTGGTATCATTCCAATGTCCCAAACGTCCTAGTCAAAGCAGTGCCTCATGAGGTTGAGCCAAACGCAACTTGTGAAAATGAATGATTATCATTGTACTAGCACTCATGAGGCATTCTGTGTGGTCAGCCTGCTCATAGAAGCGGAGAGCTGCTGGTTTCAAGCTGAGGGATTCCGTGGAAAAATGCACAGCTGGTAGGCAGGTAGCATAATATATGACATTTATACAGAGGCATACGTCAATGACTAACATAAATAATGTACATCACTCTACACTTAATACGCTATTCAGATAAGGTATAAATAAAGTATAATGCAACATAAATATATGGGTGGATATTGTTTAGTCTCCATTCTCATTCCAGGAAAAACTGTTATAGCGCATTTCATGTTTTTGAGAGATACTTCTTCAGTCACCGTTCTCAAGCACGTTGGTAGTGTCGGAGAAGCGGGTCTAGCACAAAAGCTGCGCATATGGTACCACAGTGCATTCGGTGCACCCTCATGTCTTACACTAAAAGTAACGGCGTTGTGGATGTTCCGCTTTCCAAAGTCTTATAATGTGCTGCGCACAACAGTACCTCCGTGCCCACGCCCCAAGTGTAGTAAATTAACACGCACTGCTCAAATGTTGTATGTCCAACGCGAACCAATGCACCAGAAGTCTAAAGGGAAAATAAGAGTACGCTGTTTTACGTCAGTTTGGCACAATGAACTTTTTATGAGTATCAGGTTATTATTATTTTCTACTACATATATGCCGCCCATTCAGTTAATGTCATCTCGTGCTGACTGCTGGAACATTTTCACAAAAATTTGGGGTTTGCGAAAAATCTTACCTATTAGGATGATATATACATACATCATATATACATTATATACATATATACATATATATATATATGTATATATATGTATATATATATATATATATGTGTATGCACATATATATATATATATATATATATATATATATATATATATATATATATATATATATGTGTGTGTGTATGCACATATATATATATATATATATATACATATATATATATATATATACATATGTATATGTATATATATAAATATATATATATATATATATATATATATATATATATATATATTGCGAAAAAATGTATATATATATATAATGAAGGGAGCTAGGCTGGCTGCGTCGAAGGATCTTCAATAACGGATCCATAAATCCTGCGCCACGAATACCTTAAACAACTTTTTCAAAAAGCCAGTCAGTTGATGCGTCTTGGGAATGTCATAAACATTGAAACTTGTCACAAGAACACTATGCACCCGTCTATAAAAACAGATGAGAAAATACTTCGTGATATCGCCATCAAGCTCTGTGTTGCACTGATCAGCGGAAAAATAGGAAACATAATTGACTACGAAAGTCCAAAAACATCTTCTCTGCTTTTGAAATGTAATCCAAACTAAGCCAAATATAAGTTTAAAACGACCAATGTAGCTTACTCTACCAAATGCACTGACGGGGACTGTGAAGCCCGCGAAGTAAACTTTATTGGTTCGGGCAACTTAAACAATTATGTGATGTCGAACGAATAATAACCTTTAGGAACGCGCATCAGAACCAGCGATTCATCGAAAAATGCCGGCATTTTTCTGATGGAGAAAAGCTTGTCCTCTGTATGTTATGCATCAGCGAGGGAGGTAACACGCGGCTCCCGCCGTCGCCTCGGGCCGGCGTAGCCTCCCAGCCATGGCTTCCGTCCCCGCGCGGCAATGGAAATTACGAAGGTTTGAACTCACGGAAGATGCTCCACACGAAGCACAACATTGTATGGCAGAGTGCACCAACATTTGGAAAGATCTGATCGTACAGGTAACATTCTGCCTCACCTAGACCCTTCTCCCATCCGAGACCATTCATTTGCGTGTGACACTCATTTTAAGATAGCAAACTTTTCCGTGTTAGGAGGTTGCGGAAATTCTCTTGATCTTAGGGTTTTAGAATTACTTCACATTCATCAACAAAAGCCGCCATTGAGTATCATGGGGTCTACATATCCTCTCCAGTTTATAAGGTAATCTTATTCACGCGGAGTCAAAAGGACATTTCGTCAAGTAACTTTTGTTGTGTTTTCCAATATGTCCTGTTCATGTGCTGAGAGGGAGTGTTCATTTGTGTACCTGTGACCGTTGTCATGTCGAGCGATGCCGCTTGAGTTCTCTAACATTTCGTTGTAGCTTGACTGAACTTGCACCACTGTACTCGTCCTGACAAAGACATTCAGTGTATCGAAACGTTGAAACTACCGAAATGGTACTGTTGACTGTTGTCCTTACCTCCGAGGATGTTCTATATCCAAGATAATTATATATGCTATATACATACATTCTGCCTATTATATACGCATACCTACCTACCTACATTATATATACATGTATATATATATATATATATATATATATATATATATATATATATATATATATACATCCTGGATGCCATTATGCGTTTCAGCGACCAGAGGGGGGGAGAAAGCGGGAGAGAGAGAGGGAGGGAGGGAGAGAGAGAGAGGGGGAGAAAGGGAGAAAGAGAGAGGGAAAAGAGGGAGGGAGGGAGGGAGGAGTGGGCGAGCGAGCGAGCGAGCGAAATTCGCATGCTTCACTTTGAACCGGATACTCATAAGTATTTGCCTATAAAATGAGGAATTCATGCTGGCATCTCACGATTCAAGCGAACTCAACCAGCGCGCTGTTTGCCACCAACGGCTCAGACAAGGCCAAGCACCGGCCACGGTGGAGGCCGCCCACACCCTTGCCCCTCCCCAACACACCGGGAATGAAAATACCGTTCCCAGAAGGAGGGGACCCGTCCCCGTTTAGCCGGCGGCTTAGACAGGATTAGTCGGGCAGTGTCCAGGACCGCTTTCATCAATGACGGTTCGGTGGCCACTCCCCTGGGGTCTCTGGCCAGGCTTCACCTGCGAGGGCCCCAGCTGCAGTCCACAGAGCCGCCGACGGTTAAAGGGTCGGGTTGTGAGTCTCCCTTTCGGCCATTGCGGAATGCTTCTCGACCGTTTAGGGTCATTTGATTCAGTGAAATCCTTTTGGTCTCAGCAGAAGCCTCTCGCCGTACGCTGATAATTCCCACACTGCAGGGCCCATTTTCGTCACACAGTGAGCTTCCCGTAGTTCCATGGTTTCCCGACATCCAAGATCTTCACATTACGGGGCTTTTAAGTCGTGCTAAGGTTTCCTGCCGCACAATGGCTCCTGACAATCCAAGATTCTTCTATTGCAATAGTACCTTTCAGTGACGAGAATGGTAGGTTCTCCTGCCATAAACCTTTTTTAGTCACCTAATGGAGTGAGTGGCAGATTTCATACATCCAGTGTCAATTTAATAACAAGACTGCGCTATATCAGGACATGTTTTGAGCGACATGGTGCCCAAATGGTGCCCAATTGACATCTGCCCAGCAAAAACGACTTGTGACTGACTGAACAACGAATTATGCTGCAAATTTGTCAATCCATTGCGTCGATTGGCAGTCCATGAAAACGCCGATTGGTGGTTAGATTGAATTTAAAATTGATTGACTGCATTGGAACGAATCTTGAAAGTTAACTTTTATGAACTTTTACGACCCAAGAAATTTCAAATGCATATATGCATATCATATTCCACATACTTCCATACGCACAATTCATATCACGCACGCCTTCTGCCGTTCCATGGCTGACAACCATCCGAGGCCCTTACGCAAGATCCTTTCGGCCACGACATAATCGATTTCAGAGATTCTGTGATTCACAGGGATTCGATAAAGATTGATTTACTTCTGGTCGTGATCACACAACATGTTTATGCTGCAGGCTTATTTCAGCTATGTCAGAGACCTCGTGTGATACCAAATGTACATGACGATAAAGATGATCATTATTATGGCATCTAAACTCAGTCATGACAGCACCATCGGCCATGTCATGCCTCTACTATTCAATGTGCTTAATAAATAAAGGCCCTAGATGTCTCTTAATTTGCTTTACTCCCAATCTTCCAAGATCCCTATACTATGGATCCACTCTTTTGGCAGGGAGCTTTGGCAATGGCCATAGCAGGGGCCTTCTGCCGTAAATGCCCCTAATCATTCAAGATCCTTACACTAGCGGCTGCGGATCCCGCTCGATGAAGGCAATATGGCCAAGTGATCGCGCCGCGGCTTGCTACCACACTTTACGCAAGGTTACAACTACACATATTGGCACAATAACGGCCACTGAGGTGCATCCTGCTAGTGAGCCTTTATGAGGTCAAAACGAAACTAGTGCGATCCTTCCCAAAAGCTTTTGTGGCCCGGAACCCAGCGCCCCCAGAGGTGGTTACGATCACGCCGGTTTATCTGCGTTACAGGAGTTTGTTCCAGTAATTCCAAGAGCTTCCCACGTCACCGTGGCTCTAGACTTTCCAAGATAATTGTGTTGCGGGAACAGTCCTCTGCCTTTTTCCTGGGTCCCGGGTTTCCACTATTTCACAGCGGACTTCCCCTCATTCACGACATTCTGTCTCTTCAGAAAGGTAGGCCAGGCCCAGCCTTTTCGCTGCCCCGCCCCCCTTCCCCTCCTGTTCCGCCGGTCCAAGCCATCCCCCCGGCGTCTGCTATTATGAACAGGCGTCGCTACGCGGCCGCAGTCAGTCACCAGAACACAGCGACGTTCTGGTGTTATACGAATCAGCACCGATGGGACCTTCGGTGCTCAGATGTCGTGCGCGCAGGAGCACGCCCGCGGAGGAGCACATCCGCACGGAGGAGCCCCGCGGAGGAGCACGCCCGCGGAGGAGCACATCCGCACGGAGGAGCCCCGCAGAGGAGCACGCCCGCGCAGAGGAGCCCGCGCGGAGGAGCCCGCGGAGGAGCACATCCGCGCGGAGGAGCCCCGCGGAGGAGCACGCCCGCGCAGAGGAGCACGCGCGGAGGAGCATGCCCGCGCGGATTCCGAGAGGCGCCCTGCGTCTGCAGGCGCTCTGCGCACTGGTGGCCCCCAGGCCGAGGGCTCAGGCAGTGCAAACTCGCGGAACGTCGCACGGCTGACGACACAGCAGTACACGACCGACACATGAGTGGATGGTGGGCCGACACACGGTCTGCCCGGAGCTCGGTATGCCCGGCTATCCATATTTCGTCAGCCAGACAGCCGTATTGAGGTCGCCGACCCCGACAAGCCCGGCGAGCCCCCAGCGGGTCACCCCATGCCCGGCCTCTGCAGACATTGCCTGTCTCGAGGCGGCCGGACAGAGGCACTGTGAGGGGTGGTCAGTGGCCCATCCAGGCACCGCAGCATCCACATCCATCCATCCATTCAAAACGCACAATGCATTATCGTCAAGAATTCCCCCTAAGTATGTAGTAATCGTGACGGCCCTTGGTGAGCTCCCTGAACTCGCCCCTGCTGCCGAGGTTGGCCGGGCCAAACGTGCCACCTTCCTCGCAGCCGCGTACTTCCTGTCGCAGTCCATAGGCGTCTGCCCCGGCTAAACTGACCAGAAGGCCTCGCTGACAAAAAACAGCGCGGCAGCTGATTGGCCCGGGCAGCGGTGACGTCCGTGGGGGCGGGGTTTGCATCAGCCTTTACGTCAGGTTTCGTCAGTGGGGGAGCGCCGGGTGGGTGGGGGATGGCGCCGCGCCGGGCCGGTCCGCTGATCGGGGGATAGCGTCGGCTCTGTGCAGGAGCGCGGCAGGGCGGTCAGCCCGGGCCGGGCCGGGGCCGGTAACGGCCCCTCGGCCGCCCGATCGCGCTTGCTTACCGGGGAGTCAATGCGGAGAAGTTGTTCGCCTCTTGTGGTGCCGGGATGAGGTACCAAAAAGTTACAGCGCTGTCTGCGTGCTAGGAAGGGATGCTGAACCAAAATATAGGATGAAGTGGGAGAAAGCAGCAGAGCAGCCAAACTTGCTATGCTAGTTCGCATCAGAGTCTTGCCTGTCTTAATCCCGCTGTTTTGGTAAACTGCTTTCTTGTAGTTCCGCTCCGTACTTCCTGGAAGTTGTACGCCGGAGGTATCGATAGGTGAAGAGGCGCCCAGATTTGCCTCTTATGCAACGAATGTTGCCCAAAGCACACGCTGTATGCAAATAGAAAAAGAGCCTCTTAAGTTGTAATCAAACATGAATGATGCATGGCACGACTCTATTGTTGAGTTGATAGCTTGCTCCCATGCATTTGTCAATGTGACTCGTCAGTTGTGCGCTGAAGTTTTGAAATCTGGACAGTTTCCCAATCTGGACGTGCGGTACGTGAGTTCACTATGGGACAACTATATAGAAATGTTGCTATCTTTTAAAGGTGGTGTTAATGCATGCTCTAAGATATCATCCGATGCTAGGTGAAGGACGACGCTATGCTCTGCAGATGTGACGTTCCTAAAGATGTGATTTGAGAAACTTATGGTAAGGTGTTCCGCCAGTTTTGGCATGCCAGACCCAGGAAGAGAAAACTAAGACGTCCTTTTTACTCCCGCCAGAATCTTGCCCAATAAGCCTTTAATTTGGTATGTCTTCTTGCAATACGAGCGACAAAATTACGACTTCTCTTCGTCGTCTTTCCTTCTACAGCGTCCTATTTTGCGTGACCCAGCAGCTGAGCTAGGGTTTAGCCGGTGGTGCTTGATGGGGATTATTCCTGTTCGGATAAATGAATTACTGACTGGAATCTTTAGTAGTAGTGCCAAGCTTTTCTCACACGGCCTTTTCGCCCCGAAATGTTAACAAGTGAGGCAGTGTCAAGAAACTGGATGTCGTCAGCGTACATGGAGACCCGTCCGTGCGTCGCGTGTTACATCAGATCGTTTGCAAACTTTGTAAAGAAGAACAGGTCAAGGATTGGTCATTGGAGACGCGTGAGTCACATCTCGGACGTTCGTTCCGCCACGGATTGATCGAATTCGGCCATGAAGCCACGCTCGAAACCACGTGATACCGATACCAGGCTCTCCCGAAGGCGGCTGTGCTTAACGCTGCTTATTGCATTAGGGGAGGGGAAGAGGGAGGGCTGTTGCCAGTGGCATTGCCTTACATTTATTACCACTGTTGGTGGTGGCGATGCTTTCTCCGTTGAAAGCGCGGAGCAAAACCTGTCCAGCTAAGGACGTTCTGTTTGATGGCAAAGCTCATTAGCTAAGCAAGTCCCAGTCTCTTCACAAAGCCTGCCTCAAATTGATATAATAGAAATAAGAGTCTATAGGTCTGTGCGCAACCGGATCCGTCCTGCGGTGATCCCATTGATGTGCAGCGGTATTAATGTGGTGTCCTTTCAACAGCTCGGCGCTGTCGCTCCACCTCAGCAACAGCTCGATCTAGCTGTTGCTGAGGTGGCTAAGGGGGGCGGGCACAACTGGGAAGGTCATTCAGGACATGTTATCCGCTCCGTAAGCAAGATGCGGAGCCCCAGAGAGGTACCGGATCGTGGCCGGACGCTATATTAGCTTTTCATTTGGATGGACAGGTGATGTCGCTTTTTACAAGGACGTGGAAAAATCACGGCGTTGACGATATGTTTAACGCGACAAAGATGAGCTGAATCCCGCAACGTTTGATTGCTTACTTATATTTATCTATTCCTTCCTCATTTCAGGCTCCGATCATCTGTAGAGTGCACGATACATCGACAAAACCACACCGCCACGATCTCGACTCAGCGGACGTTGAAGATGCCAATTCTTAACACTAAACGCGTGGTACGGTCTTGAGGGGGGCTGGGCTTGCCAGACAGCATTCTTTTCCAAGATACCTAGAACCAGCGAGGTACATCCAATGGAGGCTTGACTTTTGCGTACCATCTGTGCCAGAACACTTCCACAAAGCATGTACCGCAATGTGACACCCCTCTCTAAATCGGCCCGTGTTGAGATCGAACCTGCCGCATTGCTGCGTCTCAGCAAACTCAGCAAAAAAGGGATTTACCTTCCATTAATTTTTGGGAGGCCCGATCCTATTAACGATAGAAGGTGGCGTCGTAGCGCTACGCGAGCCATCGTTTTCGGCAGATTTTTTTTTTGTCGTAGACAAGAGATCTACCAATATCGATCTGGTGCAGCGCGTTGGCGCGAATGTGCTACCGTCTTCGGGTATCTCCGTCAGTGCTTGGCAGACACCGATGTACTTAAGGTAGAGCTAATAACCACACAAGAACTCTCGCCTTGATTCGCTGTTTGTAAAGGGAACGTCCTACCTTTGAAACAACTTTTAAAAGCATGCTCTAATTATCTGTCAGGACCAATCCTTAATATAAATAGCTTAATAAATAGCTGGAGAGAGTAAATAGCACTGAGGAGCGGACCTGCAACAGCAACACAATTTTATGCCAAAATATGTTTCATTTACTTTCGTATCCAAATTACACGGTCAACATTTCAGACCAGCACCGAACTGAATTTATTAGGACTTGGACAGTTCTAGCGGACGCGAGACGGCGTTCCCCGCTGTGAAGTTCATGGCCAATATCGGTCATTGGTGAATTCTGTACACAGTCTGTAAATTGCGAACGAAGGCTTTCAAGAAGTAAATACAGGCCTGTTCAACATGTGATGGTTTGCTTTTTCAAAATGTTGCATTACTTTTATGGCGAAACGACATTGCAGTTCACTTCGGATCCTCTGCTCAAAGACAACAATCAGATTTACTGATATCAATCAGGTGACCGTTTACTGATAGATGCTGTTGGTGGCATGTAGATAGTGGAGAAATAAAAGGTGTTGTTTCGTACCCATTATGCACCATTGGTGCCAATCAGGCATTGAATGCCTGCTTCTAGGCTGTGTTTTTGTAAAACTCTGCGAGTTAAAAACTGGAGAAACGTAGCTGAAGCGATAAACGGCTAAGATGATTAATTATAAGTAAAGAAATTGAAAAATAACTGCGCTTTGTTCTTGACTGCACAGCAAACATCGTGCTGGATGACAACTGATACACTGAAGCAAACGGTGGAGAATGGAAAATGTGTAGTTCAGCTACCACCATATACACAACGTTCATCTCAACACGCAATGCTTGGTTTCCAAAAACATTTAACAATACTTACACGACATGATCAGCACCCAACGTTGACAACAACAGCGTGCTGTAATCAGCTGTTGACGACGGCTGGTTAAAGACGGCAGGCGCGGATTGCCATTCAACATCAACGACAACCATTGATGACCTTCAAGCAATAGATGAACACAATGTTTTGTTGGTATGCCTCATGTATTACCGGAGACAATACAATGTTCACTGACATTTTTACCCTGTGTTTTTGTCGAGATGGACATGCTAAAAACTGGGGGGGGGGGGGGGGGCGGGGTTCTTCTGAGGTCATGACGAAAAGCAGGCATTCTACAACGTGAGCGTTAGAATTCAGAAAAAAAATATTATTCTGTGCTCATGCCATCGTCGCACATCTAAAAAAGCTTGCTAAATTGAGTAAATGTGTTTATTTTCCTGCAGTGACCATTTTGCTTTGCCAGTACACTACAAAATTTCGGCGTGGTTGCAGGGCATACCGGAGAAAGATGTAGCTTGCAGGGTAGCCGACCTACGGCATGGAAAAGTCAAGCCATTGGTCCAGCGAAGACAATTTCTGAGGAATCGTTCGACCTGATGCAGCAATGGACTGTTAGATGAAGCCATACGTCTCGGAGATAATCTCGTAGAGAGCACAACAATTGGATGAACAAATTCCATTGACTTCAGGCTAGGTATGAGGGGTGCCAGGACAAGGTCAAAACCAACCTGTTTTATTACACCAGAGCTTGCTGTAATGGGTAGTTTCTGGTGTTCATTTTGAATTTATTGATGACAGGAACCGCATCATACATGTTCCATGAACTTCTTAAACGCAGAAAAGGTCACTGGCCTGCAAGGTTCCAGATCAACATTTTGTTCTTAAGAACATACTGCAAAGCGTAATCTTTGAAGCTTATTTAAATGCAAAAACCAAAGCGGTCTAGTATGATTTTGGTCGAAATTATCTTTAAAAGATTAAACAAAGTCACTGACCTTAAATGAACACGAGTGGCTTTTTCCTTAAATCAAGTATCTAAGTTCACAACGGTTACATGAGATGGTCTGGAGGTACTTGGGACACCAGTCTGAAGTTTGACTTTGTTTGACCTAATTTGACCCGAAGGTCATGGCCTAGGAATACAAAATTTTGACACAAGTGAGTTCTTGTAAAGTCCGATACACCACGTGAATTTAATGTCTCCAGTCCCCTTAGTTTCTGATATTTTGGGGGTCACATTGTGCCCGCCACACGAGCGAAGGGCATCCGACCGGCCATCCGAGCGCGTGTTAAATCAGAAAAAAACTCATTGAAAACGTCACGCGGAAGCCGATTATTTCCAACAAGCATGGACGCAATTTTTTGACAGCCATGTGAAGAATGCGTCTCATTTCAGCGGTAGTTTGGCACCGCCCCCACTACCCTCCCCATATCTGACCTAAAGCTTAATGCAGATATTGACGAAGCCCTACCTTAAATTAGCTAACCACACACGTTTGGTCAATGATAGCCCCCTGCCGTGTTCATTGATTAAGCATTTGAGAGAAGTGCTGACCCGAGCTTAGCTCACTGGTGAAAATGTGAGTGGTGCGACTACTGAGAGGGGAGGGGTAAACTGCATGAGGGGTGCTGCTCCATATAGGTGATACAAGGAGGCTTAGGTCACCCTTCAGCAGTTTTGAATTTTGATGTCAGGCTTACACAATGAATAAAAGGAATGGTTTGGCAATTTTAATATTAATATCCGCAACATGTCTATTGGGTTTACTGTCACTTTGTTCAATTGCAGGGGGTATCACGTGATGTGTTTTAATTGACCTGGCTGTCATATTTGCGTAAATAGTGTAAAAATCAATTTGGAAGCATCATTTTCCTACCGTCTGAATTACTAGGCACTGCAATCAAATACGGCTTGTCCATAACTCGCCAAGTACAGGCTCATCTCCAGGCTGGGATAGGTCGAGAGGTCGGTAGATGCTAGTGGTGCCACTTTTGAACCCACAGGCCCGCAACACCATTCAGGTACCCACTTCTGTCTATTGCATTGGAAATATTGCTGTTGTGGTGCCTATTGGTCATGGGCAATGAGGTTTTTGACATTCTTTCTATGCCTTGTGTTTAAAGTGAGGCTGTCCATTTGTCATCGTATATGCCAATGTTTACATGCAACATTGACAACTTGGCTAGTTCAAAGTACCCATTACTTTTGGGATTAGATGACCAATTTTTAGTAACAAAAGGCATGCTTGCATATATGCATGTAGAGTTCTAAGGAATGTCGCATGAGCCTAAGGAGATATGAATTCAGTCTTGATTATTTTGCATCCTGATGCTGGTTGGAGCTGGTTGAGTTATCTCCTATCAACGTATGGATCATTGACTTCTCTTAGCAAACCTTCTAAACCACCAAGAGGGCTTTGTCCCGGAAAAAGAGACGCGTGCCTGGGACTTGGGAATTGCGTGTGTTTGTTTTTTGGCGGTCTCTGCAAAATAGTTCACGCTCTTCAAATGAATAGAATTCAATAGTTTCACTCCGTGTTAGTGTGTAGAAAAAAGACAAAGGAATACATGTTTGTAGGAGGGGATGGATATATTTGTAGGCTTTTTATAGCTTCTTGTTCTGGAAATAATCATATTATGAGGTTGGGTAAGTGCACCTGGAATAATAAATAAGACAGGCAGGCCTATGTGGCATTGTTTTTGGACATTGCCGTGTGGGCCGAGTGCGAGTTTTCAAATTTGGGTGCGTTGCGGTTAAAGGTATTCCAAGTCCCATAAAGTGGCAGCTTTAGACTAGGTGCCGCGCGAATGATTAAGTTTTTGTCGCTGTCACATTTGTTGTTTGTGCTTGTTTGCCTGCCCTGTGCAACTGTATGACTTACCGTCATCCAGCATAGGAATTCAGTGGAAGCTCTGAAGGGAAACATTTTTAAACTGTGGCGAGGTTAAAAAACAGTGTAGTTGGGTGTGGATTTCCACGCAATATTCCGGATTCTAAGACACTGGTGTAGCGAGAGATTTTTCCTGATCTCATTTACCTGTGCTGAACCATATACCCTCCCTTTTAATCATAAACGCTGGGCACAGGTATACATGCATATATATGTTTACCGTAGCAATACTTCTGTTGGATCCGACGTCATCCATTCCCACTTCTTTCGTCATCGCCCTCCACCAACAGCACACTTCTGGACTGCTTTAACGCAGCTGTTAATCCATGGACAATATCCCGAGGAATGGTTTTCCAGAGTAAGTATTTCCATTCCGAACACCGGAAAGCGTAATAACATACGCAGCGACTATTGACAAATCATGCTGACGAGCTATCCCTAAAAAATTTTGAGAAGGCGGTCATTTTGCATTTTTGATGCCTTCTTGAATATTGCAACGTGCTCGACCCATTTCAATGTGGCTTTAGGACAGGTCGTTTTCCCGCCGGCAACACCCTCCGTCTCACCAATTTTGCATTCAAGGCGACTTTACTTTCAAATTTCGTACAGTGGCTGTCTTTCTAGATTTGACCGACACCTAGGAATAGGTAAATCTTGACGCACTACTTAAAATCCATAGCTGGAACTACGAGGTAATTTTGCAACTTTCTCAATTTTTTTTCCAGACCCGGCATGTTCAAGTAAGATGTTGCTCACGTCAGTCCCTCCCTACGACGAGCCCCTTGACCCAGTCCAGGGCAGTGCAGTAGCTTCAACACCGTTACTCAGTATGCTTAATCAGGTGACTAGATGATCGTTACACTCACATTACACTCAATCTTCGTAGACAGCGTGACCCTATATTGCACGTCCCTCCATGGATGAAGCTGCCCAAGGTGCTCAGATGTTTAATCATGGCGATGCCTGAGGTGAACACTAGGGTCTTTCGTCTCCGCCCTAAAACCGCATCAGTCTTCTACATTCGAACTAATCGAGCTATTCCTCGCCACCACTCATTCTTAACGACGAAATCGTAAAACAGTTTTCAATATTGATCTTAACTTTGCCCTCTATTAGCGTCTTCGTTTTCACATCCATGCCCATCGCATCGAGACAAAGAGCACAAACACCCCACAATTTTCGTGCAGTCTCTCACATGTGGTGGGGAAGCGATCGACACATCCTTCGCAGCATGCATACTGCTTGGCTCATTTCGAGTATAACACCCTTATCTATAGTTAAATCTGTCTTCATTTAATTAGCGGAGGCTCGACGCGATTTCATGCTCAGTTATTCCACCTACTACCGGTGCGTTGCGCACTCCTCAAGTGATCGCTCTGCACACAGGCGTCCACTCTCTGACGCCGACCCCCGCTCCTTCAGTGATCGCCGTCCACACAGACGCCCACCGTCTGACCCCGACCCTCCGCTCCTCCAGTGATCGCCCTCCACGCAGATGCCCACCGTCTGACACTGACTCCGCTCCTCCAGTGATCGACCTCCACGCAGACGTCCACCGTCTGACCCTAACCCTCCGCTCCTCCAGTGATCGACCTCCACGCAGACGTCCACCGTCTGACCCTAACCCTCCGCTCCTCCCGTGATCGCCCTCCACGCAGACGTCTACCGTCTGGCCCCGACCCTCCGCTCCTCCAGTGATCGCCCTCCACGCAGACGTCTACCGTCTGGCCCCGACCCTCCGCTCCCAACTCGCTATTTCGAACTGTTGTCAGTAAATTATGTAACTTCACTGCCGCCGACCTCAGTAAAGCCTTCGACAGTGTCGACTATGATGTCCCTTACGCAAGCTGGGATAGTATGAGATCGACCTAGCATGGCTCCGCAGCCACCTGGATGGCCGGAGGCAGCTGGTGAGAGGCGGTACGGCGACTTTGGCGGTCCGTTTCGGGATGCTCCAGGAGCCTGTCGCCCGGCCAATCCTCTTCAGCCTGTTTACGAACGACCTTCACTGTCACCTGCTGGGCTGTCAGTTGATGGCGTATGCTAACGACACCCAACTGTTCGATCACTCGCCGCCCGACCCTCAAAATCTTGTATCACTAATACACCGTGTCGAAATCTCTTTGATCTCATTACAGCACTGGTTCAGATAACATTCACTGAGGATGAATTCAGGAAAATCATATTTCACTTCAGTCAGAACTCATCAAAACTGTCACTATAGCTTAAGACTTCCAGCTAAGTATAGCTGGGCCGGTGGCCAAGGCGTTGTCGTCCATACAACTGCTGGGTGCGACATCGACCCACGCATGTCCGAGGACATTCCTATCGGCCGGTCAAAAGATGCGACGCCATTCTCATATCTCTTTAGTTCTGGCACCACTTCAACCAGGTAATGTTAAAAATGCTGATTGAAACGCACATATTTCGCTCGTTTTATACCGCGTTTTTGTGTGGGGTGGAACAACCCAAAATTGCTACCCCTGATAAAAATTATAAACTTCAGTTTTCTACTATGACTGGCGTGTGGCGTCGGGACAGGGTCGGTCCAGTATTAACATCCCTGGGGTGGGCCTGGATGGAGCAGCTGGTGCGAGAGAGGGGCATTCGAAACAGAGCGGGTTTTGCCACCATGCTTCCGCCTCGTGGAACCAGCGGCCTCCTGCCTTCACTGAACGTCAGACACTACCCGCGCTTCGTGCGTCGCTGAGAGCATTAAAGGCCTAAAACCGCCCGCTTTGTATTTGGCTGCATCGGCTTTTCGCAAATTTGGTTTTTACTTAAGGCTATCACTTGTATTGCTCGGACGTACCTGTGCATTGTTTGTACAACTGTTGCCGCTATTTTATGCTCAAGCATGCTTGCCTTGTTTGCGGGCTTCCACTTCAGTGATCTAGAATCACTTTTGAACTAGGCTGGGAGCAAAAAGCTCCATCACAAAAAGACCGTACGGGAGTGAAAAATTAAGTTTACAAAAGTTGTAACTTCTGAGTCAGTGAGAGATTTTCCAGCAAACAAAGAGGCACCTTTGAAGTCGGCATGGATGTCATATCAGAAACATGTCAAAAATGTTTTTTTGACGTCTTAGGTCATTACAGTGAAACAGAAGACATTAAATAAGGGTAACTTCATAATCATGTGACGAGTATCAAAATCTATGTGACACCAATATTTGGCGCTGTACTTTGCATTTCCTTTTCACAGGACTTTTTTTTAGCACAAAACAAAGCAAGGAAACCAGCAACAAAAACAACAACAAAAAATTAAACCCGCATAAAACATTCAAATAACAAACCTTGGACTCCTGCAAGTCAACACATTACCAAATCAAACACCACTTATATGCCTCTGGCCTCTGTAAAGATAGTCAGTAGATATAAATATTATGTCACTGTTTCTTGCAACATACTAATGTCTATTTCCATGAAAGTAACCCAACTAAGCCAAACCTAAAGAAGCCTCACCTAATCTCATCATGTCTTGCCTATTTGTATCACAGCAGCATTTGTGAGAAACTGGTTCTTGCAAAGTTCCTACTGCCACTTGCCATGGAATTAACCAACTCAGCCTAACTTAGTCTAGTCCATGTGCCGAACATCATTTCAACTCACCTCACCTTTTTCTTGACAGCAGCACTTGTGGCAAAATATGATAAGCCTTATTTTTGGCTGGTTTCAACTAGTGCCTTGGTTCAATCAATTTGTGTCAGCTTGTTGACACCAGACAAAGTTAACAACACACAAGTCAAACCACCTCAAATCACTTTGAACAACTTATTCTGATAGCCATGGTTAGCCGCTGTCAAGGGCAATGGTGGGTATACTCCACAAAACAATGTCCCTTTTCAACGTGACATAACTTATAGATGGCCACAAAACCAGCCTTGCTGCTCGCCTTTTCAGCTGCAACAAAGGCGTTCATTCGCGATACAGACGGCTCAGCAGCACTGAAACATAAATATACAATACGGCTATATCGCAAGTGCAAGTTATAAACTTAAATCTCAGCATGGTGTGCCATCCGTTTGCCAGTATGCACCATTGACCATTGCTAGGAAAAATGAAACTACCAGTTTGCAAAGGCCTTGTCGAAAACAGCAAAAATGTGTTTCGACAAATAAAGTACGAACGCTTACGTAATTTTTTTGGAATGAGGGCACAGAAGCATTGTTTCCGCCGCTGGCTTTTTAAGGGGGGGGGCACTTTTCTATTCTTCGCCCCCCCCCCGCTCTCAGGTCTGTGTATGGCCCTGACAGCTACCATTAGCAATCTCAAAAATTTTAGCTGTTGTACAACAGGTCCCACCATCGTAAACGCCAGATGATTTGTGACTTACCGAAATACGCGATCACATTTCAAGCATCCGACCGGAAATGGCTCGGTTTCGTCGATACTACACCGCACGGCATTCCTGCATCGCAGCACGCGATGAACATGGCACACGGGCAATCCGTTCATCAAGGGAGCGGGCGGACTGTCCTCAGCGTCCCAAATAAGGTATGCACATGCTAAGGTCGAAGATTCAACTCATGTATTCATTCCGTGGCAGTAGAAGAAGACGGCTTGGCATATTCAGGTATAAATTTGCAGTCAGACTGCCGTAACTGCTACTAAAAGTCTGCTTGCAAAAAAAAAACGGAAATTATTTCTTAAGTGGGACCAAACCCGCGACGCATTTGTGAAGCTATGATTTTGCAAGTAAAAAACATAGCACGACATAAAAACGATGGCTTCAACACAGGCGCGTTAGGTTCATCATATATTTTAATACAGGTGTCAAGCATCAAACGACAAAACCGATCACAAAAGCAAAACAAACGACTATTCCTTGTCCTGAAAAGAAAACGAGAAAATCTTCGTTCCGTGATTTATCCCGGGTCGGCTGTGTCACATCTGTCTACCAATACTAATGTGACAGGCATATGTTGACTCAATTATTTCTGAATAACCGGGAATATCATTGAACTCTCCACGCAGTTGTGGATGGCGAAATAACCCTGGTGTTGCCAGGCATGGGTTAAACCGTGTGCCTTTCTGAGGGAGTCAATCCCATAAGAGGTGCTACTTTTGGAGATTTGGAATAGTTGCACCCATCGCGGATCCAAATGTGAAAACCCACACCCGCCCCGCAAGGTAAGTCTCTCCCAAAAGCACGTATGGGCCCTCCAACATTATCTTTCATTCCAGGTACACGCACTTTGCCTTATCATAGTATTAGGGTCTCTACATGAATCAATAAAGATACCAACATTTGCTCTCTCGCCTGCTTTTTATAAACAAAAACTGAGCAAAATTGTTTTTTTATCCATTTCAATATCTGAAACTGTGAGCCATTTTAAGCAGGTTGCTCAAGAACCAACACATTCAATCCCCTTGGTGCCGAGCATAACATCCTCTTCGTCTAAAAAAGTAATTATTCTGGTCGTTCAGAAGGCTCTTGATATGAAGCCAATACGTGGATACGTAAATGCCTTGAAAGGAAATGAATGAAACGATTCCGACCAGGATCAGAATACAAAAGACAACATTGAAATGACATTTACCCGCGCTCATCCGACGACTTTCAGTTGTATATATGTATATGTGAAGGCATGTTTTTTAAACCAAAAGAGGTCATCCAAAGCTCAAAGGTACTTGGTACTTTACACCAGCCAAGTCGCCCGTTTCACGGGAAACTATTGACACACGCTGGAAACTAAATAGCTTCACACACAAACACATGCTTTGGAAGGAACGTCAAGAACAGCAGAGTTCATAGCCCATGGACACCACAATAGCACTCTTTCCACTGTCATACACAGCAGTGGATACGTGACTGATGGCTGATTAGGCGTGCCTTCGTGAAGTAAAGAGGTTTGGAGTTTGACCTCAAAACTATTTTTAAATGCTAGATTTATACTCCAAATGCGTTCCGTACCGGTGTAGACGGAATGCCGACCAGCCTCGGCATAGTCAGGACACATGACGAGAAACGGAAAGCAAGCACATTATTTGGTAAAAGACGAGTGCACCATGCATGACCCCATGTCTTGACCACGGCCACCTGATGATCCATTCAAAAGTTGCTAGCAATGCCAGCTCGGCAGCATGCCACATGAAGGCCATCTTGCACATCCAAACTCCTTGAACAGCTGACGACACTACCCATTCCTTGTCGACCTCCGTGCGCCGATTTCGTCCTCCGGCGCGTTTATTTTGAAAGTTTGCTGTGACCGCTGGAATGGTTTGGTTAATTGACACGTAGAACTATGCTTTCAATTTAACCCAGACGTCAGGTAGTGTTTGAGGTTTGAGCATGTTCTGTGCAGGTGCATTCATTAGATGCGCCTACAAACCATTGTGTATTCGCTTGTGACCTGTGTTCTCTGTGACCTGTGATTTAATCGACAAATGTTGCGGAAAATCCAGGAGTGTAGCTTTGTAATATATACTTGAGGTGGGCCCAGCAGGGATAAATTGCTAAGCATGTTTTTTTAGCCATTTGGGGGGGGGGGGGGTAGAGCTGGAGCCCATTAACTGAGCGGGAAGCTACATTCATGGCAGAATTCACCATCAGTAAAAATGCCTGGTGAGGATGTCAAAATGAATTAAATGCATTTACAAAAGGAATCTAACGCCAATTTGGGACTATTTCAGAATGGTTTGTGCTCGTGTAATAAGGTTTCACCCACTCAGTATGTAGTTAAGTGATCCTAACCGTAGATCCGACCATTAATAAGCTATGGTAGTCTACTCCTGAAGCTATTACATGTCATGGGTCACTGTTCTATGAAATGGCATGCGTTGCATATTTGAAATACTTGATAATGCTGTTACATCTCTGTGCCATTATTTTTGGGCAAAGATAACTGTGACTTGCATCAAACTTTGTTGTCAACAATTGTTGTTTGATTAGATGCAAATACGCGGTTAAAAGCGCGCAAATGGAAGCCTTTCAAACGGAAAACCTCCACAAACCCTTGCAACATAGTGACACCAGCTAAAAGAACTGCAGGCGTTTTAAGCCCGCGCTTTGCTGGCCTGCGGGCTCAAAAGTAGCAGCTCTTTGACATACCCTCCCAACGCTAGGTCGGACCCCCTCTCAATGACACGCCATTCGTGCTGAAGAAGGGAGCAAGGAGACGTCCTGCGCCTCTTTCCCTTTCCAAATATGTGTGGCGGTCCCTAATATGCGAGTTCCATCCCTGGCGTCAGGCTAAGTACCGGGGGTAGCTCGGGAATAGCACAATTCGCTCATGTATAAGGCGGATGAAATTTTCTGAAAGCTACTGAGTCGTACTTCGAATGGGATAATTTCATCGCCGAGCCGAGCCAAACAGATTTTAAATTCCGCAAGTCCATTTCCGAGTCCGCAATCCTTCGCATTACTCTCTCTAACTATTGGCAGACGCGTCCAAAAAACACACACTGGCCGTCTCCGTGTCAGGGTTCTTCCTCCCAACGTATCGGTCCCCAGTTACCGAACCAGATGGGCAATAGTAAATCCAGCCTAACAGTGAAGAGGCTCTGTACTTTCCAGTGGACGCTGCCACCCCATCCATTTTAATACAGAACGCGATCAGCACGCACCCGTCTGTAGAAGCCTCTCGCCCAAACACGGAGAGCCTCCACCAACTCCAAAACAAGTACGAAGCCGCGGTGTTATCTGTGGCGAACAGACGCGTGCCATCCGGCCGTTTCGGGGCTGATCGCCGACAGGTCGAATCTTCTGCCCGCTCTTTCGAAACTGGGTGAGCGCGGAACTGTTGCGGCTTATGGCGAGCCGTAATGGAGATTTAGTGTAGTTCGCAAACAGTGCGAGATGCGGCTGGGGAGAGTTACGTCAGCGCACCGAACAATAAGCAGGCACGCGAACCGCACGATAACAGTTTCCTTTTTAATTTCCGTTCTATTTTTTGCACCTGTTAGGCTCTTTCCGTTATACTATGACCAACTGTTTCTGTGCGCTAGCTATTGATAACAGAATGCCTCTGGTCATTACTGAATTGTATTGACTTGAATTTTACTTCGCATTACAGGAATTTGCGTTAAATCTAGCTGGAACACGATTCGAGTCGTGTGACTCTAAAGATGTCATGAGTCAAAACGAATTTATAATAATTAGCGTGCTTTGTTTAGAAGGACAACTGCAAAGAAAAGAACTGGTGAGAAGGGTGCAATTACACCATGGACTCTGGGAGTGAAGTAGCCAAGTGAAGGGGGGGGGGGGGGGACTATGGGTCCTTACATCCCGTCCGTCAACCAACAGTATGTGTGATGAGCGTGATATGATAAACTAGATGCTGATTGATTTCACAAACATTCTAGGTTCGTGACAGCTCGAGGAAAGCTAAGTGTTCTTCCCCGGTGAACATTTTGTCAGCTTTCTGACGCTCGAGACATAATTGTCTAACACAGTCATTGGTCTCATATCTATTGGTCGATAAGATGTTGAGGGTTTGCTAACGGATTATGTAGCGCCACTCATAATGACAATAGACGGGGGTGTAGTTTTCTATTCTGTTGAAGGAAGGGGGTGGGGCAGCAGAACCTTCCCCTCTCCCGCACACTTTTTACAGGTGTGCCAAATCCGGGGGAAATTCGTTTTTCCTTCTTTCGAGAGTGGGTTCAGCCATATCCCCCTGCCCAGTCTCTCAGGAACTCATTTGCGGACCCCTGCCATCACCCATCCCCCATTCGTACTCCCCTGGCAAAAGCAATAGCATTTCGTCTATGTCTTCCAATAAGTCTGGTCTCAGTGTGCCAAGATCTGCTTCTGATGTGCCTAACGGTTGAGAATATATCACCGTCTCAAGGGCGATAAGCCGGCCTTGGCCGCAGCGGGACGTCCACGCGAGCAAAATATGTCCTTTGCATTTCGTAAAGGCTTTGCACACTGCCAACGTGCATGCTTCATGCCTCGAAATATACTCTACACCATTCCTTATGCATGATACATCACGCAACTCGTGTGATCTGGTCTACTCCTACACCCCCCCCCCCCCCCCGAGCCCCGTTCCTCCGTTCGTGACCCTTCAGCGAGCAGGACAGATGGCACGGCACGTTCTTCCCGGCTTGCACGTTTCACATACCGCAAAATCGGCGTCTGTGCAGACAAGACAGTGTGCGCAGGATCGCAGCTTGCATCAGACGGAAGCGCAGAACAGGGCCAAGGATGATCGCGTGCGGGCACAGGGCCCCGATGGCCTACATTTTGCCGAGCAAATCAGGCGGCGTCACCCGATCCTGGCAACAGACGTACATGGCTGGACTGTGCTTCCATACAAATCGTGTGGGACGTGGCTGCCCGTATCTTCTTGAAATATGCTGCCTGCGATCCTGATGCAGTTCCTAACGATACTCATCAAACATAATGTACGAGACGCATAGGGCTTCCTCGCTGCCTTAACGCGGTCGTGAAGTGCTCGGAGTGTAACCAACGACCCTGGTAACATGGCTCTACTCTGCAAGGTTAGAAATGGCCATAAATCGGCTTCAGCCTCTTCGCCTGCGAGAAGCTACCGAATATTCCGATAAAAAGAATGGCTGTCATCATCAGCGGATTCTGATCAGCGGACATCACGTGCATGTTAAATAAGATTCTCGAGAAAGGACACACACACATAAAGTATCGAACCGATGAATACGACGTGGCGAAAATCGGCTTCTCAAAACCTGTCATGAAAGTGACTGTCCTATTCAACTGAACCCACCTGCGTTATCTAAACTAAGGAAAATTGTGAAGTACGAAAACGCTCGCTTCAGCTCATTTTATTCCACGTGGCTGATCCGATCCTATGCGTCGTCAACCAATAACTCGGTTTCTCAAAAGCAGTGCCTGCGCGGGATCTATCAGACTCGGCAACACTTCCTTGAACACGCTGACGCTACACGTAACAGACCAAGCCCGAGTAAGAATGGGTTACAAATTGTATATCACGCGGCTACAAGATGTCGAGTACATTGTAAAATTAAAGCCACGACAACCAAAACGGCCCAGCATACTTATGACATGTGAACGGGATAGCGAATCAGTTTAACTGTAAATCTGACGCAGATCTGGCTGAAAAAGACGTAAGAAGCAACTGCTGGAGGGACAAAGACAAAATAAAATGCACGGCATTCTAATTGCAAATCACGAAAACTCGGACATGGATCCGGCGAAAAGCCCAGTACGTGTTTCTTGCCACTTTAAAAATACATCCCTTCACAAGCAAAACAATACCGAGCTTGCAAACACCCATATGGCCAGTTTTGAGCCACTGGACCAGTTCCCTCGCCTTCCTCACAGCATGAGCCAATCAGTAGCCGCACCACAACGGCCGGTCTGCGCTCCTAGCTTCTGCGCTTCTCGAGCCCTCTGAATCGAAGCGGTTAGATCACTATCTTACAGCTTATAAGCACTGTTCGGAGTGTAAAAACGAACGACACATTCGTCGGTATTGCTCCTTTTTGTGTTCGATGATATCTTGGTGGTGAAATTTGTTCCAAAGCGAACAGGCGCCGTGCTGCCACTGTGTCTCACCGGGGTCACTGTGCCCGTGGAATAGCATGTCTTGAACGTGTTCCTGGCGCAAAGGTATGTTTACGGCAGAGGTGGAGCATAATGTTCTTACAGTCATAATTTGAAATGGAAGAACATTTCATGCGCTGGTGGGATACTAATCATGCAGTGAAACGGGACCTATGTGTCCGCCATTCGGAAAATGACGATCAGTTCAGTCAGGTCCGTCAATTTATGAACATTACATCGGGATGTTTTTATGGAAAAGCTTCTTTTAAGTGCGCGAAAAATCCCTACATTTTGGGTCTGTCAGGCTGATAACGCCTGCGTAAAATAAATTACGACAGCTACCAGTGCAGCCATGAGACGCACCGCCCTTCTATTCTAGGTTCTAAAAATGTGAGACACGATGATGATGATGATGAAAATGAGAGGGGATGACACGACCCAGAGTCATAGCAGTGGGAAGCCGCACCGGGCCACACCAGCAGGTGAGCGAGACGAAGTTTTGTTCACCCTGCTGGGTGACGTCAGTTGTGATAACACGCTGGAATGGGGCGGCACCTACCGCTGGCTGTACAGGAAGCTGTGAACTTTCGCCGTTAGTGGCGACACTCGTGACACTTTTGCGTCCTGAATTTGAGAAATACGTTCATTGGGAAGCCCACAGACCGCCAGTGCTAATCACCTGGGCTGGCCTAAACGATTGAGCAATTTCTCCAAATCCAGACATTTTTGGCGACGTCTTCTCTCATTTCGCAGTGCATCACCTTTCCAACACGGGAATGTCAGTGCGGCGAATATCCAACCACGTGGCTGTAACGTCCGGTGGTGCTCTCCGAGGCGAATATCCAACCGCGTGGCTGTAACGTCAGGTGGTGCTCTCCGCGGCGAATATCCAACCGCGTGGCTGTAACATCCGGTGGTGCTCACTGCACAGTGCAGCCATGAGATCATGACCCCCAAAAAACAACAAAGAACGAAAAAAAACCAAGATGCCTCTGTCACATTCGTACAAACCTATTTACCTCCAACGCCGACTGCGGTATAGCATACCGCTACCGCTGGAGAATTTCACCATATTATTCTGCTAGCTAAGAGACCTTTGCCTCTGCTTGCCAGCGAAGTGGTCTAAGTGGCCGATGCGCTCCATAATACTACCTCTGTATGCCGTTCGCACTTTCCGTTGCGATTCACCTGCAAATATTCGCATCCAGTACCAGACAAACTACGGCTAGGCAGAGTAATTTTACTGACCGCGGTGCTACTTGTGATTCTGCAATACAAGCTAATTCGACCATTTTTTGGAGTTAGAGCTGGAAAGTGCGCGGCTGCTTACTCTGAATGTTTTGACGTCGATCTCTATTTAGGATGCAACTCGGAAAGGGATATGGACCTCTTTGACAAAAATACCAAGACAAAAGCATCCTGGAAATGCTGGCTTAGACAGTAATCCTCCTCCCAAACTCGCTTTGCGGTCGTCCGCAAGTTTTTTTTTCTCACAAATTAGGCTGAATGCAACACAATGGACAGGAATGAGACACATGACATTGGTCCTGTAACAAAACCCTGAACGGGAACCTGAATCCGTTGGCCGTCGGCGGCTCTGTGGGCTGCTGTTGCGGCTCTGCACAGATCCGGCCTAGCCAAAGACCTCAGCGGGGTATCCACTAAACTGTCATTGATGACGGAGGCCCTGGCATTGCCCGGCTAATCCCTTCTCAGTGGCCGGACAACCGAAGAAAGCCCCCTCCTTCCGGGAGCGGTCCTTTCATTCCCGGCATGCTGGGGAGAGCTTATTTAATATGTAAGTGGTGGTGGGAAGGGGGGGGGGGGGGAGGCGGGCGGAGGTAATCCCCACCAGTGACCGGAAACCCCTCCCCAGCAAACGGTGAAACTCCGCCACCCAAGTGAAAGACTTGATTTGACGGCAGCTGACGCCCGATAATGCCTTTGTCGGAGTCGGAACCAGGAATTGCATATAAGATATAACTGCTGTTTAATAAGGGTTATATACCCATATACTCGCTACTTGCCAGCAGAGCAGCCGCCAAATGTGTGCCGGAATGTGTACCAGTTCTGTTGGATTGAATTCCGTCAATGGAATGGCTACTTCGTTTAGCCAGTACCTATCGGTACAACGAAGGTCGTTAACGCTTTAACGCTGAACTTCAGCATAAGACCTCTAAACTCATTATGTCGTATACCCGGGAGCTGAAGGCTTGAAGGCTGTTTTACATCAGAGGTGGAGTTTCGGTGGATGCACGCATTCTGTATGGAGCAAGCATTCCAAGGTGGGGCAACTGTTCTTAGAAGAACAAATTGAGCGGGAAGCCGTTTTTGAAACGGCAGGCATATTAGTGTCAGACGGGTGAGAAAGGAAAGGTCAGTTAAACAGACATGCCAGAAAGAACAGGTAACATAACATGTAGATAGGTCCTCAAAATTGCTCGCACACCGTTAAGTCGCATGCTTTGCATGTTCTGGATCTTATTGGTATGTGTCTACGTCTGTCAAATGGAATTTGATTGGCGTCAATACGTGTTGGCAAGGATATGGACAACGGGTGATATGTATGCGGGCAACGTTCTGCTCAATTCCAATCAGATTAGTTCATTTTCATGAACAGCTGTGACCGCGAGCAAGGTAACACAGACCGGGTAAAAATGCAGCGAACCCAGCTGGCAGTCAACGTAAAATGCACAGTTCCGAACTTGAACGTGATATCACGGAAGTGAGATGCAACTGCGAATGACCTCCGTGCTATTACTCTGGGTCTGTCGGTCTTGTATTAAGTTGTTTCTGGCGACGACAAATCGTATGAGAGATTTTGGAGGCAAACACAATATGTCCCTCCGCTATTTCCATTCAACGCCATAACGCTTATGTTCGATTTTGTTTGGTCTGGGATGCAGCTTATCACTCTTACCGCACTGACTTTTCAGTTGGCACTGTGGTTTTCTGGGGAAGGGGGGGGGGAGGGGCAATGGAGGCAGCGTCCCATGTGTCCCCCTCCTTTGCTTTCACCACCGTGTTTACTCCCAAAAGTCGTCGTGTTGAAATGCTGTCGTACAACACTTTCGCAACGCAGCCTATCGTGGTATGAACAAAGCATCACCATCGTCGGTCTCTTTTTACCAATGCGGGGAAAATATTGTGCTAGTGCCTACGGCACGTGAGAAGAAAGCTTGAAGAATGGATTTTCATTCGTGAACTGCAAACTTCCAAAGACAAAACGCCATAAGCCGACCCATGTTATGGTAGCGAAGAACGTTTGTTCAAGATGGAACTCGTCACGCGACGAGACGAAAACGCGGACGAAAACAATGGCTAGACGAAACGGTGACGCATCGCAGTAGTGCCTTTAAATGCGTTGGGAGATCAATTTGTTCGTTAAGATAGCAGCTCAGGCGCACACTTCAACCGCACGATCCTTGGATTGACGAAATGAACGAATTGGCATTTACAGTGCACGATCGCCCTGTTACTCTTATTAGCCATCATCGATCCACTTGTATTGCTATCTGCTCATCATATTGTTGTCATCGAGTGTCCTGTTTTTCACAGTGCACGAAACATGTGCGAGGGTAAGATAGACAACCCTGTTAAAATGTCTCGGTATAAACAGGTTTTACATGAATTAACCCCATAAACGTCGCCAACTCCAGACTTATGCTAGGCCTTTAATCATATTCTGTAGCTGACCTCACATCGATTAACCGTGGATTCACCATGACGTATTAATTTAGCAGCTCGCCTGAAGAGCGCATGCCTGCCTGGATATGGCTTGTTTTGCGGCTTATTTGTTGTATTTTATTCGATTTCGAGAATGTAATCAAAAGTGAACGGCAGAATTTTGATTTAGATGTGCAGTTTCGGATGGTCTGCTATCGATAAATGGATGAACCAGGTATGCAATGGGCTAACATCTCTTCCAGCCATATCGACTGGATTCTTGTGAGGACTCTCGTGAGGATTGCGCCACTTCAAGCCAATTTTGTCGGCCATTGCAGAAGGATTTCTTGCCCTCGGCATGGAAAAAGTCAATACATATCCTAACCTTCTGTTCATAGCAGATCGCGCAATGATCCTATAAGTTATAAGCCAGTTAGTTTGACACCAGTTCCCAGTAAAGGTGTTGAGAGAATTATCGTTTATCGTCTGGTCATCAGTCACCTGACATTATTTCAGCTTTATGAAACACTCAGCTGCTGGGGCTGCATGACGTCGCCTGCCTCACCCTGGCAGGAGGGGCGGACATCGCGGAAATCCGCACCTCTAGTTTCCCAGACGCGCAGCTTAGCCACTGTGCTGTTGGTATCATCCGTCCACTTACTCCAGCAGCAACGATCGCGTACAGGACGATTGCACTGGGATTGCCTTATATACTGACGGAGGGCCAAGCTCTCCGGACTAATCCCGATATATCGCAGCTCAATGAGGGCTATAGTAGGCCCTCCTTTTTTGTAAGGGCTCTCGATATAGTCGTCAATTAACTACCCAGACAGAGACAACGTCTTAGAGCAGGTGGTAGGCTTAGCGCTCGATATGGCCTGTCGGCGACGCGAGTCTTATTGTTCAGCAGGCAGCAAGCCATTGGCCGTCGGCTCGACGAGGCAACTAGACAGGTGCTATGTCAACTGCGGGCTGTTAGTGTCAAGCCGCTATTGTCTGATCACGACTCCCCGCTCAAGGGCTGGAGCAGCCTGAGAGGCCTCCGTCCATGTAAATAGCGGCTCAGGTAAGCGCAGGGAGGGGTTGGCAGGGGTAAACCAGGAATGGACACGACAGAAATGTTCGTGGTGTTTGCTTGAATCTAGTGATATCATTTGGTGTGCGTTGTTATTTGCAAGATTGGTCCGGGTGCATCTCAACAAGCAGCGTTTTTATTCGTGCATGCGTTACTGAGACCTACCATTTGATATGCGACAGATAGCACCTAAGCCAACGACATTCCTGAGGTAACTCTTGGTTCGCGTTTGAATTGCTCTAGTTAGCCGCTATTGTTAGCCGTTTTCCATATTCTGAATACAATCCTTCAGTTATATTTGGCTGGTGAATGCCTTTTCAATGATGCGCAACGCCATACACTCATTACAAAACAACGTGCATGGGTCAGGATATCTATGGAGATGCAATCGACAACTTTCAGGTGGCATTTTTCAGACTCGGTCTAACATGGGTACGGAACAGAGAGCGAACCGTCGGGTACTGGACCGCCCGCTTGACACAGACACACTAAACCGAGCCGCAGAACAAGGGGTTTCCAAAATAAGCACATCGAGCACTGCAATAAGCACTGTTCACGTCATTTCAGAAATCATTCATGCTCCTTCGCATTATTTCACAGGATGACTCCCAATCAAAGTATGCGAGCATGATAACTGCAAGCGTAGTTTTGCATAGCATAGTTCTCCTGCTGCTTTTGTTGCTTTAGATCAACGAAGTAAACGACGGACTAAGGTGAATTAGAGAGCGCATAACGAGCACTTGCACATATATTTGTTTACGAGATGCGACTGCATAGAAGCACTAACGAAGGGATTTTATCCGTGATCTGAAACCTTCCGTAAACCAAAATGTCAGCAGCTTGCCCTTTTCAGGGTAGTCCAGAACACATGCTCGATATGGGCCTCAGGCACTACTTTTGTCTGTCCTTGATTGTTCTTGTATGTCATTTTACCATGATTCACGGCGTTATTGTAATACCATCTGTTCGCCACATTACTGTCGTCCAATGGCCTTCCTTTTTACAATGTACGAAAAGTTTGCGACGGTAAGATAGACCAAACTCTTAGAATGCCTCAGAGTAAAAAGGTCTTGCGCAAAGTGTCCCGTAAACATCCCACACTCTGGATTCTTATCATGCTTTGAGTCACGGCCGCTCAATCTATATATTATCACATAAATCAAGTTATTCAGTTATATTCTAAGGTTCACAATAGCATATAAATTTTAAAATCTACCTTATGGGAACAGGTCCTACCTTGAGTTTTTCGAATTATTTGTTGTATTTCCTTCGAGTTTGAGAACGCAGTCAAGCGTTTAGGGTATACGATTGGTTCATACCTTGCTCATTCATGAAGGAAAGCCAGCGTTCAATGCATGAGAGACGTTACGAACATCATCGACGTCCACATGCTTTTTCGTGTTTGTAGGTGTATCTCGTAGCATGCGAGAGGACTATAAATACTTCTGCTGCACACGTTAACACAGAAAGTTGAAAACCACCCTGTTCTCTCAATTAGGTCATAGGGCAGGTCATCCGTGATCAATCTGAGCGGAGCAACGACAGAGCGGCATTGTCTCTTATGAGGGATGAGTGGGAAAAACAACTACAGGTTTCGAAGTGTCTGGCACTGATATTCATTGGCAATATGTCAGACCGATGGAGATGAACAATATTCTAGATTAACATCGGTCAACCTGACCACGAAGGTGCAGAAAATCCCAGAGTTGCGGGCACGTCAGCACCTGGCACATTTGCAAGGTCTCAGGCTTGACCCTGCCATCGCCTTAGGGAGCTCAGGGCACGTTTTACGGAAGTTTTCTGTCATGTTTGTCGTTATCGCAAGCTTTTTGAAAAGGGGTCTCGTGGTAAATGGCGGTTTAACATAATAATAACCGCATTCAGATGAGTCGTACCCGTATACCATGCATGCTTCTAAGTACTGAGCAGATTATGTCGTGCCTGCCATGGCGACAAGCGCGGCGACATGCATTGTCCACCGTCCTGAATCTCTGTGTGGAGGGTTAGCTGAAACGTGCTCTGCACTGATCGTCGCCAGCTGAGCAGTTAGGACCGTCGTGTTACCAATCTCGTCGGACTCGGCGGAAAAACAGGGTCGGTGTTTTTAAGAGAGGGAAGGTATCGCCGCGATCCACTGAAACACTGAAAGGTCGGCACATTCAAAACGTGTGCAGTTTAAGGGTGCGTGCCGATGGATAACAGCTTACCCGATGACCAAGCGAGGGGCGTGACTCCTGTCCCTCCAACCAGGGGATTGGTCGTGGGTATGCGTTACCAGTGGGACGACGATGAGGAATTTCTGATATGCCTATACGTGGAGTCAATCTCTCACTGATTCGGGTTATTTCCCACTGATGATAGGATGGCGATAATGCGAACGCCAGAAATGAGCGTTCCAGTCTCCCGTGACATGCGACTGGAGTCCCTATCACTGCAGCTCACTTTTGAGAGCAGCTCCCACTACACGGGGCGCCATTCAGTCAAAGGGTGCTGAATGGGAGGTCCGCACACAACGTAAATAAACAGCTTGCAAGCTGGCATACGGAATGGAAACGCTATTAAGACGAGACATTCTTACGAAGCCAGTAGTGCACTGTATGTCATGCACACAGTTGCGTGTGCATGACACAGACACTGACACATGACACTGCCTGTCATGCACACAGTTCCTCCATGCTTGTACGACTACGTAATTGTGCGTAGTGGCATACGTTGTTTGGGAACTTACTGCGACATATCAGCTCCGCCCGCATATTTATAAGTTAAATCGTGAACACACAGCTTCTTCCAGGATCGTTCATGATTGCGTTAGGTTTGTAACACGAGAATCTGCTGCCGCATCGATTGCGGATTACCTCAAACGTACCGTACCCACTTGCCCGACCAATAACGCTGTCGAGGCGAGATAGAAAAGCCTCGCGTCCCGCCCCACACTTCCCCGAAATGCGATCCTCGTAACCCGGGCACGTACAGTGCAAACCGGTCCCGAAACTCGGGGTCCTGATCACGCGGTGACCGGCTGACCACACATGATCGCCAGCAGACGTGCAAACTAGCCACCACCGCGCCCACGGCGTCAGCCACGACCAGCCCAGGTCCAGCCGTCTCGCCCGCCGACCCCAAACACGTCTCCGTACGACACGCTTACAGTCGTGTTTGCGAGCACGCGCTCCGCGACTCATGACATCTCGCAGCAGCGCCGGGCGTGACATCCGGTGGGCCGGGGTCGGGTGCGGGACCGAGTTTGCACCTCTGCGCCGGGCGGGGGCCGCCGCGGGTTGGTGGGTCGACGCTATAAAGCCATCGCCGCCCGGCTGCCTGTCATTGGTTCACCGGAGTCGCTGCTTGAGACCGTCAGTTCTTCCCCGTGTCGCTCCGCTCCTGTTTGAATGTCCAGAAGGTTTATCTGGGCGCCGCGGCTTGAACTCGCGTAAGTACCCGATGGCTCACTTCAGTGGGGCAGGCATTCAGCCTTGCCACTCGGCTGGCCAGTCTAGCTGGTTTTGAAGCAGGATGGAATGTGTGTGTGTGTGTTACGAACGTTCATTGTCGTATAACGCTCACGGCGTACATGCTGTAAGGTATGGCTTATAATGGCATAGCCTTTCTCTTCGTTAAAGACCACCAAAAGTTCTGCTAGTCACCATTTCATTTCCCATATTGCTCAATCGCATACGATCACATAGCGGATGCCACATCGGCACATGGTGGCAGGTGGCATACGAGATGCTGCGTGCATCGCTCTGCCGGTCAGCTCGAGACCGGACTGAATGCGCGGCGTTTGGAGGGATAGCGATGCAAGTGCACCATTGTATCCGAATGAGTGGCGCTCTGCCCGTCACCGGTCCACAGCGAGTTTGGTGCTACCAAAGATGTGAACTGCCTAATGCGGTGCATTCGCTGCAGGCTCGGTAGCAGTCTTGCCAGCAGCAAGGGCAGCAGACAGGCGAACTGCGGCAATAAGCTGGAGCGGGAGGTGCTGACGCTGGTCCACCGAGTGCCCTGATAGGTGAGTGGCGCGGGAGTGCTGTGACTCCGAAAACCGCCGGCAGTGCTGCACACTTGCTTGACCGAGGTACGAGTGGTATTGTTCTTCTCGTACCCTCCTCTGCATCTGCTGTAATCTATGTCCATGCCGACCTGAGAGTGTGTCGAGGTATAGTCCAGCCATACTGAGAATGTCGTCCAGCACGCATGTATGATGCGAACTTCTCAACGGGCAGGATTACAGATGCATAGCTTTAGAAGACTCGAATGTTAGGTGTTTTGGTGTCCGAGGGCTGTCTCCACAATATCCACATCCAGAGGCAGCCCTGACCATTTCACCGAGTGCCCATTGCTTCACCTCACTGCCCCCGGCCCGAACGCTGCCGAAGACGAGCGCACGCCACTGGCCAGACCCGGCCTCCTTATCGCCTGTGACCTCCTCGCGTCACGTGTCGGCCTCCTCGTATCACGTGTTGTCCGGATGACGGCAGCGATCGTCCCCGCCAGACAACGGTCCTCTGACGTCACAGACGACACCCTGACGTCAGCGGTCGCATCCAGCGGCCCTTGTGCCGGGGCAGATGACGGGATGGTGCCCTGAATGACCTTCACTGGAGCGCGCGTCGCCCAGCGTCGGATGGGAGTGTAATGCTGTACTTGACAGCTCGGTCGAGTTGTGCTCCGGTACACGTTACGGATGTCTTTGAACCATTTGAGCCACTCATGGAAGGGCAAGCTTAACAGGATATCTTCGTGACACGATAGTACTAAAACACATTTCTATTCGTTGGATGCAGGAAATTAACTTTTGGCGCTTTAATCTATAGTTGCACGGCATTGCGTCATAGACTGCAGACATCACGCCTACTGCTGCGCATGTTGGAACACAATTTCGGGCCTAATCCGCCACCATAGGACTTGATCTTCCCGCTTATGGAACTACCTCAGTTTTTATACAAAAAAACTCCAATCCGTTTAGGTCACGCAGGAGACGCTTCCTGCCTCAGAAAAGTCTGTGGTGATCAGAATGCTCCTAAGCCTCTCTGTTGCAATAGACATTATCAGGAACTACGAGTCCTGCAACCAATAGAGAAACGCGGAAGCACATGCCGAACACTTCCAAACGTGCCAGCTGTATGCCCTCCACCAGCGATTTGGCCGACCGCCAAGGCATTCGAGGTCGTCGCGTGCCCAGGCATGACACGTATAAGGCAGACGGGCCTCCCAACATCCCCCCCCCCCTCCCCACACTGAGCAGACGGGGGGCGACGGCTAGACGGCGACGGAAGCTTCGAGTCGCCCTACTTTGAGTGACGCGACCCGGCGGGGCCGCCGCCAACTTTCGCAGACGATGGGTGAGGAACTTACCGTCCGTTGGCACATATTTTCCCCGAAATTTGTCGGCGGGCAGTTTATTGCGTGCTAATTTTAGTGGCGAGACCGTCGACCCTGTCCGTAGTCAACTTGCGCGGCGGGAGAGTAATCTGCCGGCGAGCCTGACGACCGCGTCGCGTTCGCAGGAAGGTCGACAGCTAGCGGAGCGAACCTCTTCCCGCCGGTCGGACCCTCCTTGATCGAGGGCGGCACAGCGCAAGATCGAGTCAGCGAGTCGGCGAGTCGGTTAGCCAGCATGGGACACAGCGTGGGCCCTAAGTTCGCGGCGACGAGCAGCCAGAGCTTCGAGGCGAAGCCTGTCAAGTGAGTATTGCGGGGGTTCTGGCATCGCCTGTGTTTAAGGCACTGGACGCAATCAAGAATCGACCGTTCGCTCCGCGTGTAGGAAAGTTACGGGATCTCCCCAGATTGGTATTGCGGAGTTTCTTTGCTAGGTGTTGGCTTTCCACGCTGTAAGAATTTTGCAAGCTTTTGACTTTGATGTCGAGATAGGATGTTTACCTCCAAAGATTCCGGGAAGTAAAAGCGTCAACCTGATGTTATAGCACCAGAGGCAGTGGTGTTTGAATGAGCGCGTCTGACCCAAAAATGCAAATTTGGTAATTGCAAAGCCATTCTAAAGCTGCTTGGGTTAATGATGCAGGCTACAATAAGAAATGTCGCCATTTGCGAAAACAAACAAGGGCATGATTTTGGTTGATTGAGTTTTTAGACGCATTGATTGTCCGATGCTTATCGGAAAAATGTCACGTGCATGACTATTTGCGCCAAAGTGAACACTTGTCTTCAAGACAGACACCGTTTAGTGCCATGACATGCTGTTCAAAGCCGATAATAATTGTTTTAGGCGTAGAGGCGATACTTTCCGAGCAAACTCTACAGCAGACGAGAACATATTTGCCTCTCCGACATTCAGCTTGCACTGGTATTTCGTAGGTTTCAAAGCCCCAATTCTATTCAGACACAACCCAGCGACAACGGCTAGCTGAAGCCGGCCGGTGGCTCCGGCCGCCATGCCTCCGACGTAGTCTTGATGTAACCCGCGACGCTCGTTCGGCAGGAAGCCGGCGTTTACCGCCGCTCCGGTCAAGGGCCAGCAGGCGTCGGCCGCGGCCAAGCCGAAGGACAACGGCCCCTGGGGACCGCTGTTCAAGAACAAGGAGAACTTCAAGAGCATGCACATGTTCTAAGGAGGGCCGCGAGGCGCGCCGGAGCGTCGAGGACCGCTGCCGTGAGGACTGGTGCTCAGTGTCGCGCGGCTCAGCGCTCCGGCGGCGGCCGGCAGGAAGCAGCACTGGCCCGGTGACAGCTATCGGTGACGGCCGGTGACGGGGCGCAGTGACGTGTTGGACAGCCGTCGGTGACTGGTTCGCGGCGAGTGACCCTGGCAAATGTATCGTCTGATCGCCAGAAGATAGGCAACGGCGTGGGTGTGGCGAAGCGTCTTGCATCAAGACGGCTTGTCCATTTATTGGTGGCTTTAAATAAAGGCAAATTTATTTTGTGAGTTTGTTGATGTGAGAGCTCGGATTTTGCCGCTCTGAAAGTGAGATGATCATCATGAAATCGCCGACCGACGAATACGTTCATTTGAACTGAGGGCAATATAAATCGCGAATATCCACGGTTAGCATTTCCTTGGACGGAACCATCAGCTGAGTGCAGAGCATTGTTTGCCCTCGGGACTTAGTACGGAGGGTTCCGCCGTAAAGATATAGATAATGTACATGATGAATATTTAATGGATATAATAAATAGTAACTGCTAAATCAGTTTCTGCGGGGGGGATGCAATAGGGATGTATAGTAACTGCGGGGGGAGGATGCAATAAGGGTCTTAGGAGGAATTGCAGGAAGTCAAATCTTACGCGTCAGAGAAGATCCAAGCACACGCAGGCACGGCTGGGGGGGCGATGTTGCCACACGCACTGGACAGAAATGATTGCGACAGGATACAAGAACGAGGCCAGAGCTCAATTTGCTCACATCTGATGTTTAGGCAAGAGCCAGATAACGACTTCCGTCATATGATTTGATTTGTTTTGCCCGACTGCACTCACTCCGCGGACGCTTCCTTGGGCCAACCATCCGCTTGTGTAACCCGCTCCGAATCAGGGCCAGCGTAGCTTGGTCATGTCGATCAACCAGATCAGAATAACGCTTGTTTACGGGTCACCAAAGTAAATTTATAAATCTGAATCCGACCGAGTTGTTTTGTTTTGATCGGCGGGCGGGGTATGCGTCATGATTCGATCCAGTTTCAGGTTGAGGGGAGGTGATAACCGTAATGCGCTTTATGCTGGTAAACCATTCGTGGCTGCATGCATTACGGCACCATCCATGATGAACACATTGAGCGAAGCCCACGACACATACATATGAACTAACATGAAGCAACATAGCTCACAACAGAGCCGATGCCGCTTCATGCACGAGGGGCGTCAGAGCGCTCCAAGAAACGTCATGATTTAGAATTTCCATGCAGCCTTGTGACGCACCTGCAGTTCTTACTCCAGCAGGATGCTGAAACAAGCCCAACACCACTGCGGGCTTCCCCGCCAGTGGATCGCCCCCCCCCCCCCCCCCCCCGCCTCACCTTTCGATTCCTGTCGATTTCAGCCTGGGTTATCAAACGGTCAACCTAGAGGTCCATTGTGGTGGTAAGGCAAATTTTCATGGACAAAGGACGGGGTATCGCCGCATATGTGCTCTCTTGGTTTATGGACCGATGCTGGAAGACGTTGTGCGATCACAGACGACAGTAATTATAATTCATGCCATATGAGTGCGACATGATTTTTACAACAAGCCGGTCAGTTGGAATTAGGCAGAGCCTATGCGGGCTAGACGATGGACGCAGATTCATCTCATGCTATTTTGTCACCTGCTTTATTGCATTCCCGCAGCACTGGGATGTCTTACGAACATATGAATATGTCTTACACAAAAACGAGAGCTGAAAGGAGCCAGCTCTCTCGGCGACCGAAGAAGTGCCGTTTAAGCCGTAATTCCTTTGCTTTCCTACGCATGTCCTACGCCCTTTCACATACGAAAATCATCATAGATTCCTGAAACTCCAGGATCCAGGACTCACGAATCTTACGGATTTCTAGGTCCACGCACAAGTTTGCGGTCTACATTATCAACATTCTTATGGCTGAGACAAACGAGGCCACGTCTTGTTCGCCCAAACGTCCACGGCTTTACATCAGTGCGACTAAATTACAACATAAAACACCTGAAAACCAATAGATTTTAAGCTTGTTTC
>NW_023596545.1:10142167-10164667 GCF_011947565.3 Pollicipes pollicipes
AGATATTATAGCAACTGAATCAGTTTTCTACGGCCTGCTAGGCCGCGTCTCGAAGGTTTCAGCATCAGTGGTGTGGGAGATCTGGTTTTTGGGGTTGGCTTCAACTGACGTTGTCTGTTTTGAAGGTTTATTTCCAGTGGCTTCTGCTGCTGTTAATCAGCAGTCGTCCGTTTTCCGGACGCCTCTGGCAGCGGATCATCGCATCGTTTGGGACAGACTTCAGTCTAGGGTACGTCAGGATTGACTCCCAAAATCAGTTGACCTTTTTTGTGGGATCGTAATTAGTGCTAATGTGACCTTTTTTAGGTTTCCCGCTGATGCCTGGTCAGACTGGTGCCACACATATCCTGCAGTTCCCACTCTTCTATCGATCCCCCCGGCTCCAATTCGGGTGGAGCGCCCGCCTCTCATCCTGCCCGTGGCCGGGTGGGGGTTCTAGGTCGCTACACGCAGCTTGCTGTTTACCCCTGACTGGGCTGGTATGCGGCAGGTGGCAAGGGTTTGTCAATGTCAGCTGAGGCTACAGGACAGGGCGGGCCGCGCCACAATGCGGAACGCTGAATTTTAGCCACGTAGTTCAGCACTTTTCATGGTTGTTATCTTTTAAACGTCGTAGTCAGCTATCATGATCGATACACAAATAATGCAGACGCACTGGCTCTTTTCCTGTACGCAACAGCTTCGAGAATGAATGGACTTGGTCACCAGCCTTACACTTTTCCGGCATGCGTCGTCGCAGCGTACGTCTTGGTTGTAAGCCCCGGCCAGGGGCGATTAGCCGCCAGCCAGCAGCCAGCTCATTGACGACATCCTTCCTGCCCGGCACGCCTAATAGCCTGCTCCCCCACCCCCGCGGCCAGAGGGGGGCGGGGCGGTCAGGTAACTGCCGGCGTCACGCCATCAGACAGCCAGTCAGCGCCGCCGCCGCCGCCGCCGCCGCCGCCGCCGCCCGGCGACGGCACACGGAAGTCAGATGACGCAACAGCGCCGCCGCGCCGCGACAGGGATGCCAGGTCAGCCGGGACGGTCAGAGCGCAGGCCAGGGCCGGCAGGCGGCGCTGTCGGCGCTGCTGGCCTCCGGTGTTCGAGGGCCGGGCCGACCGGTGCTGGGCCAGGCTGGCTGGACCTTCGCTGTGTGGAACTTTCGGAAAGGCCTTCCTCAGGGCAAAATCCCGTCCAGAAGAGCGCTTTCTCCCGAGCAGAAGACACAGAACCACACAGCATCCGGTCTTGAGCAGGAACGCCCCTCGTCTCGATGTGGAAACGCATCATTTTGCGGGACTGGGACTGATCCCCGTTTAGCAGAGCAGCGTATGACACCTTTCCGTCCTATCTTCGATCTCTCGTGACTATCTCCAGGACCGGAATGCATCCCCGTCTGCTAGTCGCCGCGGCCAGATATGCTCTTAGCGCACCCAACGGCCGCCGACGCGCCTCGCCGCTTGCCGGATCTTTGGAGGGGACGGGGCGGGGTCAGGGGGAACGTCAGTCACTGCACCGGCGTTGCGAAAGCACGCAGTAATCGTGTGTGGTGCTGCGGGCTGGCGATAGAGATAGTGACTCATCTCAGTGTCAGGAACCGGCTTTCCTTTACCATCCCGTTCTCGGCTGACAAATGGTAATCCTTAATGCTTTCAGAGGGCTTTAAGTTGATTGATTAACAGACGCTAGCGCACATCTATGCATGTTGCAGAGTGATATGACAGCCAGCTTAGGATCATGTGGCCGACACTGAGTCAGTAACTGCGGCATCCACAAGGACAAACTTATACATTACTGTCGTCAGTTACAGGGAACAAGGCAGCAGCGGAGACGTGTGGTCAAACAATCCGTGACGAAAGCTTTGATGCGTTGTATAGCTGCGAACAGACCTTACACGAGTTCATAATGTCGGACGGCAGTAAGCGGATGGTGTATGCAAAGAAAAGCCAACAAAACAACAAAGGTCCCCGGTCCCCCAAAAACGGGGTCCGTCTATCAACTCTGAGAAGCTAGGATCCAGCTGGCGAACCACGGCAAGAGATCAGCGCATGGAAGCAAAAAGAAAGGAGGAACCAGATACAGAGGAACCAGTTACAGACTTTAAATGTGGATATGCGAAATGTTGGACAATGCAAAAACTGGGCGATGCAAAACGATTACATAAAACAGTGTGAACAAGTCGTAGACTGTGCAAACTGGTGACTTACACACATCAGGAACCCGGGATTAAGATGCAAGCTCGGTTTTTTCATTTTGCCCTTGGTAGTTAGACACTGTTGCTTCAAAAGGCTTTTTAATGTTGCAGATCGGCCAAGGCCCACGTGCGTTGCAACGAACTGTTTATCAACTCGAGTGTCCGGAGCTGATAACGACAAGGGCGGAGTCTCCGATATACTCAGAGGGGATCGAGTGGGCGGGCTTTCTGATCTGATCTGATCTGATCTGATCTGACTCGATCTGAGTGGGCTATTCCTCAATTGTTGTCAACCAAATTTTTAACTCTGGATAGTCCCTTCACTCTGTATTAACGTTTCGGAAACATCAGTGTACCCCAGATCACAAAAATATACAGAGCTGAAAAAATTATTTTACTACCTGCCTGCGCCATAACACTATCCGGAGCTTCATTACTTTTCTTCGAAACTGCCCAATGCACTGAATATGAACTGGGCCGCTCCAATCTCAGGCGGCGAGGTTACCGAAGTTATCTTCAGCAGGTTTGCGGTCAATTTCAGCAGCTCACTCTAAGCAGCGCCGAATGAACGGAAACGGGAATGAACAGCAGACCCCTTGCGAATAATCAGCCTGGCCTGGAATTTCTGCATCATTCCTTTTGATTCAGAGCGGCAAGACTCGCGAGGCCTCAGGTCCCCCCCCCTTCCCCCCCAGACGAGCCGCGAGGGCCCCAGCGACTGGTCGAGGAAAGTTTGCTCGATACGTTGCCTTAGAAACATTGTAAGAGGCCCTTCTCCAGAGCACTATGTGCACAAAACGTTGACACTGCCATGCAATCGCCCAAATTGGCTTTAGTAGGCGGAAACTAGCTGGAGTAAAATACCTCTGTCTCGACGAAAATCGACGCGCCCCCTATTCAGTCTGTATGTGGACACAATGGAGTCTGGAAAACCATGTAGGGCCACAAAAACGCGCCCGCTTGAGGAAAACCGGAGGACCGCCACACATCAAACACCCACTGACCATTCTACATTCATAAAAACACTAATATCAATTGCCAGTGTGTTTTTTATACGTTCAGTGACAAGTCACATGAAAAAATAAGAAAACGACACGCAAACTGCAGCACCGAGGCACGGCCGCACCCACATCCTCCGGTGATTCCAAATCAGACCTGCAGTCACGCGCCAGCGAAACTGCAGGTCTGCCCACCTCAAGGCCACAAACGCTGCTGCGTGCCCCTGGCTAACGCACCGCCAGGACAGCGCAGTGACTTCCCACATCTGGGACGTCGCCGTGGCGGCGCTGAGCGAGTGGGGGCGTCACCCAGCGGCCGGCAACGCCCGAGCGCCGCGTCACACGCGGTAACGCCGCGTCACACAGCCGGGGCTGTCCCGGGCGGACGCGGCGTCAGCCACTGACCGACGTGCCCGTGCGGCGGACTGTTTCAGAATGGGCCTCTGGCCGTGCCTGCCGGCCCTGCTGGTGGTCTGGACGTGTGCCTTGAGCGCCTCTTCACACCCGTCCGTGCCCGGCCGACTTCAGTCCGCGGTAAGTGGTCCCCCACCGCCACCGAGCGCTGCGCAGGTGTGCTTCGCGCAGGAGCGCGCGATCCAGAGGTGTCACCAGTCCCCCACGTCGAAGGGCGTTATCGATAGGCCGGGAATGACGCCAGTCCAGGCATGCTCCAGGCCGGTTAATGCTATGCGTAAATCATCCCGTCAGATGTGCAATTATCCTGGTCGATCAGTCATTCTGTTGTTTAGTCTCAGTGAGCATTCAAGCACCGGCATTTGTCTAGCACAGCTCGCAGCTATCAATCATTCAGCCCATTAGTGGGTTAATAGCCTTCTAGTGGGCATATTCAAAGGTCACAACTCATGGTCGTGGCACTAAGGTGGTCGTTCACTTATTCGTGCCCACAGCGCGACAGCCTTCGGAAAACTTCCCTCGAAACCCGATGTAGCCACCGCATAACTTCAAACAGAACATCACTTTGTAACTTTCAATCCTCTGATTCTGCCAGGTTTCCAGCATTCTCTTCGGATATGCTCTAGAGTAAATGGGCGGCGTGCAACCAAGTCATTGCCCTCTGGGGAGAGGGGGGGGGGGGGGGGCATCGGTCGTGACGCCGCCCCGCGGTGCCTGCGGCGCAGACTGCTGACACGTGACCTCCGCCGCAGGCCGCCGCCGCCCTCGCCGCCGGACATGACCACGCGCGTCTGCGCCGCTCCCGGTCGTCTCAATCAGGTGACGTCACGGCGCGACGGGCGGAAGCGGGAGGACCCTCCGTCGCGCTGAGGACCCTCCTGCAGCTCGACGGCCGCTGGCGTCGACCGCTTTATCGCCCCGGAGAGGCCCGGAGGGCAGTCGCGATCAGGAGGGTCATTGTGCGTTGATCTTGAGTGCTCTCGTAGAAGAGACACATGTCGTTCTATTTCCGGGGCAGATATCATTTTTGCTGAAGGGATTTAGGAGGTGCAGCGGTTGTACTGTCTCCAGCTCACCGACCGTTAATGAGCCCGCGCGGCGGTCAGTTCCCGAACTCACTCGCAGTGCCAGGCGGTCAGCCTCTCCCAGGTCTCACACACCTGACACCGGACGGATCGTCGGTCGGGAGCGGCGATGCTCAGGGCGGCCGGCGCTCCTGGCTGCCGCCGCCTCCTGGCCGGAGCGGGCTGATGATGATGTGGCAGCTCCGGTCGTCTCCGGGCTGACCGTGCTGGCGTCGTTCGGCAGGCGTCGGCCGGGACCGTGTCGTGAGGCCCATCACTGTGCCCCCGCCGTTCGACACGGTCAACAAGTTCGACAGCGTGATGATCCACTGCGCCTTCTCCGGCTCGCCGGCGCCCTCCGTCGACTGGCTGAAGGACGGCCACCTGCTCAGAAAGGTCAGCAGGGTCGGCGCGTGGAAGCACGCGGTCAAGGGCGAGCCGTTGAGCCACTCCTTTGTCGCGCGTAGCAACCCCGCGGGTGGACGCTGTACATCTTCTCTGACTATGCACGTATATCTGATAAACCAACGGAGCAGGAACAGTTTTAAGGTACAGTGTGTTTTGATCCATTTACACGCTGATTGTGGTTGATGCCTTACGATTTCTTAAAGCCAGCTGCTTGACAGATGTCTAGCATTAACATATAATAATCAGGGGTATGACAGAATGAAAGAAAAAAGCTAGCAGCAGAGTTATGGTGTATCCTCAAACACGCTTCCGTCAGCTCACCCGACCAGTATGCCAGCCGAGATCAAACGCTGCCTTTTATTGACGCATACCAATGCACGCATAGTTAGCATCAACTTGCATGCATTTAGCATACATTGTGAAATCAGCAATATTAGCAGTAGAAACCAACGTTTTAGAACCAAGAAGTCCTTGAGGCAATAATATACTTCACAACCTGGACTGGGAGCAATGCCATCTACCATGCAAGGCAAACGTCATTACATGGCATCCGACACGGTTTGAAACAGATGAAAATACCCGATTTGGCTTGAGGGGCCCAGCAACTGTCAGTGATGCGAACGGCCAGGGGCTGCCGTCGGCGCCGTGAACTCCACTGCGCGCGGCCGCGAGCGTGGCCAACTCGGGCGCGTGCTCTCGGGCGGCCCACTAACCGGCGTGCAACAAGTGGACGATGGCTCGTCAAGCCGCTAAACCGCCCCTCATCGTGCGTAATGACCCTCATGCGGCTATTGTAACGACCGCTACGTGGTCATTACAGATCGCCGTGCCACTTGCGCGTAATAACAGGACAGCTGCCGCCGCGTAATGGGGCATGCGTGTAATCACCGGGTCCAGGTCCGCCGGCAACGGCCAGTCAGCGGCCGGTGGCGAGGACAGAATCACTGAAGCAGGCCCACCACAAACGGCCAGTCAGCGACCAGTGGCGAGGAGAGAATCACTGAAACAGGTCCGCCACCAACGACCAGTCAGCGGCCACCGGTCTAGATAGAAACATTCAACAAGCCCTCGGCCCAAAGCCAGTCAGCTTCTCGCTATTGGAGAGAGCATTGCTGAATGAGTGCACCATCAACAGCCAGTCAAAAGTAGATGGTAAAGAACATCCCTCCAGAGGAAATGGTTGACATCAGAGGCCGTTTCATCAACTGCTTACTCGAGCCTCCCGCAGTCAAAGAGCTCATGTTGCAGGTCTTCCAACGCAGTCAGTTGTCAGCAGTGGGGACGGGAGACAAATATCGCTCTCAATGTAACATTAGCTGTGCGGCCACACGCTGTGTTCTGCGCTTTAATGCGCATCCGATACACATCGCGTACTTGCATGTCGGGAGGCTCTTTGAACACGCATTATGCATGCCTGGTAGATCAGTCGTTTATTCATGCAGTGCTGAACCCTTAGGGAACAATATTTGAATTCGGTGCTCCACCTGGCCTTTTGCTGTCCTCACTCTTTCCTGGAGCGAGGGGGCTCAAAATGGCTTTCTCCGGTAGTCATTTGACGAGGGATCTGGGTGGTAGCCGGTGGGACTAATTAATCCACTCACTACCTAGTGCTGATGTGAGAACGCTACCACAACGCACGCCAACCTATTTCGCTGATCATCCCACCCAATGTTATGTGAGCTTGAGCTTCCACAGCAGCTTAACCCTTTCACAACTCGATTGTGCGATGTAACTTGCGCCAGACTTCTCGTCTTCGATCCGAGTCAGATGTTGTGTCGTGCACGTCACGCTGTCTGTCGCGGCATGTAGTCCGCACGCTGGCCCTGTCTCCGAGCGGACGCACCGGCTGGAGCGGCCCCCGTGGACCCGCACTGACACCCGGTGGGCTTCAGGGACTGCACACAGCAACTGACTACGATCCGGGAGCACCGCTTCCGCCCGGCTCGCCGCCGCCGTGCCGTCGCTCGCCCCGCGTCTGGCGGCGAAACGCCGCCTCCGCGGCACGCGCAGCTCTTCTGCTGTCTTCACCGCCGCCTCCAAGCCGCCGTCGGCCGCCGCGTCACGTGTCCACCCTTCGTTTCCAGGCGGGCCTGGCCGAAAATCTGGAGGAGCAGACCAACAGCCTGGACGCGCTGCTCAGCGAGCCGAGCGAGACCCGCGCGGCCACCCACGCCCGCCTATACCTGGACTGCATGACCCCGCGGGAGCAGGTCGGTGGCCATGGGCGGCCCCCCAGGGCTGGCGCTCGTTACGGACCGGCTCGGAACGACCCGCTCCGCACGAGATGGGAATGGTCACACCTACTTTGCTGGTGTTGCCAAGGGGGCGGTGCCGTGACGTACTCGGCAAAATTCAGTCGCTGCGTTTATGAAAAATGTTCTTTTGAGAACGCAGGGGCGTGCGAAATTGAAACAAGAGGCCCTTTAGCGGCTCCTTTGGCTTCTAACGGCCTCCTCACATGCTCCTCCTCATCTCTTCCTATCTCTGCAAAACAATGGCGCCTCTGGTGGCCGCGTGAATGCAGAGCTCTTCATAAGGCAGTGCCTTGACCTCGTCCTGCCACGGCCCAACGACCTCTGGCGGTCACTGTCGTGAGCAGCCGTAACGCTGCGACGGCGGACGTCGGCCCGCTGAGCAACAGCACAGCGTCGTCGTCAGCACCACAGACGGCGCGTCACCTCACAGCTCACGAGCGGGCCGGCAGCCACAAACACCGCCTACACCTAGGTGCTGTTGTACCGTACACCGACGGCATGCCAAGCTGGTATCGGCCGGCGGCATCGCGCGGGTTCTTCGACCTTCGCTGCTGGGCTGTCGTGGCGGAGCTTGCCGCTCGCGGCTGATGTGGAGCGGATGGCAGTGCTTTTTGTCGCCCCGACGAACCTTAAGTTGAATCCGGGGCACGGCCGAACCTTAAGTTAAATCCGGAGTTTATATCTAGCCCAAGACCAGGCAAAAGTGTACGGTAAGCCGCCTTGTTTCATCAGCCGCAAAGCAAGCAAAGCTTCTCTGCTTGCTTTGCTGCAAAGCAGGCAAAGAAGAGGTAAGCTAGGTGATATTAATCAGGCAGCAGCAGCTGACCTGACATCATCACTGGATTGAAACGAGGTGCCTATCGACGACACGAGATGACCTCGTATGACCTGGCCGGAGTCAGACAGCGGGCTAGAGGGCACGACGAGCGTACCGGCTGACCCCGCCACTGTCACGCCCTCCCGGGTGCACTGAGTCAGCCGTCTCGGCTCCAGCACATGCTTCTAGGCGCGAACGGATATATGAGTTTGACGAAGCTCATGATTATTTCTGACATGCCACCGCTGTGTCCAGTGGGGTCTGTCACGCCTTACATGCACTATGTCACCAGAGGGCCAGCGAGGTGTGCATGATGCTGCATCACGTGATGTTCGACTTGGCGCTCGCAATAATAAGTTCGGTGTCCTCAGACTATGCCATTTTGGTTTCTCAGCGGCGTGCGAGGTGAACCCTCTCGCGATCCTGACGGGAATAATTGCGCGATTTCCTCCGAAAGGCAAAATCAGTCGACCTCCACAGTTCAAGCTTACAGATTCCAACGTGTTTAGACAACATCCCTCCCCCTTCCTGTCGCTCGTGAAACTGGCGCTGGACGCGATTGATTGCACGAAAAGCGATGGCGCAGCACGTATTTACAATCGTCGCCTGACCAGACGGTATAAACAGACCAGCATGTGACATTTCTGCGTGCTGCCTACGACAGGAAGTCTGGCAGTCGTGCGACTCTGGTGAATACTATGTCGCACTCTGTGTTTACGAAAAAGTACGACCCGCGATCAGTTTACGATGCCTTGAGATCGGCTGTCTTCGGAGGGCGCTCTTACATAAGTCACATGCCGCTCTCGGATCTAGGAGGATGCATGACCGGAATATTGCATAACCCCCGGTAGCCGGCGCTGCTTCACTGCCAGCTGAGCTTTCCCAGTGGACGGAAATGGGATTAAGCCGCCACCGACATTTCTGAAAGTGCAGTGATTGAGTGAGAGATTCGACGTCTGACACTGGATATAAACGGCATAATCAAGGACGAAGCTGTGCCCCGGGCGTGCGCCCGATTGCAGCCGACTGCGGAATCTCCCAGCTGCTGCCGCTGCCGCCGACGAGCAGGGCCCCTCCCTGCTGCAGCCGCATGTGACAGGTGTTTGAACCATCTCCTGACCTCAGCGACTTTTCTTTCTATTGGGCCGGGCACTTCAAGTGTCAAGGGCTCACGGATGGTTAGGCCGTTGAAACTTTGGTGGCCACCTCGGTCTGTCTTTGACGATTCCAGGTATTAGCACTGATTGCCGCTCAACACATTTTGGATCATCTATGTGCAACGCCATAGCAACGCCGATCCTTGCTGGAGAAAGATCTGTGCCTGTGTGGCTGCGAATATGCGAACCCTCGTTAAAACTAATGTAGCGTCACCGTTATTTTTCAGAAGCTTTGCAGCACTGACCATTTTCTGACATTTCGTCCTTCCTTAGATATTTTCCACATATGTTGAATGATTAAATGATCTGTTTCAACTCATTCAATGTAAACAATGCTCGTGGTTCCCATGAAAATATAAGCATCGAGGGCGTTAGTCCTCCAATGACTTCACAGTTCCACGCACGCACTGCAATGGCATGCTCCCGAACATCTTGTTACATGCGAACAAGTGTTAAATGTTACAATGCGAAGATCTTGAACAATGATCAGTAAACAGCATGTGTTTATTCGCTCCGATGGCCTAAGGCCACATCCGAGACTGGATAATTGCTTCTGGTTGGAGACCGGACAAAAACTTGCGCTAAGCCGGCTTTTGCTTTTCTACAAACAGCAAGGTGCGAGGTCAAGTCATTACGTTACATTGACCCGGTGTCTGTCAGGTGTCAATGCGAACAATGCACGAGAAGTCACATTGAAAGCAACTTCCGTTCTGATTATTTGGCCTGGCAACGAATGCAGGGTAAAACACAGCGCACATGAATCCTTCATTCATCGTAAACATTTCCCACACGTGGATGACGGGACCACGTCGAGGCGTACATATAGACCATATCATCACAACAAATGCGAAGGACGATCTCCGGCCCCGCGGTCGGCGCTGTCAGCAGCGACATCCGGATCTCTTCCCGGCACAAAACAGTGTACAACTCCTCACTGTAGCGCCGCCCCCAGCCGCGCCGGACCCCGGCTGCTTCTGTCGCAATAAAGCAGCCGGGGTGGTTTTCTGACATCCCCGCCGCCTGCTGCAGGGCATCTACACGTGCCAGGGACAGACGGCGTTCAGCGTGGACAGCGCGTCCACCGAGCTGCTCGTGGACGGTGAGTGAGGCCGAGGACCGGCCTGCCCACATCCTCTCCCCCTCCATCAGCAAATGCAGCCCCAGCGACGACACCAGAGCTTGTGGGAAATGTTAGGATGACGCTAAGCGATGGATCTGATGAATATCACAAAATGCCATCATGCTTAGAGACATTCCACAGAATGTCGCTAGCAAAAAACCAAAGCAGTTGAAGAGAACAGACTCAAATGATTGAGGGATAAGTTATCACAGTTCCGCATAAGTTCGTCTTTGATCCGTGTCTCCCTGCCGTGATGGCTTTCAGTATGATTATATATCTCAGTATACCCTCAGACACCCTCAAACCATAAACTACCCATATGCGTCGAACTGTGGGCAACTCTGCAGCGAATGGGATATTTGCTCGAACTTAGCAACAGTCAAAAAACAATTATCTCGTATATTCCAACACAATAAAAACAACAACGACCAGCCATTTGAAGGAAACGCCTTGGTCCAGCATCACAAACGGCAGTGGACCGCTGTTGCCGGTGCTGAACCCCCCGCGCCAGCGGCAGCACCCATGGTGGCCGCGCGGCATCGGCGGTCCACCGGCCGGGGCCGCCGCGCCGCCCACACTAACCTGGTCCGGCCGTGCTTCGGCCGCCGTATCGCGGCGTGTCCAGACGGGCCGCCGGCGCAGGTGGCGGACCGCCAGCGGTCACCCTGAAGTGGGGTGACCTCCAGAGCGCCGGCGATTGGCGTACTAGGCGACGTCAGAGCGTGGGTGGACGGGGAGGGGGAGGGGCGCTGCTGTCGCCGGCTTATCGCTGCGAAAGGTGACATACATGCATTCATTGGCATGATTAGGCTTATCGCACTCTTAAGATGCAATCTGCTCTTGCCTGCATCCGTCGTGAGCCGCAACCTTGAAGAGGCCCTCGTGTTTTTGCAAGTACCGTCACGATACAACCCAACGACAATGACGCATTTGGCGAGGAGGAACCCGTGCTCAGAATCGCAATACATGATTGGCCTGACGGCGTCATGTGTTACTAAGCCACATTCACATGTAAGCACCGCGACTGTGCAGCTATGACCTCCGGCGAATGTTGCGTTCTGTGACCCCGGTGTGCCGGGCCCGCACTGACCGGGGCGCTGTATCCTGTTGCAGACCCGGCGAGCGTGGAGGGCATGGCCCTTTGCGAACGCGTCAAGGACATGCGCGTGGCGCCGGCCCGGATCGTGCAGTGGAGATCGCAAATGCTGGCAATGTGAGTCACGGGACCAGCCGTCGCAGGGAGCGGTGGCCAGTCGGCCGCTCCTCGTTGTGACGGCTGGTCGCTCCCTGCCCCCTCCCTCTCCCCTCCCATTGTCGCTAGCCAATCGGACGGTGACTGTCGGTGGCATTTCAAGCCCATGCACTAAGCGGACAGCGCATTGCTGGAGCGTCAAGGTGCTAGTGACTCATTCAGCACATGATAGCGTAGTGTCAGCACCAGCCGGATATTTAGCTGGTGGTTACCTGTGCTCAAGAGATGCCATCTGTACCTTTTGGGTTGCAGTGATGCAGCAATCAGACGTAAATTCCAGGGATGCATGAATTTGTCGCTATGGATGCTTGTGTGGGGCGAGTGATTGACTGACGCCTACGCAGAGGTTTTGTATTAAAGTCTGGTAAGCCACCCGCGTGTGGCAAACCAGAGGGACGGGGCTCGATTCCCCGCGTAGCTCGCTTTTCCCGCCAGGTTGAAGGGCAGGTCACATCGTGTAGCCTTGGCAGCTTGGTGTGTCGTAAGACCCAGCTGAGAACAGCAATGTCTACGCCGCTGACGGTGATAGCGGTGATGGCTGTTCACAACCAAGGATAGGGAAGTTCGCACGGCGTCTTGATATTCCTTAATGCTTCGATTAACTGCTGTACTCAACCAACGTGGATCTAACGGTACACCCATTGGGAAGGAGTTCAGAATGAATACGTAGCCCATGAATATGCAGCAATGCACCAAACAATGAATGTCTCGCACAGTTCCATACTTTGAGTTCTGCCAGACACTCATTAGCATATCAAGACACTCAAGACAAACCGAGACACTCAAGTCTCTTATCATACTATGATACGGCTGCTCGCATCCCAGCAACCAGCCGCAAAGAACAACTTCTTTGAACACAATCCGCAAACTGCTCCTCAACTGGTGCTGGCCACGATCTCTGATGGATTGCCACCTCTCGGTGGCGTCCTCGCAGTCGTGCTGACGCCGCCGCTCAGCATCTCGCAGCAGACGGGACGGCCAGATGTGGCACGTGACGACACTGTCCCGCTGCCGACCTGGGGCCGCTCCACATCCGGACACAGAGAGGGCGTGGTCCTGTTGCAGGATGGGGAAGCGGGCCCGGCTGGTGTGCGAGACGACTGGCTTCCCGGCACCCCAGGTCACCTGGCACAAGGACGACCGGCTCGTCACCTACGATGACCCCAGGCTGACGGTATGGGTGCTGTCGCAGCCGCCTGTTTGTTCCGGAACGTGGCCTTGGTTCACGCGGAAATCGTCCATAAAGTTAAGCGCCGTGCCCGTCAACCAAGGCGGCTGTCAGGAACTACTTGAGGCCTTCGGCCTTCACTCGAGAGGGTCACCGACAAAACATGCCATTGAAAGCGCTGTTCGCAGAGGTCGCCTCTTTGGGGCGCACACACGGAAGACCGGTGCTGCCGTATTCTTGCCCCCATTTTGGCCCAGGCGACGCTTCTTCGCAACGCTAATTTTGGCTTTATGGATCGGGTCCAAATCATTGAGCGCTTCGTGATCGACTACGGTCGGGAAGGCCAGATGAGAGGATAAAACTTCGTGCCAGCTCAGCAGTTCTCATGCAGGCTGCAGCACCGCTTTTAGAGTTCTCGACAAAAATAGACCCAATGACCAGCAGCTGATCACGGGTGTTCCGCCCAGATTTGCCCAGAGGCGACAGCGCTGGGGCTCCACATATTTATAACTCTGCCCAAGCTGGGCTAGTAATGGCGACATTATGCCTTAGACATGCATGGCGTAAATCTTCCATAGGGATGACGGGGTGATACAATTTCCTTTCATATTTGGAATGTCGCAACCAGGCTGACTTCTGAGGAAAGTAACGCCTGATGCTTGGAACATGTTACAGGTTCCAGGTATCCTCTATTCTAAACAATGCATTGCACTTGTCTTGTTCATAACTCCTTCAATTCTGAGCCAATTTTAGAAGTTTGAAGATCTATCCATGGCGTAATGTATATCGATTTTTTCATATGCAATATGGAACCACCACCCAAGTTTGACGTGACGTGACGTGATGACGAAGTTCGGTCATCACACATAGTGACCACGTGCCCCAAGTACCCACATCCGGTCAGCACACATAGTGGCCAGTCTTTTCGCCTCCTGGCCACGCGAGTGCGTAGGCCGACCGCGTCCCGCTTGTGGTGGCACTGATCATTGGTTTGGATGCACAGAGTTGTTGCTATTTATTTGCGTATTTATTCTCGAGGCACCCCACATACTCACATGAAGTGTGCTGAGATCGGGCGGGTGCTCCGCCGAGCGGCCTATGAAAGAATTCGATTAAAACGAGTTCGGGGTCGAATTGGACAATGTGTTTTTGTCCGTCGTTGAGTGTCCCATACCTGCGGCTGAATATGCTTCTGCAAAAACGAAAATAAAAGCGCATGTTTAACGTGATCTGATGTGCAATATTCAAGATGTAAATATAAAACAACAGATATCAAATAATCAAGATCGCGTGCTTGATTTCTGTTAATCTTCAAATTTAATATGATGTATTTTGGGAGCACGCGGTAGGTATGTCCCAAGAAGGATGGCGGACGACACCGCCAAAATCTCTCAGTGGGAAACCATTTCCCATGTTTTACATCTGGCACCTCTCGAAACGACACCGGCAGCAGAAATAAATAAATAGGTTAAGGGCACACCCATAGGAGGTACGCACATGGTGTATGGAATGTGTGGGTGCCAGTGCATACACTCGCGCCATAGATATGGAGTCACATCACACGCAGACACAAAGGTTTTCTGAGATTGTGACATCTGAGTTGAGTGCATGCACTCATCACCGATGCCACTTAACAGGACAACTGGTACGAAGTTTGATAGTAACTCGTCCTTTTTGAGAAGCATTTGGGATTTTTGTCGTCATTTTTGACACTTTTCGCCGAATTTATCCGCAAGGCGTAGAACATAGCCACCTCTCTGATATTTTTCAACGTGTCCTGTCTAACGTAACCTTAACATTTTGCAAAGCAGGTGTGATGTACAGCATCAAAATGGGTAGGGAGCAAGAATCTGCCGCCGTTGTACTTAATGTGTGTACAAGACTTCACGCACGGAGCAGGTACAATTTATAACGTTGTATAGTTTCCGGCCAAACATAAACAAAAGACAAAACCCACGCATACCAGCTCCGATCGAGTCAAATGTGTTTTGCCGACACGATCTGTTATAGACTAAATCAGCACGTTGCTCTAGCTCTTCTCGCTGGAGCTTTGTTTGAATAACGTTGATTTGCAACTGCATGAACTTTCTCATGCTGAAATATAAAGCATGTAGCGAAGTTCATGGGATTTCCAGCGCAGACCAAATCTGAAAGCTTGTGCAGACCCAAGATAATGCAGCTGTGTGTGAGTTACTCTACGCCCACCTTAGTCATCATGCTTCATGGCTGCTCTTGTTCCTCTGAGCTTCAAGCATTCATTTCCTTAAATGGGGCGCGGCAGAAATTGTACGACTGCCGCAAAGTGCACTGCAGGCCCTCTGAATCACCAGCGTCATGCAAGGTAGCGTGCTCTGCCGTGTTTCAGCTCATGCCGAACGGTGACCTTATCTTCGATACCCTGAAGTGGTCTGACATGGGCCTGTACCGGTGTACCGCTACCAACGAATTCGCCACGGACACGGTGACCAGCTTCCTTTATCCGTTCAAGGTAACTCCAAAAGTCTCGTGAAACGCATGGCCTTACCAACGGGCTTCCAGTGTTGTTTGCAGGACACCTTCGTCCAGAGATGATATATGGCCTTCAATTAATGTCTCTATGTGCTGTGATGAATCAGCAGGGACGCGAGCGCAGGTCCCTCGCCCATTTGTGCAACTCCACTTGCCGTTGCCGTCAGCAGCATGTAGTGACTTTTGGCAATGATCGTCCTTTGGGCGATGAGCGGTCCGGGACACGGGTCGTATCTATATCGGGCCCGCTTTTCTACCGTGCACTGGCACTACACTGTAGACCTAGAACCTTCCCCTGACCCAGTTCTCGTGCGTCCTGTTCCAGCCTTCGAACTGAGCGGACCGCGTGCGAACGGGACGCGGACGACCACCAGCTACTGCCATCTGTTGACAGTAACACGAAGACTGGCTTCCATGCCGGACGTCGGGCGCGAAACGTTGGTGGTGGTTGGTGGGAACTGTAACGGCATAATTTAGTGAACTTGTTATCTGATGTGACCGTCATGAAATTATGTACGGAATTGAAAACACCGCGCGAACCCTGTACGACGCCAGTTGGTGGTTAAGTACTGAATACCTGTTTTTGAAATGCCTACTTCGGGTCGAAGTAGCCCTACGTGATGGTTCTCTCACCTAAGCTTAAGTTTTGTTACACTTTGTATTTTACATTATTTTGAAATGAACAACTTACGTAGCTGTTTCAAACCCCTAGCTAGTTTTGACGCAGCTTTCTGATGATGATTTTTTATAGATATGAGTGTATGTGTATCATTCATAATTTCACATCTGTTCATCTATCGTATAGTATTTATTGCGTGGTCTTTTAGAGGTGAGCTGTGTGAGCTGTGTCTTGGAGAGCCCGTTTCGTCTTTATCCTGTCCTAACCTGCATGGAGGCAAAGTCTGTGATAAAATGATTTGGTTCACGCTACCCGCATATGCATTCATCCCGCACCGGCTAACGGAAAGGCGCGCACTTCGTGTCAAGCCATCCAAGGCTGTGTGTTGAAACAGTGCATACCTTCCCTTCTAGCGGTACACCAGCATCCGAATGCCTGCATTTTAAGGCACGTTATCACGACACGGTATACCCGTCATGCGGCCGTCAGTCGAGAACTAAATTACCATGCGGTGCACCTCAGCTGTCCCGACAGTTTACTATTCCGTACATGACAGAGGGACCCACAGCCTCTGAGTGTGCATTTTCCAAGCATCTTTGAGAGGGCTCTGTCGTTCTGTTGTGTCGCATGGTACGTGGCATCTGCTGGACCAGAGTTATTTTGATATTCCAACCGCGCTGAATACCACGTCGTGCAGGATTAAAATACATGTCAGAGGAGTTCCATAATAAATATGACCTCCAAAATGCGTTATGAACATCGATAATTTCCGAACATCTGAAAGTAGTTTCGACAGGAGTCACAAACCGACGTGTGGACACCCCACAACGTATGGCTTGCAGCGCGTTAGGGAAGTAGCGCTGTCACCTTGGCCAACTCAAACAAGAGCGATTGCCTTCAAGCGCCTGCCACTTTCCAGACGAGATAAACGCCGCGTGATGACGTCAAGGAAGCACAAGTATCGAGGTCGCGTGATGACGTCAGGGAGAAAACCGGATCGAGACCCGGTGATCACGCCAAGGGAGAACAGTCCTGGCTTAGTCAAAACAGCTCAGTGACCACGTTTCGTGCAGACAGTTGGTCTCCGGGGTTCTTCAGCGGCCAAAAGATGACTGTGAGCCCATTGCTGAAAGGTCTGTTCATTGTTAGTCCAGTCACGGCCTACACAGGTCCACCATTCGGACGGGCGATCCGTGCACTTCCACAGAGCGCCGCATAGGTGGAGGAGCCGAACGAGCACGCGCCAGCGCCTGCCGCCGGGTTTTGGCTCCCTTCTGCCGGATACAGCGGAAACACGCAATCTTATCCCGTATCTAAGCGTGACTTTTTGTCTGCCATATCTGACGCTCCACAGCAGAAAATCGCAACTTCATTGTCAATTTTCACCTCAGCGATTTTGGATGCTGGCTTTTACAAGGAGATGAATTCCTACCTTTTGAACCTATCGCGATAGTATTAGGCAGTGAATGTGTGCGACGACCTGCAACTGAAAGTGCACACCGCACCTGGTATGTAACCAAGGCATACATACAGCACGCAGTTCATTTTGCCAAAATGACAAGTATTAAAAACACGTGTTGTAGTGGTGCAAAACGGTGCTACCGTTTTCTGTCTTCCCCCATATTTCATAAAGTCTCCCCATATTTCATAAAAATTGACATCCCGTTGAAACAGTGGAATAACGCAACAAACATTTTAAGACAGACGGCGTCTTCGACCCTCCGCCACTGCACGGCAGATATTTAAATAGCGTAATTCTGCCTCTAGCTTTCATCAACAGCACAAGTCTGACGCCGGTCAGCTGATCTGTTTGAAAAGCTCGCTGAGTTCGCGCGATGCTGGCAACCAGTCTTGCCAGCAGTTGTCGAGCACTGGACTTCATCTCTTGCATCGAAAACTAAATCACCGGATTTCCGCTGGGCTGGAAAAGAGCGATAAACATTCCATGTGGTTTTCGTCTTTGCGAAGTGTTACAACCGCAAGCACGGACGCTATGTGAATAAGAATAAACATCGAAATCTTGGATGAAAGACCTAGGGGTGCACACAATTTACTTAAAGAGTTGACGACAGCTAAAACATGATCATTTCCTATACTGGCTGTAGTACGTCGGGTGCCCACCCCCACTTCTGACGGGACCCTCTGACTGCACACTCTTCTGACGGGACCCTCTGGCTGCACCCTCTCGCTCTTTGACGGGATCCCATAAGCAGAACGATTCCATCACCAGTGCCTCCACACGGACTCGCAGCGCCTGTCGCTTTACTGTGGGCCCTGGCGCTTCCTGCTGTGACGGGCTTCGACCAACGCCAGAAGCCACTGTCGAAGGTCGCGATGAATTCCGCGACGATCGTTTCGTCCCCGGGGTTAGGAGACGATCTGGGGGGGGGGGGGGGGAGTTGTGCTCTCACGCGGTGCGGGGGCGGCTGGGTCTGGATCATCCCATCCTCCGCCCAGCGCGCCGCCTCCGAGATGCGCCATATGATGGAGATGCTCTGCCACCGGTGCGCGCCGAAGGCACGCATAAACCGGTTCAACACGTGAGACAGATTCTCTCGACGGTTTTTGCAGCAGGCGGGGATACTTTGACAGCGTGACCTAGACGACCGCTTGGACGGGCAGGTGGTTGTGATGAGCGTGAGGCGGAGCGTGCTGACCCCCTGGTCCGGCTGAAGTAGGCGCTGACTCTGCGCGATCTCCTAACCAAAACCACTCACGCAGCTAGTCAAAACAGAGCCCTGGTCTCTTAATCTGTGCTCGCCTGGTGCCTCTATATACCTCAACCCTGTATGTCTCTTATGCCCATGTTCCTATGCCTCAGTTTCCAACGCGATTGGAGAAGTCATTCGTTGCATTCATATGGTCAAAAACTGGACACGATGGTAGAATTTCAGTTGAACTGTATGCCGACTTAGCCAAAAACGGAAGCTATCCCTCGAAGTCCACGCCTCAACTCAGATTGGAAAACAACACAAAAAGAACTAACGCTGTGTTCGTTAAGAAGCTTCAAGTTTGCATGCTCAATGTTATGCGCATGCTCATTTTCGAGCACACACCTGCATCACGCATTTCGTTGCCCGCCAGATGGCTCGACGTTAGCAGCCGCGTGCTGACCATGCCCTGGTGCGTTGTGTCGGCCAGGTGGCTCGGGACAACCGCAGACGGCGCCAACGCAGGATCTCTGCTCGGCACTGTTGGCCACTGGCTGATGCAAAGGGCATGTATTGTGTCAGGGGCCCTGACCGATGCGCGAGATTTTCAGGACCATCGCGGGCCCCGCCTTGTCCCTGTCTGGGAAAGGGGCCCAAAGCCTGCACCGACACGGAGCTGCCTCAGTATGGGTAGTCCCTGACCGTCTATATCGTCTCAATATCTCACCCCGACTTATAATTGACGGCCCGCGGACCGGAGCCCCTTAATAAGGCCTCTAGGCGGCCGTTCGAGCTCTTCGGGCCCTCCAACCGGGCGCGTGATTGTCCCCGCATGCCCGCTGTCGGCCGTCTGCACCCCTAATTGAGTCTCAATTTGGATTTTCAACGAAGGTCTAATATATTTTTGCTCTGAGATCCTGTTCTCTGAAATCCTGTTGATGAAGGTCTGATAAAAGCCCAACAATGCAAAATGAACTGATAAAGTGCGATACAATGCCAGACAACTGCACTTCCTGTTGTTAAGGGAAGCATGGGTGAGCTTTTATTTGGGCCACTCTGTACTTCTAAACAGAAGCTCGGGTGGGGAGCGGGACAGTTTGATCATCCTAAGTTTTTTCCAGAATGACCTTCGAACAGAGCAGTGTAGACGCACCAAACTTTGCATAGCTGTAGGCAATTGAATAGCAGATCATCAAGCACGAGTAAATTCGATATATCTTGCAAGGTCACTGACGTATGGCAGGTTAAAGTAAAGCCTTTGCCGAAGGCCATTTCTAGAGAATCGTTCAATCTGATGCGACAACGGAGAGTTAGACGAAGCCATACGTCTCTGAGATAGCTTATTAGGTAACACACCAACTGAATTTAGAATTACAACAATTTCGATTGACATAGCTAATGCGGTAGCAATGGCCTCATTTCTAGGAGAAAAACCAGAAGATGTTTGCTTTAAGAGTAGTTTTTGATACCCAGCTTGAATCTTGTTATCTTGTTTGACCTCATTTGACTCCAAGGTATTGACCTAGGAACCTCAAATTTTGACACCAATGCGTTCACATGCAGGCCAACACTCCCAGTAGATTTGGTTTCTCTAGCAGTCTTATTTGTTGAGATTTCAAGGGGTCAAATTGACCTCCCACTCGAGCAAACGGTATTCAACCGGTCCCCGGTTGCATAACTATAATCATGACTACGCTGCACGGGTGCAACGAGGATTTCCTTACGGAGGAGGGCGGAGCTCTGTAAATAGGCATCACACCGATGTTTTGACTTTCTGTCAGGGGGCAGCTATGGCAAACTGAGACAGAGGGGGGCTGGCTGGCAGCGCCCCCCCCCCCCTCCCCCCTACGCTGCCTTTCCATATACGGTAACTTAGTCTCAGCAGATCCACGCAATCATGACTCGAAATCTCGTTGAGAGGCGGGGACCAGTGTCGGACCCCTGAGCCCCAGAAAACCTAAAATGTTGGAACTGTTTGCCAAACTAGTAGCTGACAGTTCCGATATTTCAAACAACACTATCTTTGGATGCTCAGTGCTTCCCATTTGACTACCTTGAGAGACCATCTGGCCGTACAGTGTGCTATTCCTGGTCACCAGAGACAGCCTTAAGGAGCCTTATAGCTACACTCTGCTCTCTGGCTATTCAAGGTTCGTTCTGAACACTACAGGGTTTTGTAAGAGGGACCTCGGAGCAATCAGAGACAAACGCCACCCGCCAGGGGCTGTTCAGAGGAGCCTCTCAGTGATCGCTCTGACCGCCTTTGGCCCAGGTCATCTGCCCCTGCTCTTTTGCCACCAAGGGCCCCTTCACTGCACAGCCCCTGGCTGGCAGCGTTTGCCTTTAATTGCAGAGGGGCACCACTTGTAGCCGAAAACCTCACCGGTCACTAATGGACACCGCTTATCGCTCGGGAGCCTTTCTAGCTGCCCAAGTGCTCGTCTAGCCATTGGGGTTCACAGGCCGCCTAGTGGCCCGTTTGGTCGCCAAAGACATTTAGCTGGAACAAGGTTTATGATCTCCATGGACGACCGACCCAGTCCACAAGGAACTAAGGTGGATGAAATTGCGTTTTTCACAACCATACTGCGGACAAATATTGGTGAGCCTTCAGTGCGGACAAACATTGGTGAATAGTGCGGCTTTAAGGGAATGGTCCACATTTGAAGATATTGAGATAAGCATCGCATATGACGGGGAAAACTTGCTTTTAATTATTGGTAAGCTTGCTAGCTTCAAACACCATCCTAAATAGGTAAATTTCAAAGTTTGTAAAGTGCTTCTCACTATGTCATTGTTTGATGGTCTTGCTGAAGGTGAAGCTGAAGCTGATGATTGAGTTCCCTATTTCCCAGAAGTCAGCCTCTCCAACTTTTTAATAGCGCGGCCGCGCAACGCACAACGTTTGCAAAGGCAGCCTAAAAGCATCGAACAGCTCAAGACAGCTGTTGTAGTGTTCTTGGGCATCTGCAGCAGCCACCTTCTTGAGATTGATTCAGAATGCTAATGTAGGTAATGTAGAATGTAGGCTCGTCACTTGCCTGACATGTTACGCACAGCACATCGAGAGAATCATAAACGCTGTTTGGACGGGCTTAACTTCACAGAACTGCAAGGGTCTTGGTATTTTTTACATTGTTAGATATGTGGTATCATTCCAATGTCCCAAACGTCCTAGTCAAAGCAGTGCCTCATGAGGTTGAGCCAAACGCAACTTGTGAAAATGAATGATTATCATTGTACTAGCACTCATGAGGCATTCTGTGTGGTCAGCCTGCTCATAGAAGCGGAGAGCTGCTGGTTTCAAGCTGAGGGATTCCGTGAAAAAATGTACAGCTGGTAGGCAGGTAGCATAATATATAACATTTATACAGAGACATACGTCAATGACTAACATAAATAATGTACATCACTCTGCACTTAATACGCTATTCAGATAAGGTATAAATAAAGTATAATGCAACATAAATATATGGGTGGATATTGTTTAGTCTCCATTCTCATTCCAGGAAAAACTGTTATAGCGCATTTCACGTTTTTGAGAGATACTTCTTCAGTCACCGTTCTCAAGCACGTTGGTAGTGTCGGAGAAGCGGGTCTAGCACAAAAGCTGCGCATATGGTACCACAGTGCATTCGGTGCACCCTCATGTCTTACACTAAAAGTAACGGCGTTGTGGATATTCCGCTTTCCAAAGTCTTATAATGTGCTGCGCACAACAGTACCTCCGTGCCCACGCCCCAAGTGTAGTAAATTAACACGCACTGCTCAAATGTTGTATGTCCAACGCGAACCAATGCACCAGAAGTCTAAAGGGAAAATAAGAGTACGCTGTTTTACGTCAGTTTGGCACAATGAACTTTTTATGAGTATCAGGTTATTATTATTTTCTA
>NW_023596545.1:10167167-10226661 GCF_011947565.3 Pollicipes pollicipes
AGTGGCAGATTTCATACATCCAGTGTCAATTTAATAACAAGACTGCGCTATATCAGGACGTGTTTTGAGCGACATGGTGCCCAAATGGTGCCCAATTGACATCTGCCCAGCAAAAACGACTTGTGACTGACTGAACAACGAATTATGCTGCAAATTTGTCAATCCATTGCGTCGATTGGCAGTCCATGAAAACGCCGATTGGTGGTTAGATTTAATTTAAAACTGATTGACTGCATTGGAACGAATCTTGAAAGCTAACTTTTATTAACTTCTACGACCCAATAAATTTCAAATGCATATATGCATATCATATTCCACATACTTCCATACGCACAATTCATATCACGCACGCCTTCTGCCGTTCCATGGCTGACAACCATCCGAGGCCCTTACGCAAGATCCTTTCGGCCACGACATAATCGATTTCAGAGATTCTGTGATTTACAGGGATTCGATAAAGATTGATTTACTTCTGGTCGTGATCACACAACATGTTTATGCTGCAGGCTTATTTCAGCTATGTCAGAGACCTCGTGTGATACCAAATGTACATGACGATAAAAATGATCATTATTATGGCATCTAAACTCAGTCATGACAGCACCATCGGCCATGTCATGCCTCTACTATTCAATGTACTTAATAAATAAAAGCCCTAGATGTCTCTTAATTTGCTTTACTCCCAATCTTCCAAGATCCCTATACTATGGATCCACTCTTTTGGCAGGGAGCTTTGGCAATGGCCATAGCAGGGGCCTTCTGCCGTAAATGCCTCTAATCATTCAAGATCCTTACACTAGCGGCTGCGGATCCCGCTCGATGAAGGCAATATGGCCAAGTGATCGCGCCGCGGCTTGCTACCACACTTTACGCAAGGTTACAACTACACATATTGGCACAATAACGGCCACTGAGGTGCAGCCTGCTAGTGAGCCTTTATGAGGTCAAAACGAAACTAGTGCGATCCTTCCCAAAAGCTTTTGTGGCCCGGAACCCAGCGCCCCCAGAGGTGGTTACGATCACGCCGGTTTATCTGCGTTACAGGAGTTTGTTCCAGTAATTCCAAGAGCTTCCCACGTCACCGTGGCTCTAGACTTTCCAAGATAATTGTGTTGCGGGAACAGTCCTCTGCCTTTTTCCTGGGTCCCGGGTTTCCACTATTTCACAGCGGACTTCCCCTCATTCACGACATTCTGTCTCTTCAGAAAGGTGGGCCAGGCCCAGCCTTTTCGCTGCCCCGCCCCCCTTCCCCTCCTGTTCCGCCGGTCCAAGCCATCCCCCCGGCGTCTGCTATTATGAACAGGCGGTCGCTACGCGGCCGCAGTCAGTCACCAGAACACAGCGACGTTCTGGTGTTATACGAATCAGCACCGATGGGACCTTCGGTGCTCAGATGTCGTGCGCGCAGGAGCACGCCCGCGGAGGAGCACATCCGCACGGAGGAGCCCGCGGAGGAGCACGCCCGCGGAGGAGCACATCCGCGCGGAGGAGCCCCGCAGAGGAGCACGCCCCGCGCAGAGGAGCCCGCGCGGAGGAGCCCGCGGAGGAGCACATCCGCGCGGAGGAGCCCCGCGGAGGAGCACGCCCGCGCAGAGGAGCACGCGCGGAGGAGCATGCCCGCGCGGATTCCGAGAGGCGCCCTGCGTCTGCAGGCGCTCTGCGCACTGGTGGCCCCCAGGCCGAGGGCTCAGGCAGTGCAAACTCGCGGAACGTCGCACGGCTGACGACACAGCAGTACACGACCGACACATGAGTGGATGGTGGGCCGACACACGGTCTGCCCGGAGCTCGGTATGCCCGACTATCCATATTTCGTCAGCCAGACAGCCGTATTGAGGTCGCCGACCCCGACAAGCCCGGCGAGCCCCCAGCGGGTCACCCCATGCCCGGCCTCTGCAGACATTGCCTGTCTCGAGGCGGCCGGACAGAGGCACTGTGAGGGGTGGTCAGTGGCCCATCCAGGCACCGCAGCATCCACATCCATCCATCCATTCAAAACGCACAATGCATTATCGTCAAGAATTCCCCCTAAGTATGTAGCAATCGTGACGGCCCTTGGTGAGCTCCCTGAACTCGCCCCTGCTGCCGAGGTTGGCCGGGCCAAACGTGCCACCTTCCTCGCAGCCGCGTACTTCCTGTCGCAGTCCATAGGCGTCTGCCCCGGCTAAACTGACCAGAAGGCCTCGCTGACAAAAAACAGCGCGGCAGCTGATTGGCCCGGGCAGCGGTGACGTCCGTGGGGGCGGGGTTTGCATCAGCCTTTACGTCAGGTTTCGTCAGTGGGGGAGCGCCGGGTGGGTGGGGGATGGCGCCGCGCCAGGCCGGCCCGCTGATCGGGGGATAGCGTCGGCTCTGTGCAGGGGCGCGGCAGGGCGGTCAGCCCGGGCCGGGCCGGGGCCGGTAACGGCCCCTCGGCCGCCCGATCGCGCTTGCTTACCGGGGAGTCAATGCGGAGAAGTTGTTCGCCTCTTGTGGTGCCGGGATGAAGTACCAAAAAGTTACAGCGCTGTCTGCGTGCTAGGAGGGGATGCTGAACCAAAATATAGGATGAAGTGGGAGAAAGCAGCAGAGCAGCCAAACTTGCTATGCTAGTTCGCATCAGAGTCTTGTCTGTCTTAATCCCGCTGTTTTGGTAAACTGCTTTCTTGTAGTTCCGCTCCTTACTTCCTGGAAGTTGTACGCCGGAGGTATCGATAGGTGAAGAGGCGCCCAGATTTGCCTCTTATGCAACGAATGTTGCCCAAAGCACACGCTGTATGCAAGTAGAAAAAGAGCCTCTTAAGTTGTAATCAAACATGAATGATGCATGACACGACTCTATTGTTGAGTTGATAGCTTGCTCCCATGCATTTGTCAATGTGACTCGTCAGTTGTGCGCTGCAGTTTTGAAATCTGGACAGTTTCCCAATCTGGACGTGCGGTACGTAAGTTCACTATGGGACAACTATATAGAAATGTTGCTATCTTTTAAAGGTGGTGTTAATGCATGCTCTAAGATATCATCCGATGCTAGGTGAAGGACGACGCTATGCTCTGCAGATGTGACGTTCCTAAAGATGTGATTTGAGAAACTTATGGTAAGGTGTTCCGCCAGTTTTGGCATGCCAGACCCAGGAAGAGAAAACTAAGACGTCCTTTTACTCCCGCCAGAATCTTGCCCAATAAGCCTTTAATTTGGTATGTCTTCTTGCAATACGAGCGACAAAATTACGACTTCCCTTCGTCGTCTTTCCTTCTACAGCGTCCTATTTTGCGTGACCCAGCAGCTGAGCTAGGGTTTAGCCGGTGGTGCTTGATGGGGATTATTCCTGTTCGGATAAATGAATTACTGACTGGAATCTTTAGTAGTAGTGCCAAGCTTTTCTCACACGGCCTTTTCGCCCCGAAATGTTAACGAGTGAGGCAGTGTCAAGAAACTGGATGTCGTCAGCGTACATGGAGACCCGTCCGTGCGTCACGTGTTACATCAGATCGTTTGCAAACTTTGTAAAGAAGAACAGGTCAAGGATTGGTCATTGGAGACGCGTGAGTCACATCTCGGACGTTCGTTCCGCCACGGATTGATCGAATTCGGCCATGAAGCCACGCTCGAAACCACGTGATACCGATACCAGGCTCTCCCGAAGGCGGCTGTGCTTAACGCTGCTTATTGCATTAGGGGAGGGGAAGAGGGAGGGCTGTTGCCAGTGGCATTGCCTTACATTTATTACCACTGTTGGTGGTGGCGATGCTTTCTCCGTTGAAAGCGCGGGGCAAAACCTGTCCAGCTAAGGACGTTCTGTTTGATGGCAAAGCTCATTAGCTAAGCAAGTCCCAGTCTCTTCACAAAGCCTGCCTCAAATTGATATAATAGAAATAAGAGTCTATAGGTCTGTGCGCAGCCGGGCCCGTCCTGCGATGATCCCATTGATGTGCAGCGGTATTAATGTGGTGTCCTTTCAACAGCTCGGCGCTGTCGCTCCACCTCAGCAACAGCTCGATCTAGCTGTTGCTGAGGTGGCTAAGGGGGGCGGGCACAACTGGGAAGGTCATTCAGGACATGTTATCCGCTCCGTAAGCAAGATGCGGAGCCCCAGAGAGGTACCGGATCGTGGCCGGACGCTATATTAGCTTTTCATTTGGATGGACAGGTGATGTCGCTTTTTACAAGGACGTGGAAAAATCACGGCGTTGACGATATGTTTAACGCGACAAAGATGAGCTGAATCCCGCAACGTTTGATTGCTTACTTATATTTATCTATTCCTTCCTCATTTCAGGCTCCGATCATCTGTAGAGTGCACGATACATCGACAAAACCACACCGCCACGATCTCGACTCAGCGGACGTTGAAGATGCCAATTCTTAACACTAAACGCGTGGTACGGTCTTGAGGGGGCTGGGCTTGCCAGACAGCATTCTTTTCCAAGATACCTAGAACCAGCGAGGTACATCCAATGGAGGCTTGACTTTTGCGTACCATCTGTGCCAGAACACTTCCACAAAGCATGTACCGCAATGTGACACCCCTCTCTAAATCGGCCCGTGTTGAGATCGAACCTGCCGCATTGCTGCGTCTCAGCAAACTCAGCAAAAAAGGGATTTACCTTCCATTAATTTTTGGGAGGCCCGATCCTATTAACGATAGAAGGTGGCGTCGTAGCGCTACGCGAGCCATCGTTTCCGGCAGATTTTTTTTGTCGTAGACAAGAGATCTACCAATATCGATCTGGTGCAGCGCGTTGGCGCGAATGTGCTACCGTCTTCGGGTATCTCCGTCAGTGCTTGGCAGACACCGATGTACTTAAGGTAGAGCTAATAACCACACAAGAACTCTCGCCTTGATTCGCTGTTTGTAAAGGGAACGTCCTACCTTTGAAACAACTTTTAAAAGCATGCTCTAATTATCTGTCAGGACCAATCCTTAATATAAATAGCTTAATAAATAGCCGGAGAGAGTAAATAGCACTGAGGAGCGGACCTGCAACAGCAACACAATTTTATGCCAAAATATGTTTTATTTACTTTCGTATCCAAATTACACGGTCAACATTTCAGACCAGCACCGAACTGAATTTATTAGGACTTGGACAGTTCTAGCGGACGCGAGACGGCGTTCCCCGCTGTGAAGTTCATGGCCAATATCGGTCATTGGTGAATTCTGTACACAGTCTGTAAATTGCGAACGAAGGCTTTCAAGAAGTAAATACAGGCCTGTTCAACATGTGATGGCTTGCTTTTTCAAAATGTTGCATTACTTTTATGGCGAAACGACATTGCAGTTCACTTCGGATCCTCTGCTCAAAGACAACAATCAGATTTACTGATATCAATCAGGTGACCGTTTACTGATAGATGCTGTTGGTGGCATGTAGATAGTGGAGAAATAAAAGGTGTTGTTTCGTACCCATTATGCACCATTGGTGCCAATCAGGCATTGAATGCCTGCTTCTAGGCTGTGTTTTTGTAAAACTCTGCGAGTTAAAAACTGGAGAAACGTAGCTGAAGCGATAAACGGCTAAGATGATTAATTATAAGTAAAGAAATTGAAAAATAACTGCGCTTTGTTCTTGACTGCACAGCAAACATCGTGCTGGATGACAACTGATACACTGAAGCAAACGGTGGAGAATGGAAAATGTGTAGTTCAGCTACCACCATATACACAACGTTCATCTCAACACGCAATGCTTGGTTTCCAAAAACATTTAACAATACTTACACGACATGATCAGCACCCAACGTTGACAACAACAGCGTGCTGTAATCAGCTGTTGACGACGGCTGGTTAAAGACGGCAGGCGCGGATTGTCATTCAACATCAACGACAACCATTGATGACCTTCAAGCAATAGATGAACACAATGTTTTGTTGGTATGCCTCATGTATTACCGGAGCCAATACAATGTTCACTGACATTTTTACCCTGTGTTTTTGTCGAGATGGACATGCTAAAAACTGGGGGGGGGGGGGGGGCGGGGTTCTTCTGAGGTCATGACGAAAAGCAGGCATTCTACAACGTGAGCGTGAGAATTCAGAAAAAAAATATTATTCTGTGCTCATGCCATCGTCGCACATCTAAAAAAGCTTGCTAAACTGAGTAAATGTGTTTATTTTCCTGCAGTGACCATTTTGCTTTGCCAGTACACTACAAAATTTCGGCGTGGTTGCAGGGCATACCGGAGAAAGATGTAGCTTGTAGGGTAGCCGACCTACGGCATGGAAAAGTCAAGCCATTGGTCCAGCGAAGACAATTTCTGAGGAATCGTTCGACCTGATGCAGCAATGGACTGTTAGATGAAGCCATACGTCTCGGAGATAATCTCGTAGAGAGCACAACAATTGGATGAACAAATTCCATTGACTTCAGGCTAGGTATGAGGGGTGCCAGGACAAGGTCAAAACCAACCCGTTTTATTACACCAGAGCTTGCTGTAATGGGTAGTTTCTGGTGTTCATTTTGAATTTATTGATGACAGGAACCACATCATACATGTTCCATGAACTTCTTAAACGCAGAAAAGGTCACTGGCCTGCAAGGTTCCAGATCAACATTTTGTTCTTAAGAACATACTGCAAAGCGTAATCTTTGAAGCTTATTTAAATGCAAAAACCAAAGCGGTCTAGTATGATTTTGGTCGAAATTATCTTTAAAAGATTAAACAAAGTCACTGACCTTAGGTGAACACGAGTGGCTTTTTCCTTAAATCAAGTATCTAAGGTCACAACGGTTACATGAGATGGTCTGGAGGTACTTGGGACACCAGTCTGAAGTTTGACTTTGTTTGACCTAATTTGACCCGAAGGTCATGGCCTAGGAATACAAAATTTTGACACAAGTGAGTTCTTGTACAGTCCGATACACCACGTGAATTTAATGTCTCCAGTCCCCTTAGTTTCTGATATTTTGGGGGTCACATTGTGCCCGCCACACGAGCGAAGGGCATCCGACCGGCCATCCGAGCGCGTGTTAAATCAGAAAAAAACTAATTGAAAACGTCACGCGGAAGCCGATTATTTCCAACAAGCATGGACGCAATTTTTTGGACAGCCATGTGAAGAATGCGTCTCATTTCAGCGGTAGTTTGGCACCGCCCCCACTACCCTCCCCATATCTGACCTAAAGCTTAATGCAGATATTGACGAAGCCCTACCTTAAATTAGCTAACCACACACGTTTGGTCAATGATAGCCCCCTACCGTGTTCATTGATTAAGCATTTGAGAGAAGTGCTGACCCGAGCTTAGCTCACTGGTGAAAATGTGAGTGGTGCGACTACTGAGAGGGGAGGGGTAAACTGCATGAGGGGTGCTGCTCCATATAGGTGATACAAGGAGGCTTAGGTCACCCTTCAGCAGTTTTGAATTTTGATGTCAGGCTTCCACAATGAATAAAGGGAATGGCTTTGGCAATTTTAATATTAATATCCGCAAGCATGTCTATTGGGTTTACTGTCACTTTGTTCAATTGCAGGGGGTATCACGTGATGTGTTTTAATTGACCTGGCTGTCATATTTGCGTAAATCAGTGTAAAAATCAATTTGGAAGCATCATTTTCCTACCGTCTGAATTACTAGGCACTGCAATCAAATACGGCTTGTCCATAACTCGCCAAGTACAGGCTCATCTCCAGGCTGGGATAGGTCGAGAGGTCGGTAGATGCTAGTGGTGCCACTTTTGAACCCACAGGCCCGCAACACCATTCAGGTACCCACTTCTGTCTATTGCATTGGAAATATTGCTGTTGTGGTGCCTATTGGTCATGGGCAATGAGGTTTTTGACATTCTTTCTATGCCTTGTGTTTAAAGTGAGGCCATCCATTTGTCATCGTATATGCCAATGTTTACATGCAACACTTGACAACTTGGCTAGTTCAAAGTACCCATTTACTTTTGGGATTAGATGACCGAATTTTTAGTAACAAAAGGCATGCTTGCATATATGCATGTAGAGTTCTAAGGAATGTCGCATGAGCCTAAGGAGATACTGAATTCAGTCTTGATTATTTTGCATTCTGATGCTGGTTGGAGCTGGTTGAGTTATCTCCTATCAACGTATGGATCATTGACTTCTTTTAGCAAACCTTCTAAACCACCAAGAGGGCTTTGTCCCGGAAAAAGAGACGCGTGCCTGGGACTTGGGAATTACGTGTGTTTGTTTTTTGGCAGGTCTCTGCAAAAGAGTTCACGCTCTTCAAATGAATAGAATTCAATAGTTTCACTCCGTGTTAGTGTGTAGAAAAAAGACAAAGGAATACATGTTTGCAGGAGGGGATGGATATATTTGTAGGCTTTTTATAGCTTCTTGTTCTGGAAATAATCGTATTATGAGGTTGGGTAAGTGCACCTGCAATCATAAATAAGACAGGCAGGCCTACGTGGCATTGTTTTTAGACATTGCCGTGTGGGCCGAGTGCGAGTTTTCAAATTTGGGTGCGTTGCGGTTAAAGGTATTCCAAGTCCTCGTAAAGTGGCAGCTTTAGACTTGGTGCCGCGCGAATGATTAAGTTTTCGTCGCTGTCACATTTGTTGTTTGTGCTTGTTTGCCTGCCCTGTGCAACTGTATGACTTACCGTCATCCAGCATAGGAATTCAGTGGAAGCTCTGAAGGGAAACATTTTTAAACTGTGGCGAGGTTAAACAACAGTGTAGTTGGGTGTGGATTTCCACGCAATATTCCGGATTTTAAGACACTGGTGTAGCGAGAGATTTTTCCTGATCTCATTTACCTGTGCTGAACCATATACCCTCCCTTTTAATCATAAACGCCGGGCACAGGTATACACATATATATATATATATATATATATATATATATATATATATATATATGTATGCTTACCGTAGCAATACTTCTGTTGGATCCGACGTCATCCATTCCCACTTCTTTCGTCATCGCCCTCCACCAACAGCACACTTCTGGACTGCTTTAACGCAGCTGTTAATCCATGGACAATATCCCGAGGAATGGTTTTCCAGAGTAAGTATTTCCATTCCGAACACCGGAAAGCGTAATAACATACGCAGCGACTATTGACAAATCATGCTGACGAGCTATCCCTAAAAAATTTTGAGAAGGCGGTCATTTTGCATTTTTGATGCCTTCTTGAGTATTGCAACGTGCTCGACCCATTTCAATGTGGCTTTAGGACAGGTCGTTTTCCCGCCGGCAACACCCTCTGTCTCACCAATTTTGCATTCAAGGCGACTTTACTTTCAAATTTCGTACAGTGGCTGTCTTTCTAGATTTGACCGACACCTAGGAATAGGTAAATCTTGACGCACTACTTAAAATCCATAGCTGGAACTACGAGGTAATTTTGCAACTTTCTCAATTTTTTTTCCAGACCCGGCATGTTCAAGTAAGATGTCGCTCACGTCAGTCCCTCCCTACGACGAGCCCCTTGACCCAGTCCAGGGCAGTGCAGTAGCTTCAACACCGTTACTCAGTATGCTTAATCAGGTGACTAGATGATCGTCACACTCACATTACACTCAATCTTCGTAGACAGCGTGACCCTATATTGCACGTCCCTCCATGGATGAAGCTGCCCAAGGTGCTCAGATGTTTAATCATGGCGATGCCTGAGGTGAACACTAGGGTCTTTCGTCTCCGCCCTAAAACCGCATCAGTCTTCTACATTCGAACTAATCGAGCTATTCCTCGTCACCACTCATTCTTAACGACGAAATCGTAAAACAGTTTTCAATATTGATCTTAACTTTGCCCTCTATTAGCGTCTTCGTTTTCACATCCATGCCCATCGCATCGAGACAAAGGGCACAAACGCCCCACAATTTTCGTGCAGTCTCTCACATGTGGTGGGGAAGCGATCGACACATCCTTCGCAGCATGCATACTGCTTGGCACATTTCGAGTATAACACCCTTATCTATAGTTAAATCTGTCTTCATTTAATTAGCGGAAGCTCAACGCGATTTCATGCTCAGTTATTCCACCTACTACCGGTGCGTTGCGCACTCCTCAAGTGATCGCTCTGCACGCAGGCGTCCACTCTCTGACGCCGACCCCCGCTCCTTCAGTGATCGCCGTCCACACAGACGCCCACCGTCTGACCCCGACCCTCCGCTCCTCCAGTGATCGCCCTCCACGCAGATGCCCACCGTCTGACACTGACTCCGCTCCTCCAGTGATCGACCTCCACGCAGACGTCCACCGTCTGACCCTAACCCTCCGCTCCTCCAGTGATCGCTCTCCACGCAGACTCCAACCGTCTGACCCTAACCCTCCGCTCCTCCAGTGATCGCTCTCCACGCAGACGTCCACCGTCTGACCCTAACCCTCCGCTCCTCCAGTGATCGACCTCCACGCAGACGTCTACCGTCTGACCCTGACCCTCCGCTCCTCCAGTGATCGACCTCCACGCAGACGTCCACCGTCTGACCCCAACCCTCCGCTCCTCCAGTGATCGCCCTCCACGCAGACGTCTACCGTCTGGCCCCGACCCTCCGCTCCCAACTGGCTATTTCGAACTGTTGTCAGTAAATTATGTAACTTCACTGCCGCCGACCTCAGTAAAGCCTTCGACAGTGTCGACTATGATGTCCCTTACGCAAGCTGGGATAGTATGAGATCGACCTAGCATGGCTCCGCAGCCGCCTGGATGGCCGGAGGCAGCTGGTGAGAGGCGGTACGGCGACTTTGGCGGTCCGTTTCGGGATGCTCCAGGAGCCTATCGCCCGGCCAATCCTCTTCAGCCTGTTACGAACGACCTTCACTGTCACCCTGCTGGGCTGTCAGTTGATGGCGTATGCTAACGACACCCAACTGTTCGATCACTCGCCGCCCGACCCTCAAAATCTTGTATCACTAATACACCGTGTCGAAATCTCTTTGATCTCATTACAGCACTGGTTCAGATAACATTCACTGAGGATGAATTCAGGAAAATCATATTTCACTTCATGTCAGAACTCATCAAAACTGTCACTATAGCTTAAGACTTCCAGCTAAGTATAGCTGGGCCGGTGGCCAAGGCGTTGTCGTCCATACAACTGCTGGGTGCGACATCGACCCACGCATGTCCGAGGACATTCCTATCGGCCGGTCAAAAGATGCGACGCCATTCTCATATCTCTTTAGTTCTGGCACCACTTCAACCAGGTAATGTTAAAAATGCTGATTGAAACGCACATATTTCGCTCGTTTTATACCGCGTTTCTGTGTGGGGTGGAACAACCCAAAATTGCTACCCCTGATAAAAATTATAAACTTCAGTTTTCTACTATGACTGGCGTGTGGCGTCGGGACAGGGTCGGTCCAGTATTAACATCCCTGGGGTGGGCCTGGATGGAGCAGCTGGTGCGAGAGAGGGGCATTCGAAACAGAGCGGGTTTTGCCACCATGCTTCCGCCTCGTGGAACCAGCGGCCTCCTGCCTTCACTGAACGTCAGACACTACCCGCGCTTCGTGCGTCGCTGAGAGCATTAAAGGCCTAAAACCGCCCGCTTTGTATTTGGCTGCATCGGCTTTTCGCAAATTTGGTTTTTACTTAAGGCTATCACTTGTATTGCTCGGACGTACCTGTGCATTGTTTGTACAACTGTTGCCGCTATTTTATGCTCAAGCATGCTTGCCTTGTTTGCGGGCTTCCACTTTAATGATCTAGAATCACTTTTGAACTAGGCTGGGAGCAAAAAGCTCCATCACAAAAAGACCGTACGGGAGTGAAAAATTAAGTTTACAAAAGTTGTAACTTCTGAGTCAGTGAGAGATTTTCCAGCAAACAAAGAGGCACCTTTGAAGTCGGCATGGATGTCATATCAGAAACATGTCAAAAATGTTTTTTTGACGTCTTAGGTCATTACAGTGAAACAGAAGACATTGAATAAGGGTAACTTTATAATCATGTGACGAGTATCAAAATCTATGTAACACCAATATTTGGCTCTGTACTTTGCATTTCCTTTTCACAGGGCTTTTTTTAGCACAAAACAAAGCAAAGGAAACCAGCAACAAAAACAACAACAAAAAATTAAACCCGCATAAAACATTCAAATAACAAACCTTGGACTCCTGCAAGTCAACACATTACCAAATCAAACACCACATATATGCCTCTGGCCTCTGTAAAGATAGTCAGTAGAAATAAATATTATGTCACTGTTTCTTGCAACATACTAAAGTTTATTTCCATGAAAGTAACCCAACTAAGCCAAACCTAAAGAAGCCTCACCTAATCTCATCATGTCTTGCCTATTTGTATCATAGCAGCATTTGTGAGAAACTGGTTCTTGCAAAGTTCCTACTGCCACTTGCCATGGAATTAACCAACTCAGCCTAACTTAGACTAGTCCATGTGCCGAACATCATTTCAACTCACCTCACCTTTTTCTTGACAGCAGCATTTGTTTCAAAATATGATAAGCCTTATTTTTGGCTGGTTTCAACTAGTGTTTTGGTTCAATCAATTTGTGTCAGCTTGTTGACACCAGACAAAGTTAACAACAGACAAGTCAAACCACCTCAAATCACTTTGAACAACTTATTCTGATAGTCATGGTTAGCCGCTGTCAAGGGCAATGGTGGGTATACTCCACAAAACAATGTCCCTTTTCAACATGACATAACTTATAGATGGCCACAAAACCGCCTTTTCAGCTGCAACAAAGGCGTTCATTCGCGATACAGACGGCTCAGCAGCACTGAAACATAAATAAACAATACGGCTATATCGCAAGTGCAAATTATAAACTTAAATCTCAGCATGGTGTGCCATCCGTTTGCCAGTATGCACCATTGACCATTGCTAGGAAAAATGAAACTACCAGTTTGCAAAGGCCTTGTCGAAAACAGCAAAAATGTGTTTCGACAAATAAAGTACGAACGCTTACGTAAATTTTTTGGAATGAGGGCACAGAAGCATTGTTTCCGCCGCTGGCTTTTTAAGGGGGAGGGGCACTTTTCTATTCTTCCCCCCCTCCGCTCCCAGGTCTGTGTATGGCCCTGACAGCTACCATTAGGAATCTCAAAAATTTTAGCTGTTGTACAACAGGTCCCACCATCGTAAACGCCAGATGATTTGTGACTTACCGAAGTACGCGATCACATTTCAAGCATCCGACCGGAAATGGCTCGGTTTCGTCGATACTACACCGCACGGCATTCCTGCATCGCAGCACGCGATGAACATGGCACACGGGCAATCCGTTCATCAAGGGAGCGGGCGGACTGTCATCAGCGTCCCAAATAAGGTATGCACATGCTAAGGTCGAAGATTCAACTCATGTATTCATTCCGTGGCAGTAGAAGAAGACGGCTTGGCATATTCAGGTATAAATTTGCAGTCAGACTGCCGTAACTGCTACTAAAAGTCTGCTTGCAAAAAAATAAAACAGAAATTATTTCTTAAGTGGGACCAAACCCGCGACGCATTTGTGAAACTATGATTTTGCAAGTAAAAAACATAGCACGACATAAAAACGATGGCTTCAACACAGGCGCGTTAGGTTCATCATATATTTTAATACAGGTGTCAAGCATCAAACGACAAAACCGATCACAAAAGCAAAACAAACGACTATTCCTTGTCCTGAAAAGAAAACGAGAAAATCTTTGTTCCGTGATTTATCCCGGGTCGGCTGTGTCACATCTGTCTACCAATACTAATGTGACAGGCATATGTTGACTCAATTATTTCTGAATAACCGGGAATATCATTGAACTCTCCACGCAGTTGTGGATGGCGAAATAACCCTGGTGTTGCCAGGCATGGGTGAAACCGTGTGCCTTTCTGAGGGAGTCAATCCCATAAGAGCTGCCACTTTTGGAGATTTGGAATAGTTGCACCCATCGCGGATCCAAATGTGAAAACCCACACCCGCCCCGCAAGGTAAGTCTCTCCCAAAAGCACGTATGGGCCCTCCAACATTATCCTTCGTTCCAGGTACACGCACTTTGCCTTATCATAGTATTAGGGTCTCTACATGAATCAATAAAGATACCAACATTTGCTCTCTCGCCTGCTTTTTATAAACAAAAACTGAGCAAAATTGTTTTTTATCCATTTCAATATCTGAAACTGTGAGCCATTTTAAGCAGGTTGCTCAAGAACCAACACATTCAATCCCCTTGGTGCCGAGCATAACATCCTCTTCGTCTAAAAAAGTAATTATTCTGGTCGTTCAGAAGGCTTTTGATATGAAGCCAATACGTGGATACGTAAATGCCTTGAAAGGAAATGAATGAAACGATTCCGACCAGGATCAGAATACAAAAGACAACATTGAAATGACATTTACCCGCGCTCATCCGACGACTTTCAGTTGTATATATGTATATGTGAAGGCATGTTTTTTTAAACCAAAAGAGGTCATCCAAAGCTCAAAGGTACTTGGTACTTTACACCAGCCAAGTCGCCCGTTTCACGGGAAACTATTGACACACGCTGGAAACTAAATAGCTTCACACACAAACACATGCTTTGGAAGGAACGTCAAGAACTGAGCAGAGTTCATAGCCCATGGGCACCACAACAGCACTCTTTCCATTGTCATACACAGCAGTGGATACGTGACTGATGGCTGATTAGGCGTGCCTGCGTGAAGTAAAGAGGTTTGGAGTTTGACCTCAAAACTATTTTTAAATGCTAGATTTATACTCCAAATGCGTTCCGTACCGAAGTAGACGGAATGCCGACCAGCCTCGGCATAGTCAGGACACATGACGAGAAACGGAAAGCAAGCACATTATTTGGTAAAAGACGAGTGCACCATGCATGACCCCATGTCTTGACCACGGCCATCTGATGTTCCATTCAAGCGTTGCTAGCAATGCGAGCTCGGCAGCATGCCACATGAAGGCCATCTTGCACATCCAATTTCCTTGAACAGCTGACGACACTACCCATTCCTTGTCGACCTCCGTGCGCCGATTTCGTCCTCCGGCGCGTTTATTTTGAAAGTTTGCTGTGAGCGCTGGAATGGTTTGGTTGAGTGACATGCAGAACTATGCTTTCAATTTAATCGGTAGTGGTTGAGGTTTGAGCATGTTCTGTGCAGTTGCATTTATCAGATGCACCTACAAACCAATGTGTGTAGGCATGTGGCCTGTGTTCTCTGTGAATTGTGATTTAATTGACAAATGTTGCGGAAAATCCAGGAGTGCAGTTTTGCAATATATACTTTAGATGGGCCCAGCAGGGATAAAGGGCTAAACATGCTTTTTTAGCCATTTGGTGTGGGGGGGGGGGGGGGGGGGGGCTATAGCTGGAGCCCATTAAATGAGCAGGAAGCTACACTCATGGCAGAATTCACCACAAGTAAATATGCCTGGTTAGGATGTCAAAATGAATTAAATGCATTTACAAAAGGAATCTAAACGCTATTTTGGGACTATTTCAGAATGGTTTGTGCTCGTGTAGAAAGGTTTCACTCACTCATAACATGTAGTTAAGTGATCCTAACCGTTGATTCGAATATTAGTAAGCTATGGTAGTCTACTCTTGAAGCTATAACATGTCATGGGTCACTGTTCTATGAAATAGCATGCATTGCATGTTTGAAATACTTGATAATGCTATTACAACTCTGTGCCATTATTTTTGGGCAAAAATAACTGTGGCTTACACCAACCTTTGTTGTCAATAATTGCTGTTTGATTAGATGCAAATTCGTGGTTAAAAGCACGCAGATGGGAGCCTTGTGCCACCCGTACAAACACCTGCAACATAGTCAGCAATACCATCTAAAAGTGCTGCAGGCTTTTTAAGCCCGCGCGTCGCGGGCCTGCGGGCTCAAAAGTGGCAGCTCTTCGACACACCCTCCCAACGCTAGGTCGGACCCCCCCCCCCCCTCAATGACACACCATTCGTACTGAAGAAGGGAGCAAGGAGAAGTTCTGCGCCTCTTTCCCTTTCCAAATATGTGTGGCGGTCCCTAATATGCGAGTTCCATCCCTGGCGTCAGGCTAAGTACCGGGGGTAGCTCGGGAATAGCACAATTCGCTCATGTATAAGGCGGATGAACTTTTCTGAAAGCTGCTGAGTCGTGCCTCGAATGGGATAATTTCATCGCAGAGCCGAGCCAAACAGATGTTAAATTCCGCAAGTCAATTTCCGAGTCCGCAATCATTTGTGTTACTCTCTCTAACTATTGGCAGACTCGCCCAAAAAACACACACTGGCCGTCTCCGTGTCAGGGTTCTTCCTCCTAACGTATCGCTCCCCAGTTACCGAACCAGATGGGCAATAGTAAATCCAGCCTAACAGTGAAGAGGCCCTGTACTTTCCAGTGGACGCTGCCACCCCATCCATTTTAATACAGAACGCGATCAGCACGCACCCGTCTGCAGAAGCCTCTCGCCCAAACACGGAGAGCCTCCGCCGACTCCAAAACAAGTACGAAGCCGCGGTGTTATCTGTGGCGAACAGACGCGTGCCATCCGGCCGTTTCGGAGGTGATCGCCGACAGGTCGAATCTTCTGCCCGCTCTTTCGAAACTGAGTGAGCGCGGAACTGCTGCGGCTTATGGCGAGCCGTAATGGAGATTTAGTGTAGTTCGCAAACAGTGCGGGGTGCGACTAGGGAGAGTTACGTCAGCGCACCGAACAATAAGCAGTCACGCGAACCGCACGATAACAGTTTCTTTTTTAATTTCCGTTCTATTTTTTGCAACTGTAAGGCTCTTTCCGGTATACTATGACCAACTGATTATGTGCGCTAACTAGCCCCGCATAGCATAATGCCTCTGGTCATTGCTGAATTGTATTGACCTGAATTTTATTCGCATTACAGGAATTTGCGTTAATATCTAGTTGGAACACGATTCGAGTCGTGTGACTCTAAAGATATCATGAGTCAAAACGAATTTATAATAATTAGCGTGCTTGGTTTAGAAGGACAACTGCAAAGAAAAGAACTGGTAAGAAGGGTGCAATTACATCATGGACTCTGGGAGTGAAGAAGCCAAGTGAGGGGGGGGGGGACTATGGGTCCTTACATCCCGCCACTCAACCAACAGTATGTGTGATAAGCATGATATGATAAACTAGATGCTGATTGATTTCACAAGCATTCTAGGTTCGTGATAGTTCGAGGAAAGCTAAGTATTTTTCCCCGGTGAACATTTTGTCAGCTTTCTGACGCTCGAGACATAATTGTCTAACACGGTCATTGGTCTCATATCTCTTGGTTGATAAGATGTTGAGGGTCTGCTAACGGATTATGTAGCGCCACTCATAATGACAATAGACAGGGGTGTAGTTTTCTATTCTGTTGAAGGAAGGGGGTGGGGCAGCAGAGCCTTCCCCTGTCCCGCACACTTTTTACAGGTGTGCCAAATCCGGGGGAAATTCGTTTTTCCTTCTTTCGAGAGTGGGTTCAGCCATATCCCCCTGCCCAGTCTCTCAGGAACTCATTTGCGGACCCCTGCCATCACCCATCCCCCATTCGCATTCCCCAGGCAAAAGCAATAGTATTTCGTCTATGTCTTCCAATAAGTCTGGTCTCAGTGTGCTAAGATCTGCTTCTGATGTGCAAAACGGTTGAGAATATATCACCGTCTCAAGGGCGATAAGCTGGCCCTGACGTCAGCGGGACGCTCACGCGAGCAAAATATGCCCTTTGCATTTCGTAAAGGCTTTGCGCACTGCCAACGTGCACGCTTCATGCCTCGAAATATACTCTACACCATTCCTTATGCATGATACATCACGCAACTCGTGTGATCTGGTCTACTCCTACACCCCCCCCCCCCCCCCGAGCCCCGTTCCTCCGTTCGTGACCCTTCAGCGAGCAGGACAGATGGACTGGCACGCTCTTCCCGGCTTGCACGTTTCACATACTGCAAAGTCGGTGTCTGTGCAGACAAGACAGTGTGCGCAGGATCGCAGCTTGCATCAGACGGAAGCGCAGAACAGGGCCAAGGATGATCGCGTGCGGGCAGAGGGCCCCGATGGCCTACATTTTGCCAAGCAAATCAGGCGGCGTCACCCGATCCTGGCAACAGACGTACATGGCTGGACTGTGCTTCCATACAAATAGTGGAACGTGGCTGCCCGTATCTTCTTGAAATACGCTGCCTGAGATCCTGATGCAGTTCTTAACGATACTCATCAAACATAATGTACGAGACGCATAGGGCTTCCTCGCTGCCTTAACGCGGTCGTGAAGTGCTCGGAGTGTAACCAACGACCCTGGTAACATGGCTCTACTCTGCAAGGTTAGAAATGGTCATAAATCGGCTTCAGCCTCTTCGCCTGCGAGAAGCTACCAAATATTCCGATAAAAAGAATGGCTGTCATCATCAGCGGATTCTGATCAGCGGACATCACGTGCATGCTAAATAAGATCCTCGAGAAAGGACACACACATAAAGTATCGAACCGATGAATACGACGTGGCGAAAATCGGCTTCTCAAAACCTTTCACGAAAGTGTTTGTCCTTTTCAGCTGAACCCACTTGCGCTATCTAAACTAAGGAAAATTGTGAAGTACGAAAACGCTTGCGTTAGCTCATTTTATTCCACGTGGCTGATCCGATCCTATGCGTCGTCAACCAATAACTCGGTTTCTCAAAAGCAGTGCCTGCGCGGGATCTATCAGACTCGGCAACACTTCCTTGGACACGCTGACGCTACACGTAACAGACCAAGCCCGAGTAAGAATGGGTTACAAATTTTATATCACGCGGCTACAAGATATCGAGTACATTGTAAAATTAAAGCCACGATAACTAAAACGGCCCAGTATACTTATGACAGATGTGAACGGGACAGCGAATCAGTTAAACTGTAAATTTGACGCAGATCTGGCTGAAAAAGAGGTAGGAAGCAACTGCTGGAGGGATTAAGACCAAATAAAATGCACGGCATTCTGATAGCAAATTACGAAAACTCGGGCATAAATCTGGCGAAAAGCCCAGCAAATGTTTCTTGTCACTTGAAAAAGCATCCCCTCACAAGCAAAACAATATCGAGCTTGCAAACACCCATATGGCCAGTTTTGAGCCGCTGGGTCAGTCCCCTCGCCCTCCTCACAGCATAAGGCAATCAGTAGCCGCACCACAACGGCTGGTCTGCGCTCCTAGCTTCTGCGCTTCTAGAGCCCTCTGAATCGAAGCGGTTAGATCACTATCTCACAGGTTATAAACACTGTTCGGAGTGTAAAAACGAACGACACATTCGTCGGTATTGCTCCTTTTTGTGTTCGATGATATCTTGGTGGTGAAATTTGTCCCAAAGCGAACAGGCGCCGTGCTGCCACTGTGTCTCACCGGGGTCACTGTGCCCGTGGAATAGCATGTCTTGAACGTGTTCCTGGCGCAAAGGTATGTTTACGGCAGAGGTGGAGCATAATGTTCTTACAGTCATAATTTGAAATGGAAGAACATTTCATGCGCTAGTGGGATACTAATCATGCAGTGAAACGGGACCTATGTGTCCGCCATTCGGAAAATGACGATCAGTTCAGTCAGGTCCGTCAATTTATGAACATTACATCGGGATGTTTTTATGGAAAAGCTTCTTTTAAGTGCGCGAAAAATCCCTACATTTTGGGTCTGTCAGGCTGATAACGCCTACGTAAAATAAATTACGACAGCTACCAGTGCAGCCATGAGACGCACCGCCCTTCTATTCTAGGTTCTAAAAATGTGAGACACGATGATGATGATGATGAAAATGAGAGGGGATGACACGACCCAGAGTCATAGCAGTGGGAAGCCGCACCGGGCCACACCAGCAGGTGAGCGAGACGAAGTTTTGTTCACCCTGCTGGGTGACGTCAGTTGTGATAACACGCTGGAATGGGGCGGCACCTACCGCTGGCTGTACAGGAAGCTGTGAACTTTCGCCGTTAGTGGCGACACTCGTGACACTTTTGCGTCCTGAATTTGAGAAATACGTTCATTGGGAAGCCCACAGACCGCCAGTGCTAATCACCTGGGCTGGCCTAAACGATTGAGCAATTTCTCCAAATCCAGACATTTTTGGCGACGTCTTCTCTCATTTCGCAGTGCATCACCTTTCCAACACGGGAATGTCAGTGCGGCGAATATCCAACCACGTGGCTGTAACGTCCGGTGGTGCTCTCCGAGGCGAATATCCAACCGCGTGGCTGTAACGTCAGGTGGTGCTCTCCGCGGCGAATATCCAACCGCGTGGCTGTAACATCCGGTGGTGCTCACTGCACAGTGCAGCCATGAGATCATGACCCCCAAAAAACAACAAAGAACGAAAAAAAAACCAAGATGCCTCTGTCACATTCGTACAAACCTATTTACCTCCAACGCCGACTGCGGTATAGCATACCGCTACCGCTGGAGAATTTCACCATATTATTCTGCTAGCTAAGAGACCTTTGCCTCTGCTTGCCAGCGAAGTGGTCTAAGTGGCCGATGCGCTCCATAATACTACCTCTGTATGCCGTTCGCACTTTCCGTTGCGATTCACCTGCAAATATTCGCATCCAGTACCAGACAAACTACGGCTAGGCAGAGTAATTTTACTGACCGCGGTGCTACTTGTGATTCTGCAATACAAGCTAATTCGACCATTTTTTGGAGTTAGAGCTGGAAAGTGCGCGGCTGCTTACTCTGAATGTTTTGACGTCGATCTCTATTTAGGATGCAACTCGGAAAGGGATATGGACCTCTTTGACAAAAATACCAAGACAAAAGCATCCTGGAAATGCTGGCTTAGACAGTAATCCTCCTCCCAAACTCGCTTTGCGGTCGTCCGCAAGTTTTTTTTCTCACAAATTAGGCTGAATGCAACACAATGGACAGGAATGAGACACATGACATTGGTCCTGTAACAAAACCCTGAACGGGAACCTGAATCCGTTGGCCGTCGGCGGCTCTGTGGGCTGCTGTTGCGGCTCCGCACAGATCCGGCCTAGCCAAAGACCTCAGCGGGGTATCCACTAAACTGTCATTGATGACGGAGGCCCTGGCATTGCCTGGCTAATCCCTTCTCAGTGGCCGGACAACCGAAGAAAGCCCCCTCCTTCCGGGAGCGGTCCTTTCATTCCCGGCATGCTGGGGAGAGCTTATTTAATATGTAAGTGGTGGTGGGAAGGGGGGGGGGGGAGGCGGGCGGAGGTAATCCCCACCAGTGACCGGAAACCCCTCCCCAGCAAACGGTGAAACTCCGCCACCCAAGTGAAAGACTTGATTTGACGGCAGCTGACGCCCGATAATGCCTTTGTCGGAGTCGGAACCAGGAATTGCATATAAGATATAACTGCTGTTTAATAAGGGTTATATACCCATATACTCGCTACTTGCCAGCAGAGCAGCCGCCAAATGTATGCCGGAATGTGTACCAGTTCTGTTGGATTGAATTCCGTCAATGGAATGGCTACTTCGTTTAGCCAGTACCTATCGGTACAACGAAGGTCGTTAACGCTTTAACGCTGAACTTCAGCATAAGACCTCTAAACTCATTATGTCGTATACCCGGGAGCTGAAGGCCTGAAGGCTGTTTTACATCAGAGGTGGAGTTTCGGTGGATGCACGCATTCTGTATGGAGCAAGCATTCCAAGGTGGGGCAACTGTTCTTAGAAGAACAAATTGAGCGGGAAGCCGTTTTTGAAACGGCAGGCATATTAGTGTCAGACGGGTGAGAAAGGAAAGGTCAGTTAAACAGACATGCCAGAAAGAACAGGTAACATAACATGTAGATAGGTCCTCAAAATTGCTCGCACACCGTTAAGTCGCATGCTTTGCATGTTCTGGATCTTATTGGTATGTGTCTACGTCTGTCAAATGGAATTTGATTGGCGTCAATACGTGTTGGCAAGGATATGGACAACGGGTGATACGTATGCGGGCAACGTTCTGCTCAATTCCAATCAGATTAGTTCACTTTCATGAACAGCTGTGACCGCGAGCAAGGTAACACAGACCGGGTAAAAATGCAGCGAACCCAGCTGGCAGTCAACGTAAAATGCACAGTTCCGAACTTGAACGTGATATCACGGAAGTGAGATGCAACTGCGAATGACCTCCGTGCTATTACTCTGGGTCTGTCGGTCTTGTATTAAGTTGTTTCTGGCGACGACAAATCGTATGAGAGATTTTGGAGGCAAACACAATATGTCCCTCCGCTATTTCCATTCAACGCCATAACGCTTATGTTCGATTTTGTTTGGTCTGGGATGCAGCTTATCACTCTTACCGCACTGACTTTTCAGTTGGCACTGTGGTTTTCTGGGGAAGGGGGGGGGGGCAATGGAGGCAGCGTCCCATGTGTCCCCCTCCTTTGCTTTCACCACCGTGTTTACTCCCAAAAGTCGTCGTGTTGAACTGCTGTCGTACAACACTTTCGCAACGCAGCCTATCGTGGTATGAACAAAGCATCACCATCGTCGGTCTCTTTTTACCAATGCGGGGAAAATATTGTGCTAGTGCCTACGGCACGTGAGAAGAAAGCTTGAAGAATGGATTTTCATTCGTGAGCTGCAAACTTCCAAAGACAAAACGCCATAAGCCGACCCATGTTATGGTAGCGAAGAACGTTTGTTCAAGATGGAACTCGTCACGCGACGAGACGAAAACGCTGACGAAAACAATGGCTAGACGAAACGGTGACGCATCGCAGTAGTGCCTTTAAATGCGTTGGGAGATCAATTTGTTCGTTAAGATAGCAGCTCAGGCGCACACTTCAACCGCACGATCCTTGGATTGACGAAATGAACGAATTGGCATTTACAGTGCACGATCGCCCTGTTACTCTTATTAGCCATCATCGATCCACTTGTATTGCTATCTGTTCATCATATTGTTGTCATCGAGTGTCCTGTTTTTCACAGTGCACGAAACATGTGCGAGGGTAAGATAGACAACCCTATTAAAATGTCTCGGTATAAACAGGTTTTACATGAATTAACCCCATAAACGTCGCCAACTCCAGACTTATGCTAGGCCTTTAATCATATTCTGTAGCTGACCTCACATCGATTAACCGTGGATTCACCATGACGTATTAATTTAGCAACTCGCCTGAAGAGCGCATGCCTGCCTGGATATGGCTTGTTTTGCGGCTTATTTGTTGTATTTTATTCGATTTCGAGAATGTAATCAAAAGTGAACGGCAGAATTTTGATTTAGATGTGCAGTTTCGGATGGTCTGCTATCGATAAATGGATGAACCAGGTATGCAATGGGCTAACATCTCTTCCAGCCATATCGACTGGATTCTTGTGAGGACTCTCGTGAGGATTGCGCCACTTCAAGCCAATTTTGTCGGCCATTGCAGAAGGATTTCTTGCCCTCGGCATGGAAAAAGTAAATTCATATCCTAACCTTCTGTTCATAGCAGATCGCGCAATGATCCTATAAGTTATAAGCCAGTTAGTTTGACACCAGTTCCCAGTAAAGGTGTTGAGAGAATTATCGTTTATCGTCTGGTCATCAGTCACCTGACATTATTTCAGCTTTATGAAACACTCAGCTGCTGGGGCTGCATGGCGTCGCCTGCCTCACCCTGGCAGGAGGGGCGGACATCGCGGAAATCCGCACCTCTAGTTTCCCAGACGCGCAGCTTAGCCACTGTACTGTTGGTATCATCCGTCCACTTACTCCAGCAGCAACGATCGCGTACAGGACGATTGCACTGGGATTACCTCATATACTGGCGGAGGGCCAAGCTCTCCGAACTAATCCCGATATATCGCAGCTCAATGAGGGCTATAGTAGGCCCTCCTTTTTTGTAAGGGCTCTCGATATAGTCGTCAATTAACTACCCAGACAGAGACAACGTCTTAGAGCAGGTGGTAGGCTTAGCGCTCGATATGGCCTGTCGGCGACGCGAGTCTTATTGTTCAGCAGGCAGCAAGCCATTGGCCGTCGGCTCGACGAGGCAACTAGACAGGTGCTATGTCAACTGCGGGCTGTTAGTGTCAAGCCGCTATTGTCTGATCACGACTCCCCGCTCAAGGGCTGGAGCAGCCTGAGAGGCCTCCGTCCATGTAAATAGCGGCTCAGGTAAGCGCAGGGAGGGGTTGGCAGGGGTAAACCAGGAATGGACACGACAGAAATGTTCTTGGTGTTTGCTTGAATCTAGTGGTATCATTTGGTGTGCGTTGTTATTTGCAAGATTGGTCCGGGTGCATCTCAACAAGCAGCGTTTTTATTCGTGCATGCGTTACTGAGACCTACCATTTGATATGCGACGGATAGCACCTAAACCAACGACATTCCTGAGGTAATTCTTGGTTCGCGTTTGAATTGCTCTAGTTAGCCGCTATTGTTAGCCGTTTTCCATATTCTGAATACAATCCTTCAGTTATATTTGGCTGGTGAATGCCTTTTCAATGATGCGCGACGACATACACTCATTACAAAACAACGTGCATGGGTCAGGATATCTATGGAGATGCAATCGACAACTTTCAGGTGACATTTTTCAGACTCGGTCTAACATGGGTACGGAACAGGGAGCGAACCGTCGGGTACTGGACCGCCCGCTTGACACAGACACACTAAACCGAGCCGCAGAACAAGGGGTTTCCAAAATAAGCACGTCGAGCACTGCAATAAGCACTGTTCACGTCATTTCAGAAATCATTCATGCTCCTTCGCATTATTTCACGGGATGACTCCCAATCAAAGTATGCGAGCATGATAACTGCAAGCGTAGTTTTGCATAGCAGCGCCTCTCCTGCTGCTTTTGTTGCTTTAGATCAGCGAAGTAAACGACGGACTAAGGTGAATCAGAGAGCGCATAACGAGCATTTGCACATATATTTGTTTACGAGATGCGACTGCATAGAAGCACTAACGAAGGGATTTTATCCGTGATCTGAAACCTTCCGTAAACCAAAATGTCAGCAGCTTGCCCTTTTCAGGGTAGTCCAGAACACATGCTCGATATGGGCCTCAGGCACTACTTTTGTCTGTCCTTGATTGTTCTTGTATGTCATTTTACCATGATTCACGGCGTTATTGTAATACCATCTGTTCGCCACATTACTGTCGTCCAATGGCCCTCCTTTTTACAATGTACGAAAAGTTTGCGACGGTAAGATAGACCAAACTCTTAGAATGCCTCAGAGTAAAAAGGTCTTGCGCAAAGTGTCCCGTAAACATCCCACACTCTGGATTCTTATCATGCTTTGAGTCACGGCCGCTCAGTCTATATATTGTCACATAAATCAAGTTATTCAGTTATATTCTAAGGTTCACAATAGCATATAAATTTTAAAATCTACCTTATGGGAACAGGTCCTACCTTGAGTTTTTCGAATTATTTGTTGTATTTCCTTCGAGTTTGAGAACACAGTCAAGCGTTTAGGGTATACGATTGGTTCATACCTTGCTCATTCATGAAGGAAAGCCAGCGTTCAATGCATGAGAGACGTTACGAACATCATCGACGTCCACATGCTTTTTCGTGTTTGTAGGTGTATCTCGTAGCATGCGAGAGGACTATAAATACTTCTGCTGCACACGTTAACACAGAAAGTTGAAAACCACCCTGTTCTCTCAATTAGGTCATAGGGCAGGTCATCCGTGATCAATCTGAGCGGAGCAACGACAGAGCGGCATTGTCTCTTATGAGGGATGAGTGGGAAAAACAACTACAGGTTTCGAAGTGTCTGGCACTGATATTCATTGGCAATATGTCAGACCGATGGAGATGAACAATATTCTAGATTAACATCGGTCAACCTGACCACGAAGGTGCAGAAAATCCCAGAGTTGCGGGCACGTCAGCACCTGGCATATTTGCAAGGTCTCAGGCTTGACCCTGCCATCGCCTTAGGGAGCTCAGGGCACGTTTTACGGAAGTTTTCTGTCATGTTTGTCGTTATCGCAAGCTTTTTGAAAAGGGGTCTCGTGGTAAATGGCGGTTTAACATAATAATAACCGCATTCAGATGAGTCGTACCCGTATACCATGCATGCTTCTAAGTACTGAGCAGATTATGTCGTGCCTGCCATGGCGACAAGCGCGGCGACATGCATTGTCCACCGTCCTGAATCTCTGTGTGGAGGGTTAGCTGAAACGTGCTCTGCACTGATCGTCGCCAGCTAAGCAGTTGGGACCGTCGCGTTACCAATCTCGTCGGACTCGGCGGAAAAACAGGGTCGGTGTTTTTAAGAGAGGGAAGGTATCGCCGCGACCCACTGAAACACTGAAAGGTCGGCACATTCAAAACGTGTGCAGTTTAAGGGTGCGTGCCGATGGATAACAGCTTACCCGATGGCCAAGCGAGGGGCGTGACTCCTGTCCCTCCAACCAGGGGATTGGTCGTGGGTATGCGTTACCAGTGGGACGGCGATGGGGAATTTCTGATATGCCTATACGTGGAGTCAATCTCTCACTGATTCGGGTTATTTCCCGCTGATGATAGGATGGCGATAATGCGAACGCCAGAAATGAGCGTTCCAGTCTCCCGTGACATGCGACTGGAGTCCCTATCACTGCAGCTCACTTTTGAGAGCAGCTCCCACTACACGGGGCGCCATTCAGTCAGAGGGTGCTGAATGGGAGGTCCGCACACAACGTAAATAAACAGCTTGCAAGCTGGCATACGGAATGGAAACGCTATTAAGACGAGACATTCTTACGAAGCCAGTAGTGCACTGTATGTCATGCACACAGTTGCGTGTGCATGACACAGACACTGACACATGACACTGCCTGTCATGCAAACAGTTCCTCCATGCTTGTACGACTACGTAATTGTGCGTAGTGGCATACGTTGTTTGGGAACTTACTGCGACATATCAGCTCCGCCCGCATATTTATAAGTTAAATCGTAAACACACAGCTTCTTCCAGGATCGTTCATGATTGCGTTAGGTTTGTAACACGAGAATCTGCTGCCGCATCGATCGCGGATTACCTCAAACGTACTGTACCCACTTGCCCGACCAATAACGCTGTCGAGGCGAGATAGAAAAGCCTCGCGTCCCGCCCCACACTTCCCCGAAATGCGATCCTCGTAACCCAGGCACGTACAGTGCAAACCGGTCCCGAAACTCGGGGTCCTGATCACGCGGTGACCGGCTGACCACACATGATCGCCAGCAGACGTGCAAACTAGCCACCACCGCGCCCACGGCGTAAGCCACGACCAGCCCAGGTTCAGCCGTCTCCCCCGCCGACCCCAAACACGTCTCCGTACGACACGCTTACAGTCGTGTTTGCGAGCACGCGCTCCGCGGCGCGTGACATCTCGCAGCAGCGCCGGGCGTGACATCCGGTGGGCCGGGGTCGGGTGCGGGACCGAGTTTGCACCTCTGCGCCGGGCGGGGGCCGCCGCGGGTTGGTGGGTCGACGCTATAAAGCCATCGCCGCCCGGCTGCCTGTCATTGGTTCACCGGAGTCGCTGCTTGAGACCGTCAGTTCTTCCCCGTGTCGCCCCGCTCCTGTTTGAATGTCCAGAAGGTTTATCTGGGCGCCGCGGCTTGAACTCGCGTAAGTACCCGATGGCTCAATTCAGTGGGGCAGGCATTCAGCCTTGCCACTCGGCTGGCCAGTCTAGCTGGTTTTGAAGCAGGATGGAATGTGTGTGTGTGTTACGAACGTTCATTGTCGTATAACGCTCACGGCGTACATGCTGTAAGGTATGGCTTATAATGGCATAGCCTTTCTCTTCGTTAAAGACCACCAAAAGTTCTGCAAGTCATCATTTCATTTCCCATATTGCTCAATCGCATACGATCACATAGCGGATGCCACATCGGCACATGGTGGCAGGTGGCATACGAGATGCTGCGTGCATCGCTCTGCCGGTCCGCTCGAGACCGGACTGAATGCGCGACGTTTGGAGGGATAGCGATGCAAGTGTACCATTGTATCCGAATGAGTGGCGCTCTGCCCGTCACCGGTCCACAGCGAGTTTGGTGCTACCAAAGATGTGAACTGCCTAATGCGGTGCATTCGCTGCAGGCTCGGTAGCAGTCTTGCCAGCAGCAAGGGCAGCAGACAGGCGAACTGCGGCAATAAGCTGGAGCGGGAGGTGCTGACGCTGGTCCACCGAGTGCCCTGATAGGTGAGTGGCGCGGGAGTGCTGTGACTCCGAAAACCGCCGGCAGTGCTGCACACTTGCTTAAGCGAGGTACGAGTGGTATTGTTCTTCTCGTACCCTTCTCTGCATCTGCTGTAATCTATGTCCATGCCGACCTGAGAGTGTGTCGAGGTATAGTCCAGCCATACTGAGAATGTCGTCCAGCACGCATGTATGATGCGAACTTCTCAACGGGCAGGATTACAGATGCATAGCTTTAGAAGACTCGAATGTTAGGTGTTTTGGTGTCCGAGGGCTGTCTCCACAATATCCACATCCAGAGGCAGCCCTGACCATTTCACCGAGTGCCCATTGCTTCACCTCACTGCCCCCGGCCAGAACGCTGCCGAAGACGAGCGCACGCCACTGGCCAGACCCGGCCTCCTTATCGCCTGTGACCTCCTCGCGTCACGTGTCGGCCTCCTCGTATCACGTGTTGTCCGGATGACGGCAGCGATCGTCCCCGCCAGACAACGGTCCTCTGACGTCACAGACGACACCCTGACGTCAGCGGTCGCATCCAGCGGCCCTTGTGCCGGGGCAGATGACGGGATGGTGCCCTGAATGACCTTCACTGGAGCGCGCGTCGCCCAGCGTCGGATGGGAGTGTAATGCTGTACTTGACAGCTCGGTCGAGTTGTGCTCCGGTACACGTTACGGATGTCTTTGAACCATTTGAGCCACTCATGGAAGGGGAAAGCTTAACAGGATATCTTCGTGACACGATGATACTAAAACACATTTCTATTCGTTGGATGCAGGAAATTAACTTTTGGTGCTTTAATCTATAGTTGCACGGCATTGCGTCATAGACTGCAGACATCACGCTTACTACTGCGCATGTTGGAACACAATTTCGGGCCTAATCCGCCACCATAGGACTTGATCTTCCCGCTTATGGAACTACCTCAGTTTTTATACAAAAAAACTCCAATCCGTTTAGGTCACGCAGGAGACGCTTCCTGCCTCGGAAAAGTCTGTGGTGATCAGAATGCTCCTAAGCCTCTCTGTTGCAATAGACATTATCAGGAACTACGAGTCCTGCAACCAATAGAGAAACGCGGAAGCACATGCCGAACACTTCCAAACGTGCCAGCTGTATGCCCTCCACCAGCGATTTGGCCGACCGCCAAGGCATTCGAGGTCGCCGCGTGCCCAGGCATGACACGTATAAGGCAGACGGGCCTCCCAACATCCCCCCCCCCTCCCCACACTGAGCAGACGGGGGGCGACGGCTAGACGGCGACGGAAGCTCGAGTCGCCCTACTTTGAGTGACGCGACCCGGCGGGGCCGCCGCCAACTTTCGCAGACGATGGGTGAGGAACTTTACCGTCCGTTGGCACATATTTTCCCCGAAATTTGTCGGCGGGCAGTTTATTGCGTGCTATTTTAGTGGCGACCGTCGACCCTGTCCGTAGTCAACTTGCGCGGCGGGAGAGTAATCTGCCGGCGAGCCTGACGACCGCGTCGCGTTCGCAGGAAGGTCGACAGCTAGCGGAGCGAACCTCTTCCCGCCGTCGGACCCTCCTTGATCGAGGCGGCACAGCGCAAGATCGAGTCAGCGAGTCGGCGAGTCGGTTAGCCAGCATGGGACACAGCGTGGGCCCTAAGTTCGCGGCGACGAGCAGCCAGAGCTTCGAGGCTAAGCCTGTCAAGTGAGTATTGCGGGGTTCTGGCATCGCCTGTGTTTAAGGCACTGGACGCAATCAAGAATCGACCGTTCGCTCCGCGTGTAGAAAGTTACGGGATCTCCCCAGATTGGTATTGCGGAGTTTCTTTTGCTAGGTGTTGGCTTTCCACGCTGTAAGAATTTTGCAAGCTTTGACTTTGATGTCGAGATAGTGATGTTTACCTCCAAAGATTCCGGGAAGTAAAAGCGTCAACCTGATGTTATAGCACCAGAGGCAGTGGTGTTTGAATGAGCGCGTCTGACCCAGAAAATGCAAATTTGGTAATTGCAAAGCCATTCTAAAGCTGCTTGGGTTCATGATGCAGGCTACAATAAGAAATGTCGCCATTTGCGAAAACAAACAAGGGCATGATTTTGGTTGATTTGAGTTTTTTAGACGCATTGATTGTCCGATGCTTATCGGAAAATGTCACGTGCATGACTATTTGCGCCAAAGTGAACACTTGTCTTCAAGACAGACACCGTTTAGTGCCATGACATGCTGTTCAAAGCCGATAATAATTGTTTTAGGCGTAGAGGCGATACTTTCCGAGCAAACTCTGCAGCAGACAAGAACATATTTGCCTCTCCGACATTCACCTTGCACTGGTATTTCGTAGGTTTCAAAGTCCCAATTCTATTCAGACACAACCCAGCGACAACGGCTAGCTGAGGCTGGCCGGTGGCTCCGGCCGCCATGCCTCCGATATAGTCTTGATGTAACCCGCGACGCTCGTTCGGCAGGAAGCCGGCGTTTACCGCCGCTCCGGTCAAGGGCCAGCAGGCGTCGGCCGCGGCCAAGCCGAAGGACAACGGCCCCTGGGGACCGCTGTTCAAGAACAAGGAGAACTTCAAGAGCATGCACATGTTCTAAGGAGGGCCGCGAGGAGCGCGCCGGAGCGTCGAGGACCGCTGCCGTGAGGACTGGTGCTCAGTGTCGCGCGGCTCAGCGCTCCGGCGGCGGCCGGCATCGGCAGCAACGCGCACTGGCCCGGTGACAGCTATCGGTGACGGTCCGGTGACGGGGCGCAGTGACGTGTTGGACAGCCGTCGGTGACTGGTTCGCGGCGAGTGACCCTGGCAAATGTATCGTCTGATCGCCAGAAGATAGGCAACGGCGTGGTGTGGCGAAGCGTCTTGCATCAAGACGGCTTGTCCATTTATTGGTGGCTTTAAATAAAGGCAAATTTATTTTGTGAGTTTTGTTGATGTGAGAGCTCGGATTTTGCCGCTCTGAAAGTGAGATGATCATCATGAAATCGCCGACCGACGAATACGTTCATTTGCAACTGAGGGCAATATAAATCTGCGAATATCCACGGTTAGCATTTCCTTGGACGGAACCATCAGCTGAGTGCAGAGCATTGTTTGCCCTCGGGACTTAGTACGGAGGGTTCCGCCGTAAAGATATAGATAATGTACATGATGAATATTTAATGGATATAATAAATAGTAACTGCTAAATCAGGCATTCCCAGTGGGGGGGATATAAGGGATTAGGGAATCTGCGTGGGGGGGAGGGATGCAATAAGGGTCTCTTAGGAGGAATTGCGAGGAAGTCAAATCTTACGCGTCGAGAAGATCCAAGCACACGCAGGCACTGGCTGGAGGGCGATGTTGCCACACGCACTGGACAGAAATGATTGCGACAGGATACAGAACGAGGCCAGAGCTCAATTTGCTCACATCTGATGTTTAGGCAAGAGCCAGATAACGACTTCCGTCATATGATTTGATTTGTTTTGCCCGACTGCACTCACTCCGCGGACCGCTTCCTTGGGCCAACCATCCGCTTGTGTAACCCCGCTCCGAATCAGGGCCAGCGTAGCTTGGTCATGTCGATCAACCAGATCAGAATAGCGCTTGTTTACGGGTCACCAAAGTAAATTTATAAATCTGAATCCGACCGAGTTGTTTTGTTTTGATCGGCGGGCGGGGTATGCGTCATGATTCGATCCAGTTTCAGGTTGAGGGGAGGTGATAACCGTAATGCGCTTTATGCTGGTAAACCATTCGTGCTGCATGCATTACGGCACCATCCATGATGAACACATTGAGCGAAGCCCACGACACATACATATGAACTAACATGAAGCAACATAGCTCACAACAAAGCCGATGCGCTTCATGCACGAGGGGCGTCAGAGCGCTCCAAGAACGTCATGATTTAGAATTTCCATGCAGCCTTGTGACGCACCTGCAGTTCTTACTCCAGCAGGATGCTGAAACAAGCCCAACACCACTGCGGGCTTCCCCGCCAGTGGATCGCCCCCCCCCCCCCGCCTCACCTTTCGATTCCTGTCGATTTCAGCCTGGGTTATCAAACGGTCAACCTAGAGGTCCATTGTGGTGGTAAGGCAAATTTTCATGGACAAAGGACGGGGTATCGCCGCATATGTGCTCTCTTGGTTTATGGACCGATGCTGGAAGACGTTGTGCGATCACAGACGACAGTAATTATAATTCATGCCATATGAGTGCGACATGATTTTTACAAGCCGGTCAGTTGGAATTAGGCAGAGCCTATGCGGGCTAGACGATGGACGCAGATTCATCTCATGCTATTTTGTCACCTGCTTTATTGCATTCCCGCAGCACTGGGATGTCTTACGAACATATGAATATGTCTTACACAAAAACGAGAGCTGAAAGGAGCCAAGCTCTCTCGGCGACCGAAGAAGTGCCGTTTAAGCCGTAATTCCTTTGCTTTCCTACGCATGTCCTACCGCCCTTTCACATACGAAAATCATCATAGATTCCTGAAACTCCAGGATCCAGGACTCACGAATCTTACGGATTTCTAGGTCCACGCACAAGTTTGCGGTCTACATTATCAACATTCTTATGGCTGAGACAAACGAGGCCACGTCTTGTTCGCCCAAACGTCCACGGCTTTACATCAGTGCGACTAAATTACAAACATAAAACACCTGAAAACCAATAGATTTTAAGCTTGTTTCGTCAGATAGCCCAGAAAGCCATTTCACCAACTTGGCATAAAAGCACGATGGCCGAATGCCACTAGCTCTGGATCTCACCAGCGTTGATGTCCGTGTCCTCCCATCTCAAAGCTTCCATTGGTATCCCACGATTCAATGCTTGCCGGGCGTCAAATTGGTCAAAATAAAAATCCCGTGCCAAAAACTGTACCAGTGAAAAACGAGAGTCTATGAAATCATTCGAGTTGTTCTCAATACAGCATTTGAGAACCACATATCATGACGCATACAATCATAAAGCACAAATTCACACTAAGATTCCAAAAGAATGATAAAAGTGCGGAGCGTAGGGTAAGTTGTGAATTAAAGTGCGTTTCTCGTCCCAATTAAATATTAAGGGACGAACCGTTATCACACTAAACAATGGTCATACTGGGTCACCTGGGACTCGGGACTGGGACAACGCGACTTAGCAGCAGCAAAGCCACGTGATTGCCGATGTTTTTCCCCTGTGATCATTGCAGGCGCTGACGTTGAAGACACACGCTATCACCGCAAGACGACCGTTTATCGACTTGCATAGTAGTAGCAAACTCCCAAACTTCTTGGTCGCTTTGCAAATGATTTTCACTATATTGGAAAGCGGAATATTCGCCGTCGCTGGAGCACTCATCTTCTGCCATATGCTGCGGGAAACGTTTGAAACCATGAAAGATATAAAAATATGTATGTTAAGCAACCGCACTTCAAAGCACGTCCTCAACAAGGTTACGTAAAATATGCAGTCTGAACAGGCACGATAGATACAGCCCAGCCCCCACACGCTATGGTCCCTGAGCGACGAACAGATCAATGACACGATTTACGCGAAACGATCATTCGCTGACCGTTACCACGATTGTTCACGATCATTTGGACGACATGACTGGACTAACACTCCCCAGACACAACGCAATATTCGCATGAAATGCGAGCCAGGGCCCCGCTCCGGCAATGTCACAATCAGCGCAGAAAATGCAGGGCACATATAGTTGTGGCAATATCCTTAAGTTGAACTCGCCCACCATGAATCCCACACAAAGATTACAGAAGACCACCGATCCGCATCACCTAAGTTCCAGTTATTTACACAATACCGCACCCAGAATATCGTATATCAGATCGCATATCAGAAGCACTGCAATACAGGTCTTACGCATACGCACAAGCTCGAATGTGATACAAATATGGTGCGTGCGATTCCAAGCGAGGTTACATGACCGGGCAAAATCCACTTGTTCTCAATGTGGCAACCATCTTAATGAAACCATGGCATTGACCCGGACCACTCGGAACATGGCCAGCTGCTTCATCCATATTGATGACGTCAGTGGAAAGCCGGATATACCGACATACTCCATAGCTGACGCCGCGGGGGAAACGAACATTGCATCAAAACCAAATTGTTGACCACAGCCAGCTCATTTCCATTCGCCAAGCTGATCAGAGAGCGTGGTATACTTCCCAGATCGTTTCGTATCATCAAAATGGACTCAGCGGGAGACCAATGGTTTGCAGCCACGTGGGTGTGGCTTCGTACGCTGCTTGCCATGACAACTGATTTAACCCTGCAGCTGGTTGCCACTTTAAGTATAGTGAAAGCATTTTGGTGACAGTCTCTAGCCCACCGGCGCGTCCAAGACACTTGCATTGGCTGGCTTAAATCGAGTTCAAAAAGCATGCACCGGCGCAGAACCACTTGAGTAACTCCAAGACGAGACACACAACGGGATACCACTCGGGCCACAAACAGCATCATAACGTGCGCAAAACAACAATCGACCGGCTTACGGCCCGTCACCTTCTGACATCGCTGCATTCACGAACAGCGGGCGGCATCCTATGATATTTGTGGAGTTTGAATAGCCTAGACTTCATCGGATGAGAAGCGATTCACAGCCGAGAACCGCCTATCCCGTCTTGACAGCGACCGGTGCCAGGGGGGGGGGGGGGGGGGTTAGGGCGCATCGACTGCTATAGGTCATGCAGCGACCGGTGCCGGGGGAGGTTGTCTTGACATCGGGTCAAAGACACGCTCAAAACGCCAGGTCAGTTCAACCACATCGCATCACAACGCCCGACGTCGTCCATGCTGACCCAGCACCACCCATCCTTCGCCGGTGGTGTGACGGCCAGAAATCCCGCTCGAGCCAGTCACCGCCCCCTCCGTTACCGGTCGCGGCGTCCGGTGTGTCGGCCCGACACCCCGCCCAGGGACGGGGATAGGGGTGGGGTGAGGTACTCCGCCACCCAAGCCCGCCATCGGAAACGCGTCGTCATAGTGACCGCTGCTGGCCACACACGACCACAGCCTCGCTATCATTGGTCCTGCGTAAGCTCAGGTTAAATAACTGGCAAACACATGACTACGTAGCCAGGGAATTGGTAAAATGTCACGAATCAATACGCATATCCAGCAAACGTACCTACCGCCACACGTGATGGTGGGCGGAAGAGAGGTGGTACTTTCATCCCTGAGACGCAGGGATCTTCTAGTTTGCGGCATTTCGCACGAGCATTGCGGTGCGCCGCCAGAGCCCCTTATACCGAATTGTCTCCGTAGACTTGCTATTAGCACCGACCGAATCGCTCCTACCCTGTCGATACTAAGCTTTGCCACCAATAACAGATGCACCAGTCCCGCAGGGCAGGGACACACCGAACCGCCGTAACAAGCAGACGACCCTGGCTATCAAAATTAAAGAAAAGTGGCGGGAAGGTATCACTGACGAATTGCACGAATCGCTTCCAATCCTGATTAAAAAAGTCCATAAAGAGAACAAGCTCAAAGCAAAAATATTGGTAACAGCTTATCTCAGCGAGTTACAGGCGCATGTAACAGCCTCCGTCCGTTGGGACGATAGCGTTATTACCACGGCGGCAAAACGGCCCTTTCCCGCCTGTCACACGCCTGTTGGAGCCCGACTGTCCTGACCGCAGAGCTGACCCCACGGCGGTCCGCGGGGAAGCGCTGGTGGGCCCGGCCGTCCCTAGAGCAGGTCCAGCGGTGTGGCGGCCGCACCCGACACCTCCCACACGGTCTTGGCGATCCGCTGTGACTGCTCGAGCACGCGCGACGACTGCACAGGGCCCTTGTGCACCAGGAACAGCTGGTAGCAGCGCACGCCCTCCTCCGTCGCGTCGGGAAAACACACCGAGATCAGGGTGCTGCCGGAGAACGGCAAGGTCGGTGAGAGGCGGCCGGCAGGCGCCCGACACCATCACCGTCACAGACGTCACTGCGAGAGGGGGCTGCTTCAGAAGAAGGCATCGGACCGCGGCGTCCTGATATTGAAGGTGCGAGGGGGAGAGGAGGGACAGTCGCGTGTGGAACAGAAAGGATTTCGGCTGCTCGTGATATTTATGGGCGTGGCGCTCGGAACCTCTGATTTTGACACCTAACACTGCGTGTGTTTGCATGGGAAGATGCTAAGAACATCCCTTTTACCCAAACGAGCTTCATAATGATAAGAAAACCACGATTCCCTGTATACCTGCCGAGACAGCCCATGAACACGGCACATCGTTTACCGATGCCTTCTCTTCCTAAATACAATATTTATCCAGTACACAGCAAGCGTTTTATCGATGACACAGTGTGTTTGTTGCCGTATTGTGAGGGATAGGTCCGAAACACTGCGATACCTCGGTATCTCCGCTAGTCTAGTTAATGGAATGGCGGTATCAATGGCAAATGGCAAATGGAGTGGCATCTGACAATCGCACAGCCCACAATTTTGGAATACAATAAAGCTGTAACACACTGCCGCTGCCTCACACACCTTCAAATAAATGAATCTAAACGTGTTTAATGTGGTTGTACAATTAGATACCCTTATCAACGCGAGCCGGGCTGAAATGACATACCTGAAGTAATCTCGAACCAAAATCCCCGGCTGTAGGTCCGGGTACAGGGCCTTCAGCCTCTTGGGGCTTTCCTTGGCTTTCTGAGGGTTGCCCTGAAAAAGCGCGTGTTAGCTTCGATCTTGAGACGTCTCCTATTACTTTATAAACTCTACGGGCGACTGTCTTCCGTTAAATACACACTCAATCACAACCACTTATTCCAATGCAACTATAAATCGGTGTGTTCCACCGCACTGCATTGGCCCAAATTGAATGAAGTGACTAACACAAAATCTCAAACCGTCACAAAATCTCTCCGCCGTTCTTTTTGGATACCGACAGAGCAGGCGGCCCACGTTAATGCACCTGAGACGCCGCCACACGCGGGCGCCTGTCAGACGCCGTGGTCACCGGCGGCCGGGCGGGCGCCGCCTCACCATGGCGTCCTCGAACCCGCTCACCATGGCGTCCTCGAACCAGAGGAAGTGGCCGTAGCTGTAGTGCTGGTCGCGCCAGATCATGCTCATGTGGCCCTCGCACAGGTACCGGTTGGCCAGGTCGATCATGCTCCACACCTGGCGGTCAGGGGATCTATGATGTGGATATGTACATGGGGAAGTGTGGGGACATGGGGGCGCCCGGCGCTGTAAGCTCGGCGAGGCTGGCTCGGCGCGGCACCGACTGTGCCGCAGCAGGTGGGTGCAAATGAGCTCAAACACGCGGGCGGATCAGACAGCTGCAACGGCCCGGTCCCGTACGACCGTGAGTTCTTCCAGACAACACACGGCCAATGTACCGGCGCAAGACAAGGACATCTCACTTTTTTGGTGCCGTAATATTTCATCCTGACAGCTTATCACGAGCAAAGGATAGAACATTAAATCTTCGTTTTACCCATTACTATCGCAATAACTACACCACGGCTTGGTTTAGGTACTTACCAAAACGTTGCATATTACAAATTGTTCCCAGCCAAATCGAGTTCCACAGAAATGATTCAGGTTGGGTCGGAATCAGTGACCCGACATTGCCCGTGCTGCTCGGAGTCCGAGTCGGAATCGGCCCGATGCGCTGCGAGTGACGTTGAAATCGATCCCACAGGAATGGAGTCGAGCGCTTGCTTATACTGACATATACATATACATATACATATACATATATATATATATATATATATATATATATATATATATATATATATATATATATGCTATACTTAATACACATTTGCGCGAAGAGTAGTGCGAAATTATTGACTTTTCAGTGTTTCAGCAGTTACCATGATAGCAGATTCACAGCGTGTCCGACCTGACGATTTCGATTTTGTAATTTACCGCCGACAGTGAATTCTCTGACGCCTCGCTGAATTCAGAGGCTGAGCACTCCGCTCCAGAGACCAATAAGCCTGGTGATGACGATTATTTGGGATTTTAGGCCAAGTTGACATCACAGGTCGTGTTGCGTCCATAACGGCCATTTAAGGCTGTGTTATGTTTAACTAGCAAGGAACAAATACAGTTGCAAACCCGATGCCTCTCAGAGAAAAAAACGACTGGCTTGAGTGCAACAATGAAGAATCCTCTCCTAGCTTGTCGCAATAAGTCAAACATGACGCCGCCCAAAATGACGCAGTCGTTCTTTTTTAAATACCAACAAAAGCAAACGACATGATGAACTGTCAATGGCGCATCGCATTTAGGGAAAACAGGTCTCCCGCCACCGCACAACAGGTCTCCATAAGTCGCGTGAGTATAGACAATTCACAGGCGGCACAAAGCGACCTCCTCACACCTTGCCGCTCGCGAGCTAGGCCGCCAAAGCTCCAACAGTGGCTTCACCATCTTTGGCTTGTTGCTGCTTTCGCCACTCCAGCAGCGTTGTCACTTCCCTTTTAAATACGCTGTGATGGCTGGGTAGCTACGGGCAGGGAGCTACGGGGGAGCAGGGAACTACGAGCTTCTACCCGGCCATCACAGCCAATACGCCCAGTCCAGACCAGGTGCACCACCGCGAGGGAGACCCCGCTGTCTGGGCCGGCAGTGGTCCACACTGACCAGCTGGCCAGCGACTGTGGGCGGGACAGCCGAGTTATCACCAGCGCGTGACGTGCGGCCGCCGCGACCTCCGGTGTCGCCTAATTCAATGGACGGCGTCTGCTGAGTGCTTTCTCCGCTACACCACCACAGGGCGGCCCGCAGTGGCTTTATGGCACATCATGGCGGATAGGAATTGTAGAATCGGTGGCTGCCAGCCATCCTGAGAACGGCGTGGCACCGGATAAGGACCGTTGGCAACGACGTGGATCATACAATACTGCGTTTATATGGTCCTGGTTATGGTAACGGGCTTCACGGATTTTCAAGGGATTAGCGTTGCCATAATCCAAATGAGTTGGTCATGCCTGGCGCTGGTGAGCACGGATTCCAGATTAAACGGACTTTAATTGGCTCTTAATTAATGTTGTTCATGCGGCGCAAGTTGCAGACACGAATCACGCTTTGTGGTGCATAATCCAAGAAGACGGGCATGGGTAATAATTACGGAAATAATACTTGCAATCGAATGGCTCAAGGGCAATGTCCCATATTTGAAAACATTGAAACAAGCATCAGATATGATGAAATGAGCTCACTTGCAAGCTCAATCATTTGGAATATTGTTAAATGGAAAAGACTGCTCTAGACAACAGAGTTTCTCTACTTAGTACATATGCTCGTCAATATAACATTGTTTGATTGCGTCATCGTACCTTGCACAATTTTGAGTAAGGGCCAATTGGCGTCAGTTATGTCTGGATATCGCGTTCACGAACGCCATATATGAACAACTCGACAATTATATTTGTCTTGACCTTTATTGCAGCATGACCGATGGAATGACAGGATTTGAATCGCGTTTCTATGGCGGCATGGATGCTTGAGTGACGTTAAAATAGCCTGTACGAAAAATCTGCGTATCTCCGCAGGCGTGTAGCTCAGAAAAATGCGGGGTTTACGTCTTTAAGGGAGTGCTCCACATTTTATGACATTAAAGCAAGCATCACGTATCGTGCGATAAGCTCACCTAAAATTACTCGCATGTTTTGAAGTGGAACGAACTACTGTGAACACAATTTATCTACTTGGTAAATATGCTCCTCAACACGTCATTGTTTGATTACGTCATCGTGCCATGCACACATTGATTGGGAGCCATCTGAAGGTTGTTATATCTGGAAGTCATGCTCAAGAACGCCTGATATTAACGGCTCGAAAATTATATTTCCTTGGCCTTGATCACTGCACGGCTAATAAAATGGCACGATCTGATTGGCGTTACTATGGCGTAATGGACGCATGGGTGACCTTGAAATAGTCGCCCCGAAGAGGTCTGCACATCTTCACGGGCATGTAGCCGCAGAAACTAGAGGGGTTCATGTCTTAAGAAGGGCAGGGCTGTGAACTGCACCGAATGATCCTCAAGATGGCAGTTTTAGTTTAGAGTCCCCACACAAATGTGGAGCACTCCGTTTAACTCCGTTTAAGAAGGGCAGGGCTATGACCTGTATGTAATCATCTTCAAGATGCTAATTCAGTTCAAAACACTACACCAATGTGGAACACTCCCTCGACAGAAAAGTAAGAAAAGAAAGATCACGTTTGATGAGTTGCCACTGTAATGGACAGCGCAACTCCCTTGTGGTGCTTCTACACGCCGCAAGGCAGCGTTGGTGGTCAATACATGTAAATTTATGCTATAAACGTTATGTCATTAAAATGTTTCAAGCGTTATGGGCGTGCATTTTGGCCTCCTCCGCGTGGTGTTCTTTTGTGTATCTATGCGATGGCACGTGTTTTACTCACACTTGCATTTATCGGCAACGCGCTATTTTTAGGTTATTCTATTGTCAGCCTCATGCCCACCATAAATAGACGTTACCCAAATTTTGTGATAAATGAGTATCACAAAACGCGGTTCGTGACAAAGACATGCAATCGGCAGCTTAATCGACAGTTAAATAACTGCCTTTTTTGTTGAGACGCTTGATGAAACACTGCATACTTGGCTTGATTAAGAGCACAAAACAGCCAACGAGGTACGGGTGTTTGCGTGACATATCTTTGACACCATGCATGTTTGGATAACTTTCGAAGGGGCTGCGCGAAAAAGGCTACCCCAGTTCGCGTGCGTTAAGACCAGAGATAAGAGGATTTAAAGCCTTAAAAGGGGTATAACTGTGAACTGCAGGTAATTCTCTTGCAGATGGCTATCCCAGTTCAAAATCCCCATACAAATGTACAACAGACCCTTTAAAAAGCCTATGTCGATTCAGTGGTGCAAGATGCAGGTGGCAGAACGCAGATGACGACAAAGTGCTACTCTCTGGCAAAACACATTGTCTGGCTGCGCTAACATTAACCTACGTCGATTCAGTGGTGCAAGGCGCAGGCGACAGGACGCAGATGACGTCAAAGTGCTCCTCCCTGGAAAAACACATCCTCTGTCTGCGCTAATATTAGCATTAAAATCGTTTGCTTACTGGACAGTGGCGTCACTTTCGATGCTGGTGCCTTTTTCGCTGCCATTTCGAAATAGATCGCACAAAGGCTAAAGAACAATAACTGGCGTTGAATGTTCCATTCTTAGCATGTCACGCACATCAGATAAGCCCTCACTTGTGCCACGACGGCTTGACTAAACACTGTGAGGGCACTGCCGTCAACTTGGGACTGAGCAAAGCCCTGAAAAGAGCAATTTGATGTGCGGCAGTTCCCGGTGTCGCTGATACCACCAGGGATTCGTCTCGCCGTCGATCTATCAGTTTCAGCTTCGCGGCATACGAAAGATAGCCATGTAAGAACACATCGAATGGCGTCTTGAGCTAAGTAGGGAATATGTGAATGAACGCCGGGACGCCGCGGTACGAACCTCGGAGTACCCTGAACACTCGTGGAGGGCGGCCCGTGACCATCTGCTCGTTGGGAGCTCCTCGATCCAGGGACAATCCAACCCTCCCGCCAGGCAATGCCCATATACCATGCAAAATGGCCAAAAAGGGCACGTCAACGACCGCTAATTCATCTGACTGGGCTTGTTATGCGATGTGTTACGCGTGGATATGCGAGGCGTGTGCAGTGCTTCCCTCTTATACGTGTACAATATTTGCGTGTGACGACAACGTGTTGGATGCCAAGCAATTTTTTAGTGATCATCTAATATCTTCGGAAAGGGAGGACTTACAAAATACGGTAACAAATATTAATCGGTCAAGCAGCATTACTAAATATTAACTCCTGCATCGATTCCTTCATACCTGAATGCAAATGATGACTGCCTTGGGTAAAATTCGCAACCCCACACCACGGACCCAAAAGAACTTTCCACGCCAAGGGAGCCCACACCATCTGTCTCAAAGTCGTATGCTAGCGAAGCCAGTCCGTCCATCAAGCCAAGCATGTTCCCCAACGGACAGCGTCGCCCACACCCTGCCACCGACACCGCGACCGGACGCGGCCAGCCCACCGTGTCCGTGAGGTCATGCTTACCGTGTCCGTGAGGTCATGCTTACCGTGTCGGCGAGGTCGTGCTCACCGTGTCGGCGAGGTTGTGCTCACCGTGTCGGCGAGGTTGTGCTCACCGTGTCCGTGAGGTAGTGCTCACCGTGTCGGCGAGGTCGTGCTCACCGTGTCCGTGAGGTCACGCTCACCGTGTCGGCGAGGTCGTGCTCACCGTGTCGGTGAGTTCGTGTCGGCCGTGTCCGTGAGGTCGTGTCAGCAGTGCCCGTGAGGTCGAGCTCACCGTGTCGATGAGTTCGTATCGGCCTTGTCCATGAGGTCGAGCTCACCGTGTCCGTGAGGTCATGCTCACCTTGTCGGTGAGTTCGTGTCGGCCGTGTCCGTGAGGTCATGCTCACCGTGTCGGTGAGGTCGTGCTCACCGTATCGGTGAGTTCGTGTCGGCCGTGTCCGTGAGGTCATGCTCACCGTGTCGGTGAGTTCGTGTCGGCCGTGTCCGTGAGGTCATGCTCACCATGTCGGTGAGGTCATGCTCACCGTATCGGTGAGTTCGTGTCGGCCGTGTCCGTGGGGTCATGCTCACTGTGTCGGTGAGGTCGTGTCGGCCGTCGGGCGGACGAGTGGACGGCGCCGTCATCAGGTGCGCGCTGCGGTCCACGTAGATGAAGTGCACGAGGTCCGGGAAGTTGTCCAGATAGCGGCTGATGCTCAGGTGCGAGCGCGTCTCGACCGTGGCGTTGCTCACGGCGCGAGCAAACAGGAAGCTCCTGCGGTCAGCAGCTGCCGCGTGTCAACACGTGCATTTCGTCCTCGCAACGACACCGTTTAATTTTGGTTTGGACAGAGTTCAATGTGCAGCAAAGGTGTGCAGACAGTGCTGTGGCGCATCGGCGCAAAAGCAAAGCAGTTTGGTCGGAAATGTCAGTCCAACCGTAAGTGCTTGCACAGTTAAGTTGTGTGTTGAAGAGAATAGCAGGCTCCCGACGCATCAACAGCACGTCGTCGTCAGGAACGCGAGGCGCAGTACTGCCAGACAGAATGGGCCCGTAATAGACTATGTGGAAGGTCAATGGTATCAAATCATGTGCCCCCCCCCCCCCCCCCCATTCATCTCACGGGCTTATCTCGACGGCTTCTCCGAACTTTGAGGGCAGTGACATCAATAAAAACAGGTATATGTCTGTTGTCAGGAGGGGTGGTCATTCATTTAGTGCGACATCGCGGGAGAGCAGAATAGGCGTCTCCCTCTCCTTGTTTCAGTCACCTACGCATCTCAAAATATCCGGGATAAGATTCAGATAGCACTGCTACCAATGGGAAACCCATGTGCACCTCCTATGGCGATCACATGTTCATACTGGTTTGAAGCAAAGGCCCTGACTGCCAGCTAATTCCAACGAACATTTTTAGTCGGATACAGAGATGATTATGCTGGTGCATGGACGTACGCACAGTGTGGTCTCGGACAATGTTTGGAGTCCATAAACAATGAGCACCGCAAATTAGGTTTTTCTACAGAACATACAGGGGACGGAAATGGATGCCATATTTGGGCACAACAGTGACGGTAGGGAGGAGGAGCAACCGCACGAGGATAAAAACGGAAATATTGGTCAAGCTTACATTGTATCACACTCTATCACATTATAACTTAGGAGAAATGTGCAATTAAATAGCTCAATTATAAGTACAACTATGCCCCATAAAGTTCTAAACAATGCATCAAGTAGTGAAAAAGCACACAAGAGCGTAAACAAAGTAGTGTTGAGCGTAAACAAAGATTTGCAGTTGGGTAACAGATACTCTACACGCCTTTAAGGAAAGTGCTGGAAGAGTTAAAGTAATCAAAGGCACGCGGGGGATGAGTGGTAAGCAACGGAAATACGCTCAGTAGGATGACGGCTTCTTAACGCTACTTGAAATAGATGAGCACTTGCTGTGGAAAATCAAGCCTTTCGTTAGAAAATGATTACTGCGCGTACGAAAAGGTTGGAAGAATGGCAGTAAGTTAAAAAAAGGTGCATGGTGAAATCTTCCATCTCAAACACTAAGTGCCCTAGGCGCAAAAGGCATCGTTCATGCAGGTCGGGGTTTCAAGGGGTTTGCACGCAAACAAAAAGTTTACCAAACTAAGTGTCAATTGTGCGAAAGCCATGGGAGGGACATGGTCTACATTGGGAAGTCCATGCACCCAGTTCGTCTGAGATTTAAAATGAACACCCGTGAGGCGCTACTAACAAGACAGAGAATATCCCTTTCGGCGACCATTTTTTGACGAAATTCACTCAGGCTGCAGTCCTGGGATACACGACCAACGGACATAGTACCCTTTTAAATTAAGACTTGACAGGCAAATACAGAGCACAGGACCATCCAGTCAGGAAAATAATTGAATCCATTCCTATAAAAAGCTGGCGAGCAGACCTAAACGCGCAGGGCTCATCATGGCTGACCATGCAAACGTGATTAGCGCTCGGTGGAAATCTTCTGCATGCATGTGTTGCCTGCTGCGTGATTCCTGTTAACTTGAATTTGCTTGCATGCACACGCATCTATAATCAAGAGATAAACGCCGTATCGTAATAATGGCTGGTAATTGCTCCTTGTATAATCTTCTGAATGTTGGTGACCTGTCAAAACTACGGTTCCCTGTTTCAAAACAAAACGTGAAAAATCGAGCCGAATCGACAGGCACAATCTCTCCTCTCTCTCTTCTCTCTCTCCCTCTTCTCTCTCTCTCTCTCTCCTCTCTCTCTCTCTCCTCTCTCTCTCTCCTCTTATCGCTTCTATTCCTCTCCTCTCTCTCTCTCTCTCTCTCCTCTATCTCTCTCTCTCTCTCTCTCTCTCTCTCTCTCTCTTCTCCGCTTCTCCCTCTCTCTCTTCTTCTCTCTCTCTCTCTTCCTTCTCTCTCTCTCTCTCTTCTCTCCCCCTCTCTCTATCCTCTTCTCCTCTATCTCTCCTCCCTCTCTCTCTCTCTCTCTCCCTCTCCCTCTCCCTCTCCCCTCTCCCTCTCCCTCTCCTCTCCCTCTCCCTCTCTCCCTCTCCCTCTCCCTCTCTCCCTCTCCCTCTCCCTCTCCCTCTCCCTCTCCCCCCCTCTCCCTCTCCCCTCTCCTCTCCCTCTCCCTCCTCTCCCTCTCCCCTCTCCCTCTCCCTCTCCCTCCCCTCTCCCTCTCCCTCTCCCTCTCCCTCTCCCTCTCCCTCTCCCTCTCCCTCTCCCTCTTCCCCCTCTCCCTCTCCCTCTCCCTCTCCCTCTCCCTCTCCCTCTCCCCTCTCTCCCCTCCCTCTCCCTCTCCCCTCCCCTCTCCCTCTCCCTCTCCCCTCCCTCTCCCTCTCCTCTCCCTCTCCCCTCTCCCTCTCCCTCTCCCTCTCCTCTCCCTCTCCTCTCCCTCTCCCTCTCCCTCTCCCTCTCCCTCTCCCTCTCCCTCTCCCTCTCCTCCCTCTCCCTCTCCCTCCCCTCTCCCTCTCCCTCTCCCTCTCCCTCTCTCTCTCTCTCCTCTCTCTCTCTCATCTCTCTCTCTCTCTCTACTCTCTCTCTCCTCTCTTTTTCTACGCTCTCGGTTATTCAGCGAGAGATGAGGCTGCCAGTACTATCTTATACAAGTTTTCTTTAAAGTAAATGCACGATTCCTGCAGCAAACTTATAGAGCTGGAAGTTGACCTGAACACAGCATTGCCTATCCGGAATATTTCGAGACACGGACAGAACCAGCAGAGACCATAGTTATGTTTTCCCCCTCATATCATACAATACTCATCTCGGTACAACGACCGATGATCCATTAGCCATGGGGTGGGTTTATACGACGACAGCATCGAGTTCCCATTCATATGAGTCTCGCCAGGTCTATTAGTACGACCCAGAAACCCCCCTACGCTGCCCAGCGGAGCTCATCAGACGGCTGGCTGGCCAGCGCTCGGCGCCGCTCACCTGTAGCTGGTCGAGCTCAGCGGAGCTCATCAGTCGGCCGGCTGGCCAGCGCTCGGCGCCGCTCACCTGTAGTGGTCGAGCGCAGCGGAGCTCATCAGACGGCCGGCTGGCCAGCGCTCGGCGCCGCTCACCTGTAGTGGTCGAGCTCAGCGGAGCTCATCAGACGGCCGGCTGGCCAGCGCTCGGCGCCGCTCACCTGTAGTGGTCGAGTTCAGCTTGTGCCTGATCCAGCAGGCGCAGCAGCTGGGACGAGCTGACGGCCGCCCGCTCCGGCAGCGCGTGGCACACGGCCTCGAACGTCGACTCCAGCGTGCGCGAGAGCGTGGCCAGGCCCTGGTCGACGGCAGGCGGCACCGTGTCGGCGCCGCACAGCACGGCGTCCACCTTCAGCCGGCGCAGCTGTCCCCACTGAGCCCGCAGCCGGCCCACCAGCGAGCGCACCTGACACACGGGAACACAGAACGTCACCCTCCGCTGGGGTCCCACTGAGCCCGCAGCCGGCCCACCAGCGAGCGCACCTGACACACAGGAACACAGATCGTCACCCTCTGCTGGGGTCCCACTGAGCCCGCAGCCCCGTCCCGGCCGTGCCCGGAAGCACAACAGTAACCTGAATTCTCCTTCAGGCCATACATAGGGCACGTGCTTCGGCCTTAAAGCCGCAGAATTCAGGCGGTGCGGGTCGGTTAATGGCTTAGTACATATAACCATACCAACCGGTCTTTATTGCATTATTCAGACACGTGACGTCAGCAGTTGGTCAGCTGGCGCCGGCTGCGACTGACCTCGGCCGACCTGCCCAGCTGGTTGGTGTATGAGAAGAGCACGGTGAGGCCGTGCTTGAGGTGGCCGTAGATCTGGCTGCGCTGCGCCGGCGTCACCGCCTGGTGGCACCTGGCCACGCTCTCTATGGCCTCGCAGAGCCCGCCCGCCACGTCAGTCATGCACAGCTGGCGGGCAGACGACGACAGCGCGTCACACGCGGCGTGACGTCAGCGCGGACAACACCTCCGCTTCCGCCGGAGCTGGCGGCGGGGTACGGGACAGCTGAAAGGGCCTGGCTGTCCCATCGGGGGGAGCAAAAACTGGACGCACAACTGGGCGTTAGATGGTAATAGCACGCCCGCGCGGACGGCGGTGCAGTCAGCACTCATTCTTATCGACGCTTCCCGGGAAAGCTATCGATCTAACCCCGCGACAGGTCCATCAGCATCGTCGTGTTCAGGCAATGGGGACACGGCTTCTCCATACCAACTCTGCTGAACCGCACAACAAGCGGCCACGCCGGACAGCCCCAGACACTGGACTCTGACTGGGAACCCCGACCGCGACTAAACACGGACGGCTCTGAGGCAAACATCACAGACGTTCGATCTCAAGCAGGCGTTTCTTTCCATATGCTGGCAGCCACCATTGGTATCAGAGGTTTGAAGCGCTTGAAGCGCAGCCGTTTCTTTCACTCCGCATGACGTGAAGCCTCCCCCCCCCTCGCTCAGAACATCCCCCTCCCCCTGTGGGCGAGCGGGGGGCGCGCCTCGAGTGCGGCTTACGTCGCAGACGATGACCAGGTCCATGCCGTCCCAGACGTGCATCACGTACACCAGGTAGGGCGAGAGCGGCGAGCGGCTGGCCGTCAGGAAACACAGCACCTCTCGGATGGCGGCGGTCGGCTGGCGCGGCCCGGCCTCCGCATCGTCGGACGGGCCGCCTTCGGCTGCCGGGACAGCGACCCGCCACGCCACATCAGCTCGCGCACCTGACGCCGCCACCATGCCGTGTGCGCGGTACTTTGCCACAAGCAGATGTGTCGTGTCCAGGTGGCGAGACAAGTTGTCATCGCCGAGCGCAAAGAGTCACACGACAGGCGACGAAAATGGACCCCGCTGAGCGCCGGTGAGTGTGACACGCGCCAAACACGCCGTGAGTGACAGACATGCACTACATCCTGCATCGGCCAGCCAGAGCCGGTCAGGTGCGCTGATGTTTTGGAGGTGACGCACCTGATCGAGCGGCGGTCATCTAATCATCAGCCACAGCGACGTCTTTACACGTGGCAGGTAGCCTTTGCTTCGCAATTTGAAACGTCATGAGGTTGAAATTATTAGCGTCGTATAGCGAAACTCACGCACAGTTGAGCTAACGTATTCGCATTTCAGCCGGCAGCAAGAAGCTCTTGCCACTTGCAGGTTCTTCACTGGTTTCAGCCTTGCCAAATTCGGCATAAACTGGCATAAACTCCGAAAGTGATACCGCTTAACCCGCGTCTAGGAAACCAGAAGCATGGGGTTTGATTCGCCGCGGTGCCCATCCTTCCTGCCAGGGCGAGGGACAGGTGACGCCATACAGTCTCAGCAGCTGAGGGCGTTGTAAACCGCCAACGACACCGCTGAGGCCACAGACGAGCCTGCTCGCTCCACAGTCGTCCGCCGCTGGCAGCTGTTCGCGGGCGCCCATCTCAGGTGAGAGTGCCGCACAAGCGGCGTGGAGGACTGAGGCACCAATGACCTCAGTAGCCGCCCACATTGCCAATGTTCTAGAGAATAAACGTCTGCCATTCTTTTACATGGCGGAAGACATAGACAAGAGGCGAAGCAGGCTGGACACCAGAGCGTCCCACCCCTCCAGCCCGAGGCCGGACCCACCATCGTCAGTAGGCGCGTCGCTGGGCTTCAGGGCGTTGACCAGCAGCAGCAGGTGGAGAAACGACGCTCGGTGACAGTTCGGCCACCTGGCGGCCCGAGTACAGGCTCTCACCAGCGTGCTGTCCACGGCCAGGAAGGCGTGGGCGCGCGGCCCCGACGGCAGACCGGTCACCACCCGCTGCAAACACAGGACCAGTCACCACTCACTACCACATGAACCAGTCACCACCTGCTGCAACGCAGGGGTAGGCCACCACTCGCTACCACATGAACCATCATTCACCTGCTGCAACACAGGGACCTGTCACCATCGCTACCACATGAACCAGTCACCACCTGCTGCACGCAGGGGTAGGTCACCACCCGGCTACAACGCGGACCAGTCACCACCCGCTGCCAACCAGGGACATTCACCACCCGCTTCAACACAAGGGTCCAGTCACCACTCGCTACCACATGAACCAGAAACCACCTGCTGCAACAGAGGGGCAGGTCACCACCCACTGCAACACAGGGACTCGTCACTAGCCAACAAAGCATCACAAACCATCACAACACAGGAGACAAAACTTACAGGCATGCCACTTTGACTGCATCACTGAAGCCCACAAGCACTGGTGACTGATAACTGCACAAATAGCGCATCACTGATAAAGTGGGTCATCTCAGCAGCATTGCTCATCACAAGGACCAATAACCAGCAGCTGCCACGCATGAAACACAAGGCGCAGAGGTGGGGACAGGCCAGACTCTCCTTGCCGGAACAGCCAATCAGACCGCCTCCCAGCATCCCCGCCGTCCTCCCAGTCCGAGCGGCGCGGCACTGAGCCCCGCCACCGGCGCGGCCGGCCCCGGCGCCAGCAGCGCCGCCTCTGGCCGCGCCGGCCGAACAGGCGGCGCCGCTGTCGCCGCCCGCACCTGCAGCACGGAGACCATCTTGTTCTGGACGTCGTCGCCGATGATGAGCCGCTCCACGGCCTCCACGTGGTAGGCCTGGCTGCTGCGCTGCAGCTCGCAGTAGGAGGTGAGCATGTCGGCCAGCTGGCGCGAGAGCGAGGCGTCGCTCGACTTGAGTCTGCCAGCAGATGGTGGCATCAGCAGAGGCCTGGGCTCTTGGCACGGACGGCCCCCGGGGCGCCAGCGTTCCAAATAACATCTATTTGAGTGTGCAGGGTGTAAATATAAACACATTCTATAAGAATCTGGCTCCGCGGCGTCCCTTACGCGCGCAACACTTCATTGGCTGCTAAATATGTTGTTCTCTGACCCCAAGCTCTGACACATGACCTGCCCGGCCGAACTTCAAAGCCCGTGGTCGCCCAGATGAGAGGCTGGCCGCCGTCCGGCTCAACACTGATCGGCCAGTCTTCAGTAAGGGGAGGAGCAACAGGCAGTGGCCGCCCAGCCGGACACGATGGCACGGACAAAATATCGATATTCCTGCCATCCAAGTGGCTACATTTTGCCACAATGATGCCCAAACAGGCTGTGCGCTAGCCGTTTAGAAGCTTACAATTTAACGCTTAGAAGATGAATCACGGCGAAAAAAATGTGACAATCATAGGCCACTCTGTCGTTTTTCAATGCCACTTTTTGTGACGAAAATATTGCAAAAAACGTCACAGTGGCGGCGCTCAGCACCACCACCGCATCGCCGATCCGCTCCCGCTCTCGTCCGTCTCATGGGACGGCGTACGTTATCACGGTTCGGCTCTCCCCCTCAGCCGACGGCGTGTAACAGTACCCACCTGGTCAGAACAGGCCCGCAGAGCAGCTTGGCGAGGCTGACCGCCACCGAGATGTACTTCCTCGGCGAGAGGCTGGAGTGCTGGCCCAGGCACAGGAACTGGTACGTCAGGTACTGCCGGAAGAGTCGATATGCGGGCATGCTCAGAGTGGTGAGCAGCTGAACAGCTCTCTCGAAGAGAGGGTTTAATATAAAGTCTCGTTTCCTTGTCTGGTTTCTGTCACATCACCTTAGTAGATACTGCTCGCGCAATGGTAAATTTAATGATATATTTATAACAATATATTTCGTGCAACCAGCTTATTTGTATTCCACGGTAGATTTTGACAATAGCACAACTTTTGCCGTACAGCCTTCGTAAGAACATAATGAATTCCCTACATCAACGTCCCAGCATTGCCCATACCAAGAGCCATAGTTTGACTTCAAAAGCCTATCAGACGGAGATGCACGAGGGTTACTAATAGATTTGACCTGCAGCATTTGCAAAGTACACTCTTTGCAAGGCGCATACGATAAATCCACATTTCGCAATCGTGCAGCGTGTTTCTCACATGTTACTTGCTGGTCCAGCATTACAGTATTGGCACCAGGAGCGCAGCTCTACAGGGGGTGGCAGAGCCCACACGACGTTTCCACTTTAGATGATTCCCGACAGAAGTTTTTTCATCGGCGTAATGCGTTATCACCATGCCCCCCCCCCCCCCGGGCTTCCTTCGGAGATCCCGGCTGCGCCCCTGATCCGAACCATTATCACACCAATGCCTGTGGTCCTGCTATTATCACAGCTATCACTCAACATATTTTTTGTGCACAGGCTCCACATAGCGACAGCGAAACATACACAAAGCAGCAGCAACTATATGCACAGATTAGCTGAGGCCACATATCTGACCGAGGCACCGCGGCGCCATCGCTCCTACCCTACGAGTGAGCCCGCTACACCCTCACCCGCTAAGACCGCTGGCACGGCACCACACCACGCACCTTTGTCCTGCTCTCGCTCATTTTGGCGCTCATCCTTTCAGCGCTTTCAGGGCGCCAGCTTTCGACAAACCCGGTTTGGCATTGGTAAGTTTGTTAGTTGCCGTTCCACTCATACAAATGCCACCCTTTACCCCTCCCTCCATTGTCACCTTTCCATTCAGTTTCTCTGCAGATGGACTCGTGCTAGAACAGACAGCGGCGTGCCCACCTCAGAGAACACCATGAGCAGGCCGTTCTCGCACTCGATGCAGCTGTACGGGTCGTGGAACTCCAGGCCCATGATGCGTTGCGAGGCGAGGAACGGCGAAGAACAGCTGCACCAGCACGTCGGCCCGCTCGCTGCGCGTCTCCGGCACCTGACAGGACGGTAGACGGTCAGCGCGTGGCACGCTGAGGCACAGCACGGCTGCACACGGGGGCGGGGGGTAGCACAGCGACAGTACATAAGAGCGGGGTGGAACAGCGGCAGCACACGGGCGGGGGTGGCACGGCGGCAGCACACAGGAACCACAGGGGCAGGGGTGGCACAGCGGCATCACACGGGGGCGGGGATGGAACAGCGGCATTACACAGGGACCGGGCAGCACGATAGTACGCAGGGGCGGTGGCATGGTGGCAGTGCACAGGGGTGGGGGTGGAACAGCAGCAATACAGAGGGGCAGGGGTGGCACAACGACGATAAGCAGGGGTAGGGTGGCACACTGGCAGTAACACAGGCATACTGATGGCACTGACCGTCTCAGACCAGGCCGGGTAGAAGAGACTGTTGCGGGCCGACATGCCGCGGATGTGCTGCTCAAACAGCTCATCGCCGTGCGAGAACACCACATCGTTCAGCCGGTCGAAGATGATGACGCCGAGCATGGTTGCAGCAGCCAAAACGAGATGGAGCACTGTGTCTGAAATTGGGAGCAATCAATAGCCTAAATGTAAAACGGAATTCCACTTTTCAATGTTATTAACCTTCCCCAATCTGCAAAATATGACTGAGGTTAACACGCATCCGGATGGCCGGGTAGATACCCTTTGCTCGGGTGGGGGGGGGGGGGGCACTTTGAACCCCCCCCCCTGAGATCTCAGGAACTAAGAAAGCTAGGCACACTAAATTTACAGGGTGTGTTGACCTGCATGTGAACTTACTTAGGTCAAAGTTTTGGGTTCCTAGGTTATGACTTTCAGATCAAAAAGGTCAAATGAGGTCAGCTCCAGGTTAGTCTCCAAAGTGCTCCCAGAGCCCAGACAAGCATTCTAAGCAAAGGTCACATTCTCACTAAAGGTGAGTGACCTTTTTGACCTTTTAAAGGTCAAGGTGACCAAAATCATACATGATTGCTCTGCATTTTGCACTTGACTAAGCGACAAAGATTACACCAGGCAGTATGTTCCTAAAACAAAATGTTGACCTGGGTCATTCTAGGTTAATGACCTATTCTGACCTTTAAGAAGTCCAGGTAAGATGCATAATGCAATTCCTGCTATCAATAAACTCAGAATGAGCACCAGAAACTATCCCATACAGCAAGCTCTAGAGTAACAAAACAGGTTGGTTTTAACCTTGGTGTGGCATTCATACCTGACCTTAGGCCAATGAAATTTGCTCATTCAATTGTTGTGTTGCCCAAGAAAGCATCTCAGATGTATGACTTCATCTAACACTCTGTTGTTGGATCAGATTGAAGGATTACCTAGAAATTGCCTTCGGCTGAAACCATGGCCTGACTTTAACCTGCCATAGGCCAGTGACCTTACGAGGTAATCTAAATTTTGCAAGTCAAATGATCCACTATTTAATTGTCTATAGCTATGCAAAATTTGGTGTGTGTGCGCCGCGCCATTCGGAAAACCATTCTGGAAAGCCTTAAACCTACTTGTCATAAACATACAAGGACACTGTAAGTGCTGAGCAAGATATTTGTCAGTCAAGCAGGACAACCAATAACATGTAACTTTCAATAAGGTGATAGTAAGTCAGGCAAACAGCATTGGAAAATGCATATATATATATATATATATATATATATATAATACGAATGTCAAAAGTGGTCATAAATCATGTTTACACCCCACCACCATACCCACATATTCATGTGTTTGTTTGTGTTATATGATCAAAGCCAAGTAGGAGAAATAAAAATCATAGCTTGTTCTAGTGCCAAAAACATCCTGTTACATGCCCAGGCAATGTTGGAAAAATCACTCTTTCCTGGTAAAATGTATGCCACAAGATTTTGTACTCCAAGATTGTGACCAGGTACAATGAAACTATTTTGCCTGGGTACAGCACTGTCTGGGTACAGCAAAAACTCACTTAACACATGCCTAGTTGGGGTCAAATTGACCACCCCCCTGAAGGTTTTCCAGAAAGTTCAGAATGGCACAGTGTGGACATACCAGATTTTGCATAGCTGTAGACAACTGAATAGTGGATTATTTGGTATTGAAAATTTAGATGTACCCTGTAGGTTGCTGAATTACAGCAGGTCAAAGTCAAGCTATGGATTATGCTAAGTCAACTTCTAGGAAATCATTCAACCTGATGCAGCAACAGAGTGATAGATGAAGCCACACATCTCTGAGATAGTTCACTTGGCAACACCAATAAATGAATGCACAAATTAGTTTTGAAGGTTGGACCACGGCCAGCATTTATCTCTTTTATCACTCCCAGGCTTGCTGTCTTGGGGTAGTTTTCTGGGGCTCACTTCCAATTCATTAATAACAGAAAACTGTATTGTAATCTTCCATGAATTTCTCAATGATCAGCATAGGTCACTGACCCAAAATGACCCAGCTCAACATTTTGTTTTTAGGAACTATCATATCAACCTATCATAATCTTTATTGATTACTCAAGTCCAAAACTCAAAGCAGTCTTGTATCATTCTGGTCACCATTATATTGAAAAGGTGAAACAAGGTCACCAACCCCCAAATAAGCATGGGACCCTTTGCTTAGAACAGTTGTCTGGGTTCTGGGAGCACTCTGGAGATCAACCCAGTTATTGACATTGACCTTATTTGACCCAAAGGATGCGACCTTAATATATTAAACTTCAACCTAAGTGATTTCAGCATGGGCCAACACATGCTGTAAATTTGGTGTCTCTAGCTCCCTTCATTACGGAGATCTCAGGTGGTCAAATCCCCCCCCCCCCCCCCCCATCTGAGCGAAGGGCATCCAACCAGCCATCCGGGTGCGTGTAAGGCAACACAGCATGACATAAACAGCCATCACCTGCACCACATCACATACCTAAACCTTATCCCAGGGTAGCCTTTGCTCAGTTGTGCGTTGTCACCGTACTTAGATATATGAACAGGGACGGGAAGAAACCTACCGCACCATAGGGTGCCGTACATTTATACGCAGTGCGTGGCGTGTGTAGGGCCCGGCGCCTACTTTTATCGGGCAGGGTGCCCACAAACCCCACCTCACCTATCTACGAGATCACGACCTCCCCAACGTAACACTCAAGAGCTCCGACGCAAGGCGATATTTCGATGTTACGCAATCCATGACGATACATAAACAAGGCGATGCAGCCCGTTCAGGTGTTGTGTACCAGTTGCGCATTAAATGTACTCATCTACAGTGCTACCAAATACTTCGAGTTTCAGTTCAGTTAAACAAGATAACATGGGTTCGCTAGGCGCTGTGACAAATATGATGGGCGCTGGAAGCACCGTGGGTGTCTAGCGATCTGCGCCGCCAGTGCGTGGTCTCACACGGTGCCTCCCCCCCTCACCCCCCCACATGACCTATGATTCCACAGCGCAAGAACGAGGCATGAATTTGAATTCCTGCCTAGGCGACCTCACAGCGTTTCCTTACACCACAGGCGCAACGGTGGCTTTCAAAATGGTCGCACCGAACCTCCGAAATGCCCTTCCGCTTTTCTAACAGTAAATCAATAGCACTGTTCTCTCAATTGTGCCAGCACCAATTCAGAATGTAGCGAGATGAGCATACATTGTATTAAGTGCAGTCTAAATGATGCGGCGTTGTCGCCAAAGGTACAAATATACATGAGCGTTGCACGGGGATAACTTGCCGCGAGATCTGTACAGTGACGCCCGTCTCGCATTCCACGCCCACAACTTCCGGAGATCACGGCCCTCGGTCAGCAGCTGCTGCCACACCGCCCATCAGCGACCACGAGCCGCGCAAAGATCGTCCGCACAGGCAGCGATCAGCTCTGCCGCAGATCACAGGTCGCGCGACGTGGCCTAGCGGCTCGCAGATGCGGGTCACACGGGGCGCAGCCGGCGGCACTTTCTAACAGCACACCCGTGACAACCGTAAGAATATCGACCGGCACTGGAAGGCACATAGAGATCACTGGATGAGCGACCACGTTCTGGCCCACCGAAGGCTGCTAGGAACACGGTCTCTTTTTTTAGATGGCCTCCACGCATTAAAGTAACTACATCCGCACACACGTTCAGATTGAAGTGAGACAGCAATGCACCATAGAAAAACATCCCTACGCACTATGACATTAGGTCAAAACTTCAAAATACAGTTATTCACGCAGCATATCAACGTCCATGTATCTATCACACCTGCACACCCAAAACCAACCAACAGTGTACAATAGCTGAACGTTCAGTTCGTATCCTGAGGATCGGACGACAACAGTAAGGAACTACACGATGCAGAAGTTGCAAAAGCGCAAGAGCGGCGTGCTTCATTTCACCCTTCTTTCGCCAGCCCAAGGCCGTCTCTTCACAGCACCGGTCATAAGAGCACGAGACGCCAGGAACCATTGGGGCTTCAACGACAAGCCGCCCCCGGTCTGCACTCACAGCAGCCGCCGATACACGTGGTGCACCCAAAACCCAGCCCTCAGGAAAAGACAAGGCCACACGGCCCCCAACTCCACGACAGGTGACCGCACGACACAGGCAGCTGCCGCTTGTAGCCTGCGTGACGCTCCGGCGTCGCGCAGGAGCGCCGTTATACAGGCGAGCCTACCGCCGGCGGAGCTCCCGTCCACAGAAGTCCAGCGACGGTCAGTCTCAGGCGCCTGTGCCATCAGCAGGGGGTCAGCCAGCGCCTGTCCCATCAGCAGGGGTGTACCCGTCATCGCGTCCCGGGGAACGGATACCGACCAGTCTCACGTGTTCGCCCACCTCACACCTCACACGTCCTTCGGCGCGGCCCTGCGAGATGACGAAACGAAACCTCAGGCGGCGGTGCGGCCCACGGCACCTGTCTGGGGCGCCGACGGCCCTGCGAGGAGTGGACCCCACACGCACAGAGGCTGCCCAGTCGGCAGCGCGCCGCCTGGACTGGCGCACCAACCGCGATCAGATGCCGAGCCCGTCGTAAGCGGGCAGCACCCGGCGGCGTGGCTGGCTCGGCGGACTCTCCGTGCTCGGCGGCGGCGAACAGGCCGCTGTCGGGGGCGGCCAGCTCCACGGCGCCGGCCATTTCCCGGAACACCTCCCCCGTCTCCGTCTGGTAGAGCGCCGCGCCATCCTCGGCCAGCGTCTTGTACACGGTGACGCCCGTCTCGGTGCGGTACACCTCCAGCGGCCAGGCCAGCGCCTCCTGCACGTCCGTCACCGGCATCACGTTCACCATGTAGTAGCGGTCGTCGCCGGCGGCCGGCGGCGGCACGGACGGCGCCGCGGGCACCTCGTGCGTCTCGTGCACTTTCGCGTGGTCGCGCAGATTCTCGCTGCGGCTGAAGGCCTTGCCGCAAGCGGCGCAAACGTACGGCTTCTCGCCGGTATGCAGGCGGGCGTGGCGCTCCAGGATCTTGGCCAAGGTGAACGTCATGCCGCACACGTCGCAGGAGAAGGGCCTCTCCCCGGTGTGCACGCGCCGGTGGTCGCGCAGCTGGCAGTGCTCTCGGAACGTCTTGCGCACTGCTCGCAGCAGAAACTGGCGCTCGCCCGCGATGGCCGCGCTGGTGCTTGTAAAAGTTGGAGACCGTGGCGAAGCCCTTACCACAGTCGTCGCACTTGTAGGGCTTCTCGCCCGAGTGGAAGCGCTTGTGGATGTTGAGGTAATAGGCCTGCTTGAAGGTCTTTGCCGCACTGCTCGCAGCAGAACGGCTTGTCGGTCGAGTGCACGCGCTTGTGCACGCACAGGTAGGACTGCTGCGCGAACGCGCGGGCCCGCAGTCGTTCGCACTTGAACGGCTTGTCTCCCGAGTGCATGCGCCGGTGATTGGTCAGCGTCGAAAGCAGCGCGAACTGGCGGCCGCAATACGTCACAGCCGTGCGGCTTCTCGCCCGTGTGCGTGCGCGCGTGTATCTTGATGCTCGCCAGGTACTGGAACTGCTTGTGGCAGAGCACGCACTGATAGGGGCTAGGACCGTCCACGCGCCGCCACAGCGCCGGGTCCGGCTGGCGCGCGCGCGCCGGCCGCGACTGCTTCGCCGCGCCTCGCGCACTCGGAGCCTGCGGGACAGCCGAGAGTGAGGTGAAGAGTCGAGCACACGGCGATAGAAACACAACGAACAGTTCACGATACCCAGTCAAACGTGGTAACATGGAAAAAGACGCATGTGCGGCGAATGCCAGCAGTAATTAAACAAAAGCTATGCAAACGTGGTGACTGCTGTCGGCAATATTCTATTCCAATGTGTACACAATAATACATGTAATTCGATAAGCAATGCACTAATATACAATTCACACACACTCATTACCCACCACAAGCAAAGGACCTGCGCTAACACGAACGCCAAACGGAAAACCCATGACAAGGGATGTCACATAAGCAAGATCGGATACATGCGATTGAGTATGCTTTCAAACAAGATGATGGCACAGGATCACTGGATACATCATTTGCGACCAATCCGTATACAGAGCTTTCATTACCTTAGCTTTTTCGGTGTGCTTTGATGCCATCTCCACGTCACCCCCTTACCTTCACGGCGATACCGCCTCCGGGCACACGGCACTCTGCAACATGGGACATCAGCAAGAAGCACGACGGGCATACAGCGAACGTCAAGAGTACCAGGAAACAGCCCAGCATGGAAACAATCTGTGCCCTGATCAGCCTGAGCGGGTCAGACCATTCGGCCGACATCATGGTTCATGACCCACGATCCGTTTTGGATAATCAACCAAGATCCTGCTGGGTAATTATCCATGGTTCCTGCCAGATAATCGTACATGCTTTGATGAAACATTTTGTGCTTCGATCTATGCTCTGCTGTTCCAACCGAAAGATGATTCTCTATTCATCATTTTCCAATGCGCTCTAAGTTACGTTTACTGTAATCTAGCTACTTTCGATACACAATCATGTCGGTCTCATGCTTTTGATCCCTTCCGTTACATACTATTCGGATCCGGGGTTGATCTGCATAAATAATTGGTAAATGAGCGAGCAGAGGGCTTGGCAATCTAACTTTCCCCAAATGTGTTTCTAACGGCTCTCCACTGACACTTCTTTGTAGACTTTGGTAAACCCACTAGTCGGCGGTGGCCCCTACTGCCTGAGGTCGAAAACCGTTGACCTTGGCCCGTGTCATCGTCTTAAACTAGAGACTGTGAGACATTAGGTGTTTTCATGTATTGGGTTCCTGCCTTTAGTGTGTCATTGCGGTGCACTCAGCTGCTGACGCATCTAGTGTCGCTTGCGTTTCACCCCGACAGGGAGAGCGGGTACCGCGGCGAAGTGGATCCGGTGCTCCTATTTGCCTCCCGGAGGTACAGCTTAGCCCCTTCACTACCAATGCCCTTAGTGTAACAATATATTAGGTGTTGCAGTAAACTAGAGGTCTTGAGCATTAGGTGTTCTGATACATTACACGTTTGATGCATTAGATTTTTGATGCATAACTGGTTAGACACTAGAGATCACGAAACATCACTCAACGCTCAGGTCGCGTCGTCAACCGGATCGTACCGCTGAACGTGCCGCCGGGTCCTGGCGCCTGGTGCTGGTCGGTCGGCCCCCGCGGCCGGTCCGTCTCGGCGGCGTCGGGCTGTTCGGCAGCCGGTGCCGGTCCCACCCCGGCAGAGGCGTCCCGGGACGGCGCCTCGCCGCTGGGCAGGTCCGCAGTGGCAGCCACTCCAACGCCCCCTGCATCGCCCGGGAGCTCCCCTGCAGCCGGCGGCGGCGGCTCCGTCGAGCCGCAGGTGTTCGCCTTCTCATCAGGCGGGCAGGCGCCGCCCAGCGCCTCTTCCCCCGCCGCCTCGTCTTCTGCGGCGGGCGCCTCTGCCTCCTCGCCGTGGCCCGCCGCCGGCCGCCGGCCGCGACTGCGCGCGCTCT
>NW_023596545.1:10227661-10266830 GCF_011947565.3 Pollicipes pollicipes
GCGGAAGACATAGACAAGAGGCGAAGCACGGCTGGACCACCAGAGCGTCCCACCCCTCCAGCCCGAGGCCGGACCCCCATCGTCAGTAGGCGCGTCGCTGGGCTTCAGGGCGTTGACCAGCAGCAGCAGGTGGAGAAAACGACGCCGGTGACAGTTCGGCCACCTGGCGGCCCGAGTACAGGCTCACCAGCGTGCTGTCCACGGCCAGGAAGGCGTGGGCGCGCGGCCCCGACGGCAGACCGGTCACCACCCGCTGCAACACAGGGACCAGTCACCACTCACTACCACATGAACCAGTCACCACCTGCTGCAACGCAGGGGTAGGCCACCACTCGCTACCACATGAACCAGTCACCACCTGCTGCAACGCAGGGGTAGGTCACCACCCGCTACAACGCGGACCAGTCACCACCCGCTGCAACACAGGGACCATTCACCACCCGCTTCAACACAAGGGTCCAGTCACCACTCGCTACCACATGAACCAGAAACCACCTGCTGCAACAGAGGGGCAGGTCACCACCCACTGCAACACAGGGACAGGTCACCACCCACTGCAACACAGGGACTAGTCACTAGCCAACAAAGCATCACAAACCATCACAACACAGGAGACAAAACTTACAGGCATGCCACTTTGACTGCATCACTGAAGCCCACAAGCACTGGTGACTGATAACTGCACAAATAGCATCACTGATAAAGTGGGTCATCTCAGCAGCATTGCTCATCACAAGGACCAATAACCAGCAGCTGCCACGCATGAAACACAAGGCGCAGAGGTGGGGACAGGCCAGACTCTCCTTGCCGGAACAGCCAATCAGACCGCCTCCCATCACCCCGCCGTCCTCCCAGTCGAGCGGCGCGGCACTGAGCCCCGCCACCGGCGCGGCCGGCCCCGGCGCCAGCAGCGCCGCCTCTGGCCGCGCCGGCCGAACAGGCGGCGCCGCTGTCGCCGCCCGCACCTGCAGCACGGAGACCATCTTGTTCTGGACGTCGTCGCCGATGATGAGCCGCTCCACGGCCTCCACGTGGTAGGCCTGGCTGCTGCGCTGCAGCTCGCAGTAGGAGGTGAGCATGTCGGCCAGCTGGCGCGAGAGCGAGGCGTCGCTCGACTTGAGTCTGCCAGCAGATGGTGGCATCAGCAGAGGCCTGGGCTCTTGGCACGGACGGCCCCCGGGGCGCGTCCCAAATAACATCCATTTGAGTGTGCAGAGTGTAAATATAAACACATTCTATAAGAATCTGGCTCCGCGGCGTCCCTTACGCGCGCAACACTTCATTGGCTGCTAAATATGTTGTTCTCTGACCCCAAGCTCTGACACATGACCTGCCCGGCCGAACTTCAAAGCCCGTGGCGCCTAGATGAGAGGCTGGCCGCCGTCCGGCTCAACACTGATCGGCCAGTCTTCAGTAAGGGGAGGAGCAACAGGCAGTGGCCGCCCAGCCGGACACGATGGCACGGACAAAATATCGATATTCCTGCCATCCAAGTGGCTACATTTTGCCACAATGATGCCCAAACAGGCTGTGCGCTAGCCGTTTAGAAGCTTACAATTTAACGCTTAGAAGATGAATCACGGCGAAAAAAAATGTGACAATCATAGGCCACTCTGTCGTTTTTCAATGCCACTTTTTGCGACGAAAATATTGCAAAAAACGTCACAGTGGCGGCGCTCAGCACCACCACCGTATCGCCGATCCGCTCCCGCTCTCGTCCGTCTCATGGGACGGCATACGTTATCACGGTTCGGCTCTCCCCCTCAGCCGACGGCGTGTAACAGTACCCACCTGGTCAGAACAGGCCCGCAGAGCAGCTTGGCGAGGCTGACCGCCACCGAGATGTACTTCCTCGGCGAGAGCTGGAGTGCTGGCACAGGCACAGGAACTGGTACGTCAGGTAACTGCCGGAAGAGTCGATATGCGTGGCATGCTCAGAGTGGTGAGCAGCTGAACAGCTCTCTCGAAGAGAGGGTTTATATAAAGTCTCGTTTCCTGGTCTGGTTTCTGTCACATCAACCTTAGTAGATACTGCTCGCGCAAATGGTAAATTTAATGATATATTTATAACAAATATATTCGTGCAACCCAGCTTATTGTATTCACGGTAGATTTTGACAATAGCACAACTTTTGCCGTACAGCCTCGGAAGAACATAATGAATTCCTACATCAACGTCCCAGCATTGCCCATACCAAGAGCCATAGTTTGACTTCAAAGCCTATCAGACGGAGATGCACGAGGGTTACTAATAGATTTGACCTGCAGCATTTGCAAAAGTACACTCTTTTGCAGGCGGCATACGATAACTACCACATTCGCAATCGTGCAGCGTGTTTTCACATGTACTTACTTGCTGGTCCAGCATTACAGTATTGGCACCAGGAGCGCAGCTCTACAGGGGGGGTGGCAGAGCCCACACGACGTTTCCACTTTAGATGATTCCCGACAGAAGTTTTTTCATCGGCGAATGCATTACTCACATGCCCCCCCCCCCCCCCGGGCTTCCTTCGGAGATCCGGCTGCGCCCCTGATCCGAACCATTATCACACCAATGCCTGTGGTCCTGCTATATCACAGCTATCACTCAACATATTTTTGTGCACAGGCTTCCACATAGCGACAGCGAAACATACACAAAGCAGCAGCAACTATATGCACAGATTAGCTGAGGCCACATATCTGACCGAGGCACCGCGGCGCCATCGCTCCTACCCTACGAGTGAGCCCGCTACACCCTCACCCGCTAAGACCGCTGGCACGGCACCACACCACGCACCTTGTCCTGCTCTCGCTCATTTTGGCGCTCATCCTTTCAGCGCTTTCAGGGCGCCAGCTTTCGACAAACCCGGTTTGGCATTGGTAAGTTGTTAGTTGCCGTTCCACTCATACAAATGCCACCCTTTACCCCTCCCTCCATTGTCACCTTTCCATTCAGTTTCTCTGCAGATGGACTCGTGCTAGAACAGACAGCGGCGTGCCCACCTCAGAGAACACCATGAGCAGGCCGTTCTCGCACTCGATGCAGCTGTACGGGTCGTGGAACTCCAGGCCCATGATGCGTTGCGAGGCGAGGAACGGCGAGAACAGCTGCACCAGCACGTCGGCCCGCTCGCTGCGCGTCTCCGGCACCTGACGGACGGTAGACGGTCAGCGCGTGACACGCTGAGGCGCAGCACGGCTGCACACGGGGGCGGGGTAGCACAGCGACAGTACATAAGAGCGGGGTGGAACAGCGGCAGCACACGGGCGGGGGTGGCACGGCGGCAGCACACAGGAACCACAGGGGCAGGGGTGGCACCAGCGGCATCACACGGGGGCGGGGATGGAACAGCGGCATTACGCAGGGACCGGGCAGCACGATAGTACGCAGGGGCTGGTGGCATGGTGGCAGTGCACAAGGGTGGGGGTGGAACCGCAGCAATACAAGAGGGGCAAGGGTGGGCACAACGACGATAAGCAGGGGTAGGGTGGCCACACTGGCAGTAACACAAAGGCATACTGATGGCACTGACCGTCTCAGACCAGGCCGGGTAGAAGAGACTGTTGCGGGCCGACATGCCGCGGATGTGCTGCTCAAAACAGCTCATCGCCGTGCGAGAACACCACATCATTCAGCCGGTCGAAGATGATGGACGCCGAGCATTGGTTTGCAGCAGCCAAAACGAGATGGAGCACTGTGTCTGAAATTGGGAGCAGTCAATAGCCTAAATGTAAAACGGAATTCCACTTCTTCAATGTTATTAACCTTCCCCAATCTGCAAAATATGACTGAGGTTACACGCATCCGGATGGCCGTGTAGATACCCTTTGCTCGGGTGGGGGGGGGGGGCACTTTGACCCCCCCCCCTCCTGAGGATTCAGGAACTAAGAAAGCTAGGCACCACTAAATTTACAGGGTGTGGTTGACCTGCATGTGAACTTACTTAGGTCAAAGTTTTGGGTTCCTAGGTATGACTTTCAGATCAAAAAGGTCAATGAGGTCAGCTCCAGGTTAGTCTCCAAAGTGCTCCAGAGCCAGACAAGCATTCTAAGCAAAGGTCACATTCTCACTAAAGGTGAGTGGACCTTTTGACCTTTTAAAGGTCAAGGTGACCAAAATCATACATGATTGCTCTGCATTTGCACTTGACTAAGCGACAAGATTACACCAGGCAGTATGTTCCTAAAACAAAATGTTGACCTGGGTCATTCTAGGTTAATGACCTATTCTGACCTTTAAGAAGTCCAGGTAAGATGCATAATGCAATTCCTGCTATCAATAAACTCAGAATGAGCACCAGAAACTATCCCATACAGCAAGCTCTAGAGTAACAAAACAGGTTGGTTTTAACCTTGGTGTGGCATTCATACCTGACCTTAGGCCAATGAAATTTGCTCATTCAATTGTTGTGTTGCCCAAGAAAGCATCTCAGATGTATGACTTCATCTAACACTCTGTTGTTGGATCAGATTGAAGGATTACCTAGAAATTGCCTCGGCTGAAACCATGGCCTGACTTTAACCTGCCATAGGCCAGTGACCTTACGAGGTAATCTAAATTTTGCAAGTCAAATGATCCACTATTTAATTGTCTATAGCTATGCAAAATTTGGTGTGTGTGCGCCGCGCCATTCGGAAACCATTCTGGAAAGCCTTAAACCTACTTGTCATAAACATACAAGAGACACTGTAAGTGCTGAGCAAGATATTTGTCAGTCAAGCAGGACACCAATAACATGTAACTTTCAATAAGTGATAGTAAGTCAGGCAAACAGCATTGGAAAATGCATATATATATATATATATATATATATATATATATATAACGATGCCAAAAGTGGTCATAAATCATGTTTACACCCCACCACCATACCCACATATTCATGTGTTTGTTTGTGTTTATATGATCAAAGCCAAGTAGGAGAAATAAAAATCATAGCTTGTTCTAGTGCCAAAAACATCCTGTTACATGCCCAGGCAATGTTGGAAAAATCACTCTTTCCTGGAAAAATGTATGCCACAAGATTTTGTACTCCAAGATTGTGACCAGGTACAATGAAATATTTTGCCTGGGTACAGCACTGTCTGGGTACAGCAAAAACTCACTTAACACATGCCTAAGTTGGGGTCAAATTGACCACCCCCTGAAGGTTTTCCAGAAAGTCTCAGAATGGCAGTGTGGATATACCAGATTTTGCATAGCTGTAGACAACTGAATAGTGGATTATTTGGTATTGAAAATTTAGATGTAACCTGTGAGGTTGCTGAATTACAGCAGGTCAAAGTCAAGCTATGGATTATGCTAAGTCAACTTCTAGGAAATCATTCAACCTGATGCAGCAACAGAGTGATAGATAAAGCCACACATCTCTGAGATAGTTCACTTGGCAACACAATAAATGAATGCACAAATTCCATTGACCAAAGGTCAGTTTTGAAGGTTGGACCAAGGCCAGCATTTATCTCTTTTATCACTCCCAGGCTTGCTGTCTTGGGGTAGCTTCTGGGGCTCACTTCCAATTCATTAATAACAGAAACTGTATTGTAATCTTCCATGAATTTATCAATGATCAGCATAGGTCACTGACCCAAAATGACCCAGCTCAACATTTTGTTTTTAGGAACTATCATATCAACCTATCATAATCTTTATTGATTACTCAAGTCCAAAACTCAAAGCAGTCTTGTATCATTCTGGTCACCATTATATTGAAAAGGTGAAACAAGGTCACCAACCCCCAAATAAGCATGGGACCCTTTGCTTAGAACAGTTGTCTGGGTTCTGGGAGCACTCTGGAGATCAACCCAGTTATTGACATTGACCTTATTTGACCCAAAGGATGCGACCTTAATATATTAAACTTCAACCTAAGTGATTTCAGCATGGGCCAACACATGCTGTAAATTTGGTGTCTCTAGCTCCCTTCATTCCTGAGATCTCAGGTGGTCAAATCCCACCCCCCCCCCCCCCCATCTGAGCGAAGGGCATCCAACCAGCCATCCGGGTGCGTGTAAGGCAACACAGCATGACATAAACAGCCATCACCTGCACCACATCACATACCTAAACCTTTATCCCAGGTAGCCTTTGCTCAGTTGTGCGTTGTCACCGTACTTAGATATATGAACAGGGACGGGAAGAAACCTACCGCACCATAGGGTGCCGTACATTTATACGCAGTGCGTGGCGTGTGTAGGGCCCGGCGCCTACTTTTATCGGGCAGGGTGCCCACAAACCCACCTCACCTATCTACGAGATCCGACCTCCCAACGTAACACTCAAGAGCTCCGACGCAAGGCGATATTTCGATGTTACGCAATCCATGACGATACATAAACAAGGCGATGCAGCCCGTTCAGGTGTTGTGTACCAGTTGCGCATTAAATGTACTCATCTACAGTGCTACCAAATACTCGAGTTTCAGTTGAGTTAAACAAGATAACATGGGTTCGCTAGGCGCTGTGACAAATATGATGGGCGCTGGAAGCACCGTGGGTGTCGAGCGATCTGCGCCGCCAGTGCGTGGTCTCACACGGTGCCTCCCCCCCCCACCCCCCCACATGACCTATGATCCACAGCGCAAGAACGAGGCATGAATTTGAATTCCTGCCTAGGCGACCTCACAGCGTTTCCTTACACCACAGGCGCAACGGTGGCTTTCAAATGGTCGCACCGAACCTCCGAATGCCCTTCCGCTTTTCTAACAGTAAATCAATAGCACTGTTCTCTCAATTGTGCCAGCACCAATTCAGAATGTAGCGAGATGAGCATACATTGTATTAAGTGCAGTCTAAATGATGCGCTTTGTCGCCAACAGGTACAAAATATACATGAGCGTTGCACGGGGATAACTTGCCGCGAGATCTGTACAGTGACGCCCGTCTCGCATTCCACGCCCACACTTCCGGAGATCACGGCCTCGGTCAGCAGCTGCTGCCACCGCCATCAGCGACCACGAGCCGCGCAAAGATCGTCCGCACAGGCAGCGATCAGCTCTGCGCAGATCACAGGTCGCGCGACGTGGCTAGCGGCTCGCAGATGCGGGTCACACGGGCGCAGCCGGCGGCACTTCTAACAGCACACCCGTGACAACGTAAGAATATCGACCGGCACTGGAAGGCACATAGAGATCACTGGATGAGCGACCACGTTCTGGCCCAACCGAAGGCTGCTAGGAACCCGGTCTCTTTTTTAGATGGCCTCCACGCATTAAAGTAACTTACATCCGCACACACGTTCAGATTGAAGTGAGACAGCAATGCACCATAGAAAAACATCCCTACGCACTATGACATTAGGTCAAAACTTCAAAATACAGTTATTCACGCAGCATACAACGTCCATGTATCTATCACCTGCACACCCAAAACCAACCAACAGTGTACAATAGCTGAACGTTCAGTTCGTATCCTGAGGATCGGACGACAACAGTAAGGAACTACACGATGCAGAAGTTGCAAAAGCGCAGAGCGGCGTGCTTCATTTTCACCCTTCTTTCGCGAGCCCAAGGCCGTCTCTTCACAGCACCGGTCATAAGAGCACGAGACGCCAGGAACCATTGGGGCTTCAACGACAAGCCGCCCCCGGTCTGCACTCACAGCAGCCGCCGATACACGTGGTGCACCCAAAACCCAGCCCTCAGGAAAAGACAAGGCCCACACGGCCCCAACTTCACGACAGGTGACCGCACGACACAGGCAGCTGCCGCTTGTAGCTGCGTGACGCTCCGGCGTCGCGCAGGAGCGCCGTTATACAGGCGAGCCTACCGCCGGCGGAGCTCCCGTCCACAGAAGTCCAGCGACGGTCAGTCTCAGGCGCCTGTGCCATGAGCAGGGGTCAGCCAGCGCCTGTCCCATCAGCAGGGGTGTACCCGTCATCGTGTCCCGGGGACGGATACCGACCAGTCTCACGCGTTCGCCCACCTCACACCTCACACGTCCTTCGGCGCGGCCCTGCGAGATGACGAAACGAAACCTCAGGCGGCGGTGCGGCCCACGGCACCTGTCTGGGGCGCCGACGGCCCTGCGAGGAGTGGACCCACACGCACAGAGGCTGCCCAGTCGGCAGCGCGCCGCCTGGACTGGCGCACCAACCGCGATCAGATGCCGAGCCCGTCGTAAGCGGGCAGCACCGGCGGCGTGGCTGGCTCGGCGGACTCTCCGTGCTCGGCGGCGGCGAACAGGCCGCTGTCGGGGGCGGCCAGCTCCACGGCGCCGGCCATTTCCCGGAACACCTCCCCGTCTCCGTCTGGTAGAGCGCCGCGCCATCCTCGGCCAGCGTCTTGTACACGGTGACGCCCGTCTCGGTGCGGTACACCTCCAGCGGCCAGGCCAGCGCCTCCTGCACGTCCGTCACCGGCATCACGTTCACCATGTAGTAGCGGTCGTCGCCGGCGGCCGGCGGCGGCACGGACGGCGCCGCGGGCACCTCGTGCGTCTCGTGCACTTTCGCGTGGTCGCGCAGATTCTCGCTGCGGCTGAAGGCCTTGCCGCAAGCGGCGCAAACGTACGGCTTCTCGCCGGTATGCAGGCGGGCGTGGCGCGCCAGGATCTTGGCCAAGGTGAACGTCATGCCGCACACGTCGCAGGAGAAGGGCCTCTCCCCGGTGTGCACGCGCCGGTGGTCGCGCAGCTGGCAGTGCTCTCGGAACGTCTTGCCGCACTGCTCGCAGCAGAACTGGCGCTCGCCGCGATGGCCGCGCTGGTGCTTGTAAAAGTTGGAGACCGTGGCGAAGCCCTTACCACAGTCGTCGCACTTGTAGGGCTTCTCGCCCGAGTGGAAGCGCTTGTGGATGTTGAGGTAATAGGCCTGCTTGAAGGTCTTGCCGCACTGCTCGCAGCAGAACGGCTTGTCGGTCGAGTGCACGCGCTTGTGCACGCACAGGTAGGACTGCTGCGCGAACGCGCGGCCGCAGTCGTCGCACTTGAACGGCTTGTCTCCCGAGTGCAGGCGCCGGTGATTGGTCAGCGTCGAAAGCAGCGCGAACTGGCGGCCGCATACGTCACAGCCGTGCGGCTTCTCGCCCGTGTGCGTGCGCGCGTGTATCTTGATGCTCGCCAGGTACTGGAACTGCTTGTGGCAGAGCACGCACTGATAGGGGCTAGGACCGTCCACGCGCCGCCACAGCGCCGGGTCCGGCTGGCGCGCGCGCGCCGGCCGCGACTGCTTCGCCGCGCCTCGCGCACTCGGAGCCTGCGGGACAGCCGAGAGTGAGGTGAAGAGTCGAGCACACGGCGATAGAAACACAACGAACAGTTCACGATACCCAGTCAAACGTGGTAACATGGAAAAAGACGCATGTGCGGCGAATGCCAGCAGTAATTAAACAAAAGCTATTGCAAACGTGGTGACTGCTGTCGGCAATATTCTATTCCAATGTGTACACAATAATACATGTAATTCGATAAGCAATGCACTAATATACAATTCACACACACTCATTACCCACCACAAGCAAAGGACCTGCGCTAACACGAACGCCAAACGGAAAAACCCATGACAAGGGATGTCACATAAGCAAGATCGGATACATGCGATTGAGTATGCTTTCAAACAAGATGATGGCACAGGATCACTGGATGCATCATTTGCGACCAATCCGTATACAGGAGCTTTCATTACCTTAGCTTTTTCGGTGTGCTTTGATGCCATCTCCACGTCACCCTCTACCTTCACGGCGATACCGCCTCCGGGCACACGGCACTCTGCAAACATGGGACATCAGCAAGAGGCACGACGGGCATACAGCGAACGTCAAGAGTACCAGGAAAACAGCCCAGCATGGAAACAATCTGTAGCCCTGATCAGCCTGAGCGGGTCAGACCATTCGGCCGACATCATGGTTCATGACCCACGATCCGTTTTGGATAATCAACCAAGATTCCTGCTGGGTAATTATCCATGGTTCCTGCCAGATAATCGTACATGCTTTGATGAAACATTTTGTGCTTCGATCTATGCTCTGCTGTTCCAACCGAAAGATGATTCTCAATTCATCATTTTCCAATGCGCTCTAAGTTACGTTTACTGTAATCTAGCTACTTTCGATACACAATCATGTCGGTCTCATGCTTTTGATCCCTTCCGTTACATACTATTCGGATCCGGGGTTGATCTGCATAAATAACTGGTAAATGAGCGAGCAGAGGGCTTGGCAATCTAACTTTCCCCAAATGTGTTTCTAACGGCTCTCCACTGACACTTCTTTGTAGACTTTGGTAAACCCACTAGTCGGCGGTGGCCCCTACTGCCTGAGGTCGAAAACCGTTGACCTTGGCCCGTGTCATCGTCTTAAACTAGAGACTGTGAGACATTAGGTGTTTTCATGTATTGGGTTCCTGCCTTTAGTGTGTCATTGCGGTGCACTCAGCTGCTGACGCATCTAGTGTCGCTTGCGTTTCACCCCGACAGGGAGAGCGGGTACCGCGGCGAAGTAGATCCGGTGCCTCCTATTTGCCTCCCGGAGGTACAGCTTAGCCCCTTCACTACCAGTGCCCTTATGTGTAACAATATATTAGGTGTTGCAGTAAACTAGAGGTCTTGACGCATTAGGTGTTCTGATACATTACACGTTTCGATGCATTAGATGTTTTGATGCATAACTGGTTAGACACTAGAGATCACAAAACATCACTCAACGCTTAGGTCGCGCCGTCAACCGGATCGTACCGCTGAACGTGCCGCCGGGTCCTGTCGCCTGGTGCTGGTCGGTCGGCCCCCGCGGCCGGTCCGTCTCAGCGGCGTCGGGCTGTTCGGCAGCCGGTGCCGGTCCCACCCCGGCAGAGGCGTCCCGGGACGGCGCCTCGCCGCTGGGCAGGTCCGCAGTGGCAGCCACTCCAACGCCCCCTGCATCGCCCGGGAGCTCCCCTGCAGCCGGCGGCGGCGGCTCCGTCGAGCCGCAGGTGTTCGCCTTCTCATCAGGCGGGCAGGCGCCGCCCAGCGCCTCTTCCCCCGCCGCCTCGTCTTCTGCGGCAGGCGCCTCTGCCTCCTCGCCGTGGCCCGCCGCCGGCCGCCGGCCGCGACTGCGCGCGCTCTGGTCGAGGGCGCGCCGCAGCTGGCGGCGCAGTCCGTCGGCGCGCGACTGCAGCTCGTCCAGCTCGTGGACGAGGCGTGAGCAGGCGAGGCAGAGCACGGCCTGGCGCGGCGGCGGCGTGCCCGCCAGCTCGCCCAGCAGGCCGCTGAACGGACGCCGCGAGAGCCGCGCGGTCAGCTGGCGGACGCTGCGGTGCGGCGGCGACCAGACGGCGTCGCAAACCAGGCAGGCCGGCCCGGCCGGCGCCATGCTCGTACTCGCCACTGCGCTGCCCTGCCACCACATGGAGAGGAAACACTAAACACTGATGCCATGTGGGCACACCGAATATTGCATGGCATGATAATAGTGCAATCTATGGTAACATAGTAGATTGAGTATGGCTTTGGTTCTAAGTATTGCTTATGATGAATGATGATGTTCAAGATCTCATACATAGATCAGTGGGTGGGCATACTGTGTGTAATTAAGGGAAAGATGCTGCAAATACCAGTCAAAGCAACTGGTATTTGCAACATACTGGTACTTATTTTAATATCAGAAGACTAACATAAGCTGTGTCATAATATCTTATAAAAGGGTTTACATAAACTTACATGAATAATAGACCTGCAAAAAACATAACACAAGCACTCTGTGCCAAGAACTGGCATACTTATTGTAATTTTGCTGAAAGGCAACTTACCTCACACATCAAGAGCAGCTTATGCTGTTTAATGAAAATTAAAAATTGTTACACACAAAATCTTGCAGTATTATGTCATTCTTCAGTGTCAACCTGGCAATAATAATGAAGACATTAGATAACCTGAGATTTTTAATGATGCAAGAGAACACAAGTTTTGCACCCTTCATACAAAACTTAAAACATCTTAACATACCATTATTCAACATTCTAATGACTTGGGTCAATGGAGAGGCCTTCACCAGTGCCAATCTCCCACACACCTAAATTCTCCATCATCAAAACATGGAAAAACCAATATTAATCAAATGCAAACCACCACTTACCTCATCATGCAGTTGTGCCATGGACATGGTGTGCTCATATGACACATATGATTACTAGTGAAGTTTGATCGCAATGGCAAGGGACCATCTTCTTGAATGGGTCACATGCTGATCCAATAATGACAAAACTAAGTTATTCATGTTAATTCATCACAGACTGCTTCAGTTAGGATGACCTACTGATACCTTTAAGAAAATGGACAACCACGATAGTTTGAGCACTCTTTACATGTAAAACAAATTACCTGAAGAAACAGGACTTACAAAAAAGAACAACTGTGCTACCCATAGCCCAGTTAACAAAGTCCCACATGCTTGTATGATGTACCATGCTCCAAATTCAGAAAGGGTCAAAATGTGCATAATTTTCAAATATTTAATTGAAAACATACCCAGGGAGCAGCTCACAATCACTTGCACACCACAACAGTTTTTTAATACACTGCCTATTCACACACTGAAATTTGTGGTGACCACATCCCAGACTCAAGGCTCTTGAATTTAGAGCATACATGGTCCAAGCCTGTGGCCAGGATGTCACTGCTATGCTGAAGATGTTCAACATAACATGCATTTTTGGGGCCTGGCCAATGACAGGCATCAAAATCTGATAACTTGTTTGATAAATATGATGTTATACACACCCCTTCCCACCTCAACAAAACACCTGCATCGGCAGCAAAGGAGATAACTTAGCTTTAAAATTTGACAACTTATCACATCTGATAATTCTGATGTTCTAAGCACACTTCCCCACCTTACCAAACAAACGCATCAGACGCACAACAGATCAGGCATGTACCTCTGTGTTATCAACACACAGCTATCCGCGTAGACACGGCTAAAAAGCCACACGCGGCACCAAAGCCGTATCAGAGATAATCACCAATTCACCACCTGTTGCGACAAAGCATGTGTGCCCTGTCCCCTCTGCCCTACGCTACACAGATGGCCTGAGGGCATCATATTTGTCTCTCGCCATTCACTTTAGCATCAGAACTCTCCGACGGTCCACTTCTTCTTTTTATGTCAGTCCTCGGGACGCGAGGCAGCGAGTTCGGACTGCATGCGGAGTTTGCCGCCGTCGGTTTCGCACCAACTTTCCCGTGCGTGCAATAAATCAAACTGTGTAGTTAACGCCGTGAGTGTGTGAGTATTAAAATAACCATAGAATATTTTCATTCCACACAAATAAATTATTAATCTTTGAAGCCCGCACCAAATATTAAACATCGTAGCGATATTGCTGTTTTTTCCTGCGCTGCAAACTTCCCATTTTTCGTGTCGATACTCTCCAACTTAATCGGACACTGAACATCTGACCAGGGTGGAGCCTATTGTATTCGCGAAATGCATTACAATCGATCAAAAATACGCACAATAAGGCGGCTGGCCTGTAAATTGCACACCCATTCTCAGACCGTACACACACACAGCCAGCGCCTTCTCTCACGCGTGCCGACAACTCCTGCCCCCCTGAGTCGGGCAAGGACTAGCACTGCACTCCCTGACAGCACACCTAGCCGCGCGCGGCCTGTCTGGCCGGGTGCGCCAGCTCCGCGGGCCGCGCGGTACCACACAGGCCGTCCGTATCACAAAACACAACGGAAGCTAGCGGGTCGGCGCGGGCCGGCTCCTCACGAGCTGCTCGACTGGGGCCGGGGCGGCTCCCGCTCCCGGTTCCAGTCCTGCAGCCCCTTGGGCAGCTGGGTGTCCTCCTCGAACGAGCCGGTGCCCTCGACGAACTCCTCGTAGGTGGACTTCTCCTTGAAGGGGCGCGGCCCGAGGAGTTCGATCATGTCGTCTCGCGCCAGGATCTCCTTCTGGAGGAGACGCAGCGCCACCTGCGGAGAAGCACGGAGCACCAGGTGCGGGACGCATCGACCGAGAGCCTCCGGCCATCACTATCCACGAACACGTCGCAGAGATCTTCTCTTGTCGCCCTTGAGGAAGTCTCAAAGGCGACACTCATCACAGACAACTCGTGCACCTCGACAGACGTACACCTTGTCTGTCGTACGCTCGTACACAGACAAGTTGTACACCTCGTACAACTCAGCTACTTATGGACAAAAAGCGTAAGCTTCAGGCGTCAAAACCTGTTTGTGCTTGAATGTATCAATGTGTTGGTCGTGCACCATAGCACAAGCGTGTCTCCATCCACACTGTCCAACGAACAGCAGCATCTCGAGACCAACTGTGGTTTGCAGCCGGTGGCGTGGCAGTCCTGTACACCCTGCATCGATGCCCGATCGCTGCGGGAGCACGGAATCAGCTCCGAAACGTCCGCGTCTCGGTAACGACACCGTCACCCTACCACACACAACGGCATCCTGCCGCTCACATCCGCAGATCCCCGGCCGTCACCGGGCCCGCCTGTCCAGCCGGACCGGTCACAGCGCCGCGCTGTATACCGCGCCACACCGCCCCGCCGCCACCCACCTTCTCGACGTCGTCCTTGTGCTTGGTGAGCAGCGCCATCGTCTTGTCGAAGGCGCTGGAGATGATGGAGCGCACCTCGCTGTCGATCAGCTGCGCCGTCTCCTCCGAGTACGGCTTGTCGATCACCATGTCGCCCGGCTGTGGCATCTCGAAGCTGACGTTGCCCACCCGCTCGTTCATGCCGAACTGGGTCACCTGGGCGTCACAAGTCACGAGAGTTCAGTGCCCGGTCACCCGCTGGGGTGGGAGCTGGTGCCTTACTTGCAGGGCGTGGTGCGCCGGGCCGCAGTGTTGCCCTGTTGCCGATACCGTATCGTCGCAAAAAGGCTATCCACCAATCACACATGGGGCAGTTGCCTTCCATCAGCCACACCCAGACGACAGACTGGTTGACCAGGACCAGAACAGTCAGCTTTGCACACAGCGATGCCAATGAGACCAGCGACGGCATGCTGGGCACATGCGCCAGCAGCCCACCGGCGCAAGGCTATCCGCTACAACGACCGGCGCAGCGTCAACCGCTGACGCCGATGTGGTGAGACATGATGCGACAACCTATGCCGGCTGTCTGAAACTGCTTCTACTGAAAGCAATGGCAGGCTACGATGCCAAACTACTCTTATACGCGCACTGCACTGAAAAACCAGGGCTTCATTTGTCGGCGGTTGCATGCGAAAGCAAGCAATTATGCATCAGTACGTACGACACGACACTGGTGATTGACACCCTCTCCCCGCGCGCCCCTCCCAGGCCCAGGACCGGCCACGAGTCACCTCTCGCGCACGGCCCACGATTTCTGACCTGGGCGTAAGCGCTCTGCGTGACCTTCTTGAGGTCGTCCTGCGCGCCGGTGGTGATGCGGTTGAAGAAGATGTGCTCGGACACGCGGGCCGCCCAGGGTCATGCACATGCGGTCCAGCAGCTGCTCCTTGGTGTAGAGATACTGCTCCCTGGCAGGTACTGCGCGTAGCCCAGGCCCTTGCCGCGCGGGATGATGGATACCTGGCAGGCGGCAGGTCCGTGTCACGTGCCGAACGTCACCATCATGGAGAGTGGTCAGCGTGGCATATGAAAGGTCACCGGAGCGTTGGCTGAAGACGGCTCAGACCGCTAGGCAGGTGGCCGGGGCAGACTGGTTTTTTTTCTGTACTCGAATCCACCCATCCTCGTGTCCAGTGTGCGCACAGCAACGCCAGTCCATCACGTCGTCATAATCTTTACGGATTTCTGTTATTACCAGGTTGATAAGCTATTAATACCAACGCACCACCTCGGTAAAAACGTACGATACATTGTCAAGGCCTTCCTCTGGCACTGTGGTCATGGCCTTCCCGCCATCTGAAGCCGGTGACGCTGAGCTACCGGCGATGACGTCAGCCGACCAGGACACTGACCTTGAGCAGCGGGTCCGCATGCTCGAGGAACCAGCCGGCCACGGCGTGCCCGGCCTCGTGGTACGCCACCGTGCGCTTCTCGTCCGGCCTGCAGCACCTGGCGGCGGCCGAGCGAAACACGTCACGCGGCCGGGAGCGGCGCTGGTGACGACAGGCTGGGCCAGAGCAGCCGCCACCGCCCGATCACACGGCCGCCTTCGACACGTCAGCCACTGGCGCACATGTGCTTTTCGTATCAGAATGTAAAGGACATTTTACCATGAGAAGTACGCGTCACAGCTTCAGTAAAAAAAATATAATAAAGTTCGCCGTGCTCTCAGGACGTAAACGCGTCCCCCCCCCCCCCCCCCCCCCCCCCCCCCCCCACGCGTCTGCGAGCGCTCGCCTGCGCCGTGGCCCGGCCGGGCAGGCGGCCGGCTCGTTCTCCCCCGCCACCTGCGTCTTCTTCTCCATGCCGGCCACCACGCGCTCGATGGCTTGCTCGAAGTGCTTGAGCACGATGCTGTCGTTGAGGTCGCGAGCGGCGATCAGCGCCGCCTCGTTGCACACGTTGGCGATGTCGGCACCTGGCAGACGCGGTGGGGGACGCGTCAGGTGCTCGGACGGCCGACGCCGGCGTCCATCGTCCCCCAGGTCCCACCCCGGCGCGGCACATACCGATCACGCACAGGGCACACAGAAAGGCCGGGGTTCGAGGACGCTCCGTGATCCGAAACTCGCTCCGTGACGTGTCCAGCGGCCCTGATCTCACAAAGACTGGCACCAGATCAGTCAGAAGCATGAATCAGCGTAGACTGCATTCATTAGCAGCCTCGGGCTAGTGCAGCGGCCCGGCACGTGCCGCCTGTGCTGACGAACCGCCTCCGGACATATCCCGACTACCACCGCTGGCGATCGCCAGCCGCGCGTCACACCCACGGTCGCCGGCGGCCCACCGCGCGCGTCAGGCCCAAACGCCGACCGGTGCTCGGCGGCGGCTGCCTACCGGTGAAGCCGGGCGTCAGCGCGGCCATCTTGCGGGCCAGCTCCTGCTTGTCCAGCTCCGTCTTCAGCTCCTTCAGGTGCACCTGCGGCGGCGCGGGGCGGCCGGTGAAACGGAGCGCCGCCCCACTGCCCAGGGTCAATGTTTCCTGTGCACGGGCGGCTGTTTCCGGACCGGCGGGGCATGCCGACGCCGGGTCCGCACCGGGGCAATGTCGTGGATGTTTGGCAACACAGAGCTGTCCTTGCCCTGAGACTGTTTTCAATGAACCCTGAACTAGAGCACCGTTCGAACCGTCCGACTGTGGACGGAAGGGCGAACCATCCGGCAGCGAACGGAAACGCGAGCCGCCGGACAGTGGACGGGATGACCCAGGCATCACCCTGATCCAACCGAATCGTCATCTAATCCAACATTATTTAAGCCACCCGCAGTTAGCAAACACTACACCGAAATCCGCTCGGCTCACCCGAGGTTTCGCAGAGCAGCCAGCGGCAGGCTGTCGGCCGCCCGCCCCCCTAACCCACCTTGAAGATGGACGCCCTGCCCTTGATGTCGGGCGCCGGCACATATATCTGCCGGTCGAATCTGCCGGGCCTCATGAGCGCGCTGTCCAGGATGTCCACCCGGTTGTGGCCGCCAGCACCACCACGTTGGTGGTCGTGTTGAAACCTGCCGCGGGGCATGCGGAGTGAGACACGACCGCGTGCTTCTGGTCACCACACGGTAACTCGGCCTCGGCGCAAGCTTCAGCGGACGAGGCCATGTTTGTCTGACGCCGTGCTTTAAGCACTGCCTGCGCCATGCGATTGGGCGGGCAACTAAAAGTCGCAATGGCTTTCAAGGCCTTGACGCCCCCGACGTTCATTATTCACAGCGCCGTCGTGCTTCCCCCGGGACTTTCCGGTCCGAGCCGGCCACGTCACCACCGGAGACCAGCCTCCATCAAACAAGGCCGGCGGGGGAGCGCGCCCCGAGCCGAGCCCCGGGGAGCGGCGCGGCGACGCGCCACCCACCGTCCATCTCCACCAGCAGCTGGTTGAGCGTGTTCTCCTGCTCGGAGGCGCCGCCCAGGCTGCGGCCGCCTCGCTTCCGGCCCACCGCGTCAATCTCGTCGATGAAGAGGATGCACGGCGCGTGCTTGCGAGCTTGGGCGAACATGTCGCGCACCTGGAGACGGCAGCGAGCCGGGTAAAAGTGGCGGGACCGACAGACTGCGGCAAGCATCGGCAAGCTGTGTGTTTGGATAGCTGTAGGTGGAGCCTACACCCAGCCAAGTACCGGCCATAACACGTGAAGGTTGGGACAAAAACCCCACCCATATATGATACTAACAAGCCCGCAAAATACTCCTCCCGAATAAGCAAAACTCATAATTACCGACGCACTTTTCACACCAATATCCCCCCATCCCAATTCGCCTCCATCGCCCTGAAGCCCAAACTACGCCTATCATGAGCTTCATCCACGCTGCACCATGACCTGGCAGGCAGAGCGGCGCCCGCCACCGGCGCCGAGCAGAGTCGAGCCCGTACCCGGGAGGGGCCGACACCGACGAACATCTCGAGGAACTCGGAGCCTGAGACGCTGATGAAGGGCACAGCAGCCTCGCCAGCCGTCGCCTTGGCCAGCAGCGTCTTACCCGTACCAGGAGGGCCTGCAGACACGGACCAGAGGTCTCTCACAAAGAAAACATGCACACAAAAAACACGCACGGTGGCCTAACCACCCGGCTTCGATACTCCTCACCTCGGTTTCATCACAGTTCCACGTCCCATTGATGGCATAGCTTCATCGGACAAACTGGTTATGACGAGCACCTGAGGTCATTCATGTAGGGAAGTATAAAAGTTTGGTAGCAGAAGTCAGCCCTACCTGTGAGCATGGCTCCCTTGGGAATTTTGGCTCCCAGCTCCATATACTGCTGCGGGTGCTTCAGGAAGTTGACAAACTCCATTATCTCAACCTTGGCCTCTTCACATCCAGCGACATCCCTGACAAACAGCACAAAGCCAATATAACCGAACGCGCATGTCGGTGCAAAGATGCGCCACTCGCTGAAGGCGTTCGCTCGTAAAGATTCATGAAAAGTTTCAGAAGGCCAAACATGCCCTCAGGCTTCGGAACACAGAATGAACTTCGCTCATAGACTGAACGAGGTAAAGGCGAATGACGAGAATCGAAAGGCACCATGATTCAGTTTGACCCACGTACACTAATGTCACCACATCTCACTGCAGCCCAGGCACTGATCACCGATGCGATTGACGCATGTCGCCTCCCAGCTGCTGCTCGCCCCAGCACGGACCTGAACTGACGCCGATCTCTTCCGGGTTGATCAGCTTGGCCGTGGACTCCATGACGCCGCCAAACAGGCCGCCACCGCGCTTGCCGCCGGCGCCGCCGCCGCCGCCCATCATGGTCGCACCCCGTCGAAACATATAGACGGCGAAGCCTGGCGGGCGCGCCGGGACGGGAGGGCGTCAGAGGCCGCGCGGCGGCCGACGACCGCGCCGGACGAGCGCACACGCGGCGCGCGTGCCAGGGTGGGCGAGCGCGACTGGGATCGGCGCGACACAGCGTGCGGGTCCCCATGTGGCCTCACGGGCACTTCGCGCGCGCCGCGGCCACAAATCGGGCAGTCGCCGTAAGCGACAGCGGATCCAGCGAGGCGGTGCGGACTGGCCGGCGCAGCTCCCGAAACAGCGGGCGCGTCGAGCGCGAGCAGCGCGGCCGGGCAGCGCCCGCCGCAGTGACCTACCGAGTATGAGCAGCGTGGGTAGGAAGCTGAGTACGCTGCTGGCCTCCAGCTCCTGCTTGTAGACGACCGGCACGTAGTTGGGAGGCTCGATGCTCATCTCGGCTTGCACGTTCTCCAGATTGCGCTCGAACGCGTCCACCGAGCCGATGTTGAACCACAGCGTCGTCTGTTGGCGGACGCGTGACTTTGGTCGGTCTATCGAGGGGCAGAGCATCGGTGCTGCTCGCTGACGCAGCAGGGCAAGCTATGACAAGAGGTCCGCTGCTTCCGAAAAGTGCTTCGCAGTATTTCACGTGCAATCTATGTCTGGCTTGCATAAGCAACTCGCCACAAATTCGCACAAACTGTGAACATGATGGATAAAGAGCATAGCATAACTCACGGCTCCCTCGATGTTGCTGCCAGGCTGTAGCCGCACGCGCACCCACTTCTTGTTGACAACCTCCAGCTTGTCAACCATGCCGCGGCCCAAATAGCTGCACAGAGAGACTGTGGTCATATGCGCGTCCACAGCAAGCCAACTCAAACACTGGTGAAAAACAACATGCGCAGCAAACAGACGCAGCGCACAACGCGATGGCGGACGCTGTCAAACACACGCACGGAAGCGCCAGCGATACGTCTGCGTCCAGGCAAAAGTACATGATAATATGATGCACCTGTGTCATGGAGAATTTCCCACCGGCACACCCTAAATTCAGTACATTCACACCTCACGATTCAGACTCCTTGTACATGTCAAACAGAGGCACTACCCTGGAAGGGCAGTGCCATTACAGGACCAGGGCAGGAAGGATACTGCACTGCCCTTTTGGCTACCTGTCCCCGCATCAGCCCAAACTACGCCTAAGTATCCCGAATCGACACGTTGCATGCTGATCGTGACGGACCTGTTGGAGAACTCCTTCCACGTGATCTCCTTGTAGCCGACGTCGTACATGGCGGCGCCCAGCGCCACCACCGTGCAGCCGGCCACCACGTACAGCACCATGCGCGCCTGCTCGCTGCTGCCCTGGTCGCCGGGCTTGCCCCTGCCAAGGGGGCAAACGCCGCGTCACGGGCGATGGGCGCTGGCGCTATGGTGACGTAGTAACGGTACCCAGAGTCTCGTTCATGTTTATCAGTGAACTAAGCTGTATGCTAGCAGCCTTTAGCCACACATAGTCTGTATATCGTCGACCACACCACAATAACACACTGCAATCCAGCCAAAGTGTCCACCTATGCCCTTGGTAACGTGACGGCTGCCGAGTTTACCGTATAGCCCCACTCACTTCATTCCTGGCCCGCCAAAGTTTATCTTGAACGACCACATGGGGTCCTTGGCGGCGTCTTTGCGGCCAGCACCGCCCCCGCCGCCGCTGCTGCGGGATGGTGGCGGCGGCGGAGGTGGCGCCTTGCCTTCCTTTCCAGCAGCCTCCTTGCCGCCAGCCATTCTTGGGCTTGAAATATTCTCAAAGCCTTCAGGCGGCTTGCAGCGGCGCAGATGGCCACCCAGCAGTGCTTCGAACCGGGACGAGATGTGGGCAAGCGAGCGCCTGGATAGTGGCAGCTGAAGGGCCAGCACAATGTCAGTGGCATGCTGATGTAGTACACCATGGTGCCCCTTGCCTGAAGCCATAAAATGCATGTGGAAACAACAAACTGGAATGCTTAACAACAGCTGTTTGTTAGGTTTCTGCTAGGAATTGAACTAACATCACAGTGCAAGATATTTAACATCTCAGTATAAGATTTTCCCAAAGTACATATTATTCTGCATTGCAGCCCTAATCAGACAAGACAACAACAATGCAATTACTTTGGCATTATATGTAATAAGAGAACAGCTCAGGTATAAGTTTGAATCTGCAATGCCAGAATGAAATGCCCATCTTGATATGTTAATCTTTGGAGCACCTGTGTTTGAATTCACCCACTTATTGTGTGGTGGGTTTGAGTGGCTTCAGGAATTTACTGTTTGTCCATAGCCAGGATGGCCAATGGCTAGTGGCACTAAGCACCAGTAAATATCTGGTAATATCAGAAGGCATGATGGACCATCACAACCATTGTGGCACATTATGTTTTTGCCTCTAAATTCTGCAGTTGACCAAGAACTTGGATGGGGCAGTTTAGTTACAGTGCAGACCATGCATGCTGCTTCGCATAAGTGCTGATCCCAGCAATCCACCTAATCTTGACTGGAAAAATTATACTTTGCATGAATTTACATCTTGCACTGAATTAATTCACTTTCCATCTGATGCATGAATTAACATTTTAGATTTCCACCTAGCATACATTCAACACTTAACCTGAGCAATCAATCACACCAAGCATTCCTGGTGTACCAACAATATCCTTGCAAGAATATCAGTGTATGCACAGGATTAATCTCATAACCCCCCAGTTAAGTGCAACCAAATTCAGCACATACAGAGCCCATGTCTGCATGAATGATAGGGTTGCTAAGATACATTTTAAGCAAGAATATCACAAAGTTATTAAGCAAAAAAACTTTGATGATGAGGTTCAGGAATTTCTTAGCTATTCATTGCACATGGTCATGCAGTGTTCAAAATGATTGGAAAATTATGTATAATTTTGCCTGGCCTGACTTTGATGCATGCTGAACACTCAGCTCAATGTCAGCTAGCCTCAGTGCAGTGGATGGCTTTGCTGCAGACAGGCATTGAACCATGCTGTTAGGAATGTTTTAAAAGGAAATATTTAATATGTTTAATCCTTTCAATCAACCCATACATTCTTTATCAATTCAATCAGAACCATATCATTGTACAGCCTATCACATTGCAAACTGATTAGGCATTTATTACAACATTTAGAGTCCTGTGTCCTGGCAAAGTCACACAACAATGGTTATTACCAGCCATTAGTTCCTAGTTATCAGTCACTAAGCAAGTGTCATAAAAATGGAAGATGTCTTTTACAAAAGCATATGGGTGGCAAGTAATTCTTAACTACCCTTACCCATCATGATGGATTGTATGCCACAATAAGGACACCTCCCGGTACCACTCCAGAGACCAAAACTGCATCAAATCACAAAAAGTATGAAAGCCGCCTCCAAAAGGCTTATCACAACACTGGCTATGTAAACCAAAATTAAACCAAAATAAAGGTATCAGCTGTTAAACCACATTTATGATCCGCATCAATCAAACACATTAGGAGTGGTACTTACCATGTGCATCCCATCGCAAGGACTACGGGTAAACCCGCTCGTCCTGCATAACACGCGGCAAGTCCCCAGTATTCTGTAAGCCATCGCGCAGGGCCCCGTTGACAGGTTGAAAGCTACCGAGGCGATACTGTCTGTCTTTGGATTGGTTGCACACACTTCCTTTACATGGCACGAGACTAAAGAGCAGAAGCGATTGGGTTTTCTCTGCAAGCGCCCCACGCGTTACTCCCGTCCACTTCCCAACAACAGCACGCGACCCACCCGCTGTTGTATAATGCAATGGTGTAATGGTAGGACCGACCAATCCTGACGAAATTTCGGCTCGCCCAAAGAACTGTCCTTCGTTCAGAACAAGATGTTTTTATGCTGATATTCATTAAACAACAAATCATGATACACATTGTCCACAAATGGCAAATCAAAACTAGGATATACATTTGCAGAAACTCTTCAACCTTTAATCGAACACCTTTTGCTTTCATATGGTAGCTTACACCTGCGGCTTCTTTTAAAAAAGCATGTGTTTAAGGAATATGAAGGGAAAAGCCATTTTGACTCGCGTTAAGTGCCTCGCTTAATCACTTCATTACCCCGCGTTATAGGGGGTCCGAACCATATTTTTCGCGTTTGGCAATATAAACAGTTCCCAATATCCACAATCAAGTTTTCATCTGTGTCTGCCAGGGTACGGTGACTCGTCCTTATACCATTACATCATTCCGTCAATTTAGTTCCCGTAGTTTCGATGTTATATAAAACCATGATGTAGCTCTACAGTGCATACGCTTCTAGTCAGACACAGGTGAATTGGTACGACCATGTGGCACACTCACGAAACTAGCAACCCTCTTTGGAAATAAAGTTAATACTACGATTAGCGCAAGCTTGGGTGGTGGGCCAATTTGACCCCCTCCCCGAATGTTTTCCAGAATGATTTCCGAACAGCGTAGCGTTGCAACGCCAAACTTCCCCTAGCTGTATGCAATGGAATAGCATATCTTTTAGCATACAAATTTTATGTCCTTTGTAAGTTTGCTGCCCCATGATAGCCCAACGTCAGATCGTGACTGTCAGAGAAGGCCGTTTCTAGAGAATCGTTCAATCTGATGCGACAACGGGTGTTAGACGAAGCCATACATTTTTGGAATGGTTTCTTCGGTAATGCACAAATTGAATTCAAAATTACACAGACATACGTTGACTCCCTATTCCGCATAGAGGTCAGACAAATGTCAAAACTAACCTGCTTTTTACTCGAGGGCTTGCTTCATGGAAACGTTTCTGGTCGTCATCTCGAAGTTATCGATAACAGGGACCGACACATACATTTTGCATGGACTTAAAAGCTTAGATAAGTTCACTGACCTAAAAGGGCCGGGGCCAAAGCTTCGTTTTTAGGAGCATACCACCTAAAGTAATCCTGACCCTTCTTGAAATGACAGAATAGCAGCAATTTCGCAGTTTTTGGTCACATTAACCTTGTAAAGATTAAACAAGGTTACTGACCTTAAATTAACACCACTGACCTTTTGCTCAGGACAGGTAATGAGGTCTCCGGTGGGTGCATGAGAAAGTTCGTTGACAATTTGGACACCAATCTAGAGTTTGACTTTGTCTGACTTTATTTGACCTTAAGATCATGGCTAAGGAAGCTAAAAAAATTATTTAAGTAAGCTCACATACAGGTGAATCTACCCTGTTAATTTAGGATTACTAGCTACCTCACTTTCTCAGGGTCTCGAGATCTCAGGGGGTTTATTGACCCCCCCCCCCCCCCCCCCCTCGAACGAAGGGCATACAACCGGCCACCCGGGCACTTGTTCAGAGCGACAATGCATAACGCCGAGTATGTATGTATAAATATATGTATATATATATATATATTTATTTATTTACATACATAAAATCTACAAATCTGACTGCGTAGATAGGAATGAAGACACAGCACATCAGCACAGCACTCACTCTTGAACGCACCCGTGCTCCCTCGAGTCATGCGTACTTTGTTTCCACGATTGGCGACATTGGCCGATCAGCTGGTCGTTCGCGTCGCCAAAATTCGCGTTGAACTGTTTGTCGCCCTGCGCGTGGAATATATTTTTGCGCTGGTACGAAAATGCACTTATTGGTTGGTACGGGGGAGGGTTCGCAAGCGTCGGAGTCCTTCGGTAGCGGACCGAAGACAGGTCGCGATGGTGATGGAATGTATGCCGGAGTTTGCGGATTGTCCGCAAACCTTGTGCGGAGTTTTTTTTTGCGCGGAGCGGAACGAGTGAGTGTTAAGTCAAGCAGAGAGCGTGAAGGAAGCATACATTAATACTCGCTAAGACTTGAGTTATCCTTATCCCCAGACCTCTTCTTTGGCATTGCATTTGGTGCATAACACGATGGTATATCCATGTGGGCACAGCATTCCAATTATACATTCTATAAAGCATTTTACGGCGCGCTCCAGCTATTGAGGCTGGCTTGATAAGCGCCTGGCTGCCTACCACCTTTTCTCAATTCCGTTTCACCCCTTCAGTAAAACGTTTGAGGTGCACCAGCGAGGAGTGTCCACTCTCAGTCACCAACGATGACCTGATGATGACATGATGACATAATGAAGACATGATGACCTGATGATGATATAACTCCCTTCGGGTAAGGGATACAACGTCGTAGGTCTGCAGCATTGAAAGTAGGTGTGGAAAATGCAAAACGTGAAAAAGATTTGCCCGAATTTTCCTGGACTTTGCCCAACATGCCCGGAATTCCCTTTTCGGGAGAAGTGCGCTGTAGCAGCAGATGATAACGAGAGGAATTTTGTGTATGTTGTTTATAACGTTTAATGTTTAAACGATGTTAAATACTTGCAATGACTCCAACGCTCATAATGATGAACATTGTCCCTGTCTCGGTATTCATATCATATATTTTATGTTATATATATATATATATATATATATATATATATATATATATATATATATATATGCATTACAAGCATGCTAATCACTTGTTGAGTGGGCCGGCGGCAGTTGGAGGGGATTTAGGGGGTCAAGAGGCGATTTAAACAAAAGAGGTCATGAGAGATGACGTATGTCGGCTGATGAGGAACTTACCTGCATGATCCCACAATGACATCGTGCGCGCATGGTTGCAGCCCTCGGCACGAGTAAAATTATTTTGAATTCAACAGCGTACCATCACAAATTGCCACGCTGGCCGGCCCGCCAGGATTGGATAACATGTTGTCGAGGGGGGGGGGGGGGTGACCAAATAAGCTGGAAGCCAGAACTTGAAAGTTTTTTTCTAATTGGCAACCCATTACCAGGACTATCGAATGCACACAGTTCCGCCCTGCGCGCGCCATTGTAAGTATTTGTCCTCTGCCGCTTATTTGGTCATCGCTCCACCGGCGGGTCAGTGGCAATACGGAATGCACCGTCGAGGGATGATTTGAATAAATGAAAAGGTCATGTCTCTCGATGAGCAATTGACATGCTGGCCTAACGTGCTTCACAATTTTGTTGTGTGCTCATGGTCATGGCCATGGCTCTCTGTGCGAGTAAACTTTTTCAAGTTGGACATTGTATCTTTGCAAAGTGTCGCTGCGGTCGACCCGCCGGCATTAAGGGACATGCTGTCGGGGGGGGGGGGGGGGGTCGACCGAACATGATGGAAAATAAAATCCATAGGTGTGTCGTTCTGCCAACTGCTAACATTATACACTCGTGACTTAAGTATAAAACTGAATGAAATCCAATAAAAAAGCTGCAAAATTCACTATGCTTTGGCAGATATGTACTCTTGTTCCGGGGACATGACCTTCGACCCGGGGCCAAAACAAAAGTTATGGCCGGGGTGCGATTTCTGCGGGACCGAACTGCGTTGGGCACAGTAGATAACTGCGTACGCGCGAAAAACGACCGCAGTGGAATAGTGCTTGCAAAAGACTTTCAAGATTAGTTTGTACCGCTCAAAGATATTACCTAGGATATATCTTACCTTAGTAACCTTGAGGATGTCCTCTGAACAGATTATGAGCTGATGTAAGCCAAACAAATGAGCTTTTTGTCCTATTCCAGTTTCACCACCAGATCCCAGTGCCAGTTAGCAGTGCTGTAAAGGGTAATCCGTTCCTATCATCATTCTAAGAGAAATTGCACAGATCAAACATACGCCAGGACTGCTTGTTAATGCTCGAATTGACCTTTAAGAGGCACTTGCTGCAGATGCGTCATCATTTACTTTTCCCGTCGGTCACCGCGTAGTGTAATGTACAGAGCCGGCAACGCGCGGCCTACGGAGACTGTAACGCAGGGCGTCGGGGCTTTGATCCTACGATTTGTTAGCGCGCCTGTTCAAAAATTGTGCTGCACATTTTTCTCAGTAATCGATTCTGGCTGTGATCTGGACATTCTCAGACGAACATAGGCTGGTCATATTAATAAATATTTGTGATCTCGTTTCGATTGCCAATCTACGATCCCGGGTCCCCAATATCTCGGGAGAACCAAGGCAAAATTCTGGCAGAGCCTCTATGTTCTTTAGGTTAAGAAACAGTCCGCTGAACATTGCTAGATTAATTAACGCCGGCGAACTGTTTCATACAGACATTTCGCGTCCGTAACCTCCAGTTCATCGACTTGAAAATACGAACAGGATGGCATCTTTCGGTAACTTCTGGCTTCCGTTCCAGTTACAAAAGGCAAAAATAAAACTAAAATGAAGGAAATCATGCCCCATCGCAATTAAGTTTACCATATCCAGTGTAATTTTTTTTTTTGGGGGGGGGGGGCGGGGAGTAGGACTTTCACAGTCATGTGGTCTTTGTCAACGCCATCCCCCCCCCCCCCCTCACCAAGGCTATGACTGTGCCCGTCCTGCAGACTGCGCCGACTACATGGACTCAAAGTGGGCGTGATCGTAGATCGGATTAGCAGTTGCTTCGAGATATGGTAGGCACTACAAGAATGCTTAAACCTTGTCAGAATGAGCCCAGCAGTATCTACACAGACCGGTGAGCACTCACGAGTCTGCCCAGATATCATTGTGTATCGGAGACCCTCCCAAGTGGCGAGGACCCCACTTCATGGCCAAGGCTATACGGGACTGCATGGGCCATCATAGGATTCCACACAGGCTGACAGTAGCAGCCCTCTCATATGTAAGCTGTAGGGCAGAGGTGGCTGTCAAATCAACGAAGCGGTTTGTCGCGGACACCGTCTCTATTGACGGCCAGTTTAACAACTTCAGACCCAGCTGATCCCTGTTCCATTATCGGCATGCTCTGAACAGGGCCACTGGTATGTCGCCAGTCGAGCTTCTGGGAAGAAAGCCACCGGACTTCCTTCCCAGCTCCGCTCTCTCATTTCCCATGACGACGCTCGCTCATAGTGAGCAATACCTGGCAGGACCTGGCTGACTGGCGGAAGAACGCACTGTGAAAACGTACCTCCAAAGGTTAGGAGCGTTTAGGCGTCCACTCCAAAGACTTACCTGCCTTTAACAATTAGAAGGCCTGTCCTCGAACAGAGCCAGTCTCACACCCTCAAGCGGGACCGGAAGGGGCTGTAGTGGTGTTGCCTCACAATCAGTACCAAACCACGATGGACAGATCCAAGAAGATCACGGTACCGTACCGAAAATTTCTGCTGGTCTTCACTCCAGTCACATCCCGGAAGATCCAGCTCATGACCAGGGGCTCGAGGCAGCGCATAACCTGCAGCGACGCCGGGAGGTTAACCCAGCCTCCTCACGCTCAACGAGCTGAGGAACGGAAATACGGGGCATGGGAATCCTCCCAGGCCGGTGCAGGTAGTCCTCCCCCCCCCCCATGACGCCCTGACCTGTTTGTGGTCGTACCCTAGTTAACCCCCACCTGTGACGTCTCCCCTGGTACAGCGGCTAGCAGTGGACCCTGGGCCTGCTTACGCCCCTGCCGTGGTGCCGGCGTCACCTCAGTCGTCCGACCAGCAGGGATAGATGTCTCAGCGGCCCGGCAGCCGCAGCTGGGTCATCTTCGCCCCGGCTGCTCCAGCACATACCCCCGAAATGTGCAAGGCCGCCTACGGCTACCGCGACGGTGCCTCACCGAGGTCAACCAGACCTGGCAGGAGCCAGACACCCCTTTACAGGTGCTCCTACGGCTACCGCGACGACTGCCTCACCGAGGTCAGACAGAGCTGGCAGGAGCCAGACACCCCCTGTACAGGTGCTCCTACGGCTACCGCGACGACTGCTTCACCGAGGTCAACCAGAGCTGGCGGGAGCCAGACACCCCTGTACAGGTGCTCCTACGGCTACCGCGACGACTGCTTCACCGAGGTCAACCAGACCTGGCAGGAGCCAGACACCCCTGTACAGGTGCTCCTACGGCTACTGCGACGACTGCTTCACCGAGGTCAACCAGAGCTGGCAGGAGCGAGACACCCCTGTACAGGTGCTCCTACGGCTACCGCGACGACTGCCTCACCGAGGTCAACCAGAGCTGGCGGGAGCCAGACACCCCTGTACTTGTACCTGTACCGTAGTTGACGTCGCTTTGTGCGCGACGTCAACTACGACTCACCGACGAATTTACGCTGCTGTTCATTGTCTGTAAAGCAGGTTCCAAAACCGTGAATCGGATCCAGATCCTTCCAATCCGTTGGGCATAGCTGACCATTCACCATATGTGTGCCTCCTAACACTGCATTCTTATTTCGAGAGTTCCCTATACTTGTAGTAGATGCTACTCTTTTACGGGCTGTGCGTTTAGAAAATATTACCCGGCTAAGAACCAGTGCCATTGGTGAAATATAATAAATAAATACACCCAAGTCGCTGAATCGAGCAGAAAGCCAACGGATTTATTATCAAGTACATTTCGTGGACTGGATTCTCTAGACGCCTTGCATGAAAATTGTTGAGATTCGTTGAGAACAGAACTTCTAGTGACGCGCTATATTTCGCAACAACACTCACGATATTAGACTGAACGGAGACATAACTAACAAGATGGAGCCGTCACCTGGGCGATAATATAACAATATACCATGAGGAAGCACGGCTTCGTCTATGACCAAACATTTGGTTGAGCAATAACGGTATACATCGGGGATCATGCACCAACCCAAAGCGGTATATATTTAAGGCACATCGGGATGTGTGGTGCAGGCTCTCATGCCAACGGCGGGAAAACACCATTATGCTATGATGTCCGAATGGATATATGCACATTGAGCGCTCTTGACACCGCATCCCAAACTCCCAGATAAACAGCACATCCAAAAACGGCATGGCGATTGGCTATCGCACTCCGCAGCAATGTATCCTGAAGCCCAGGGAGTCACTGCTCCCCTCCGTATCCAGTTCGTGTCGATCCTTCCGAGGACTGGACGGCTGCCGCCTCTGCGTGGCAGTGCACGGACAGGAGAGGGCAGGTCAGGTCGGGGTCTGCGGCCGGCGAGACGTGCATGTGACGGTCGCCGAGGTCACGCGCCTGACAGATCATTGGTCAGCTGTCACTGTCATCGCGGTTCACCAGGTCCACCAGGTTTCGCTCAGCCTGGACCCTCTCCAACACCTGGAACGGTGCGCAGCGCTCAGCAAGCGCTGCATGTCCCCACGACTGGAGAATCGTTTCCCACACGTTCACCTTGACAAGCTTGACATGTTTTTCAGCATGTCCTTTGACAAACCTCGTAACGACAAAAGCGGTTCCTGTTAGAGGGAGGATGGGGTCATATATGCGAACATCTGTATGTAATATCAACCAACCCATAGCCCCAGGAGCCTATTCGAAACCCAAGTAGCCTCATTACAAACGTGCCCCTTCTACCAGCCGCACTTCACGCACAGACAGCACGTTGGCTCTGTGGTGCTTCACGACACCGAGCAAAGCCTGCGCCGACCTGGGGCGTGGCGATGCAGATCCTGTTCTCCCACCGCAGGAGCCAGCCGCGCCGCCCGGCTCTCCAACTCCTCCACGTCGTGCTCCAGGCGGCGAGCCTTCAGCGAGCCCGCCACAGCCGGCTGGCTGAGCACGCCGAGCCCCCGCTGGAGCGCAGTCTGCCGACAGGCCACCAGCTGGCGCAGTGAGCTAATTGCCGAAGCCGGTTACACCTGCTGGGTGATGACGGTACAACTCTGTTCGACTAAAAGGATTCAAAGAGCGCAGCATTATCTTGATCGTTACACCTGCTGCTTGATTCCAAGCCTGTCCGTGCACGCCGTCGATGCAAACATGCAGCAAGACAGGTGGGAAGCTGAGACAATGGCCAAGCTAAAGAAATGACCAATGGCCAAGCAAAACGGACGCCCAGTTCCCCTCATACTGATGTATATCTCCCTAAACTACGCTCATCTACCTCAGACTGATGTGCATCTCCCTCAGAGTGACGCTTATCTCCCCCAGACCGACACCGCATCTCCCTCAGACTGACGTCCCATCCGCTCCCCGCATGCCACCATGTCCCGGCTGACCGGCGCCTCCGCGTCGTCCGCGATGTTGTACAGCGCGTCCATGATGGTGTGCGGGGTGAGCGCGGTGGCCGCCTGCACCGAATTCCTCCTCCGCACCGAAGACTCTGCCGGCGGCCAGTTTAGCACACAGCGGACGGCGCAAGTCGTGCACGAATCAACCGTGACAATCGGACATCGCCAGTGCATGGCATGCACGTACAGATGTAGCCACGTGGCGGCACAATGCTGCAGGCACTCCGCATATCAGGGATGTGCTGTAGTGGAGCCCTGAGGTGAGGGGCGAACTCCACCATCGCCGGTGTAATGAAGCGAACATCGAGTTCTTCTCGGTGTCTGTTCATTCCCTGCCGAGCAAACGAGCAAGGACGACGGAAAGGGCGGGGCCACCCCGCGGGGCTGCAGTCAGCTGCGCCCCAGCGACGCGAGGCCGCGCATGGCGCTGGGCTGGTGGTCCCGGACGCTGACCTGGCGGCAGGTTGATGACGCTGGTGCTGCTTCGCCTGAGGAGGGTGGACTCTGGCCTCTTGAAGCCACTGAGCTCCATGGTACTCTTCAGTCGGCTGTTTCTAAAAGGACCGGTACATGGTTTCGCCTCAGACACAGTGTAACACACAGAATATACGCAACAATTCCCAGGGGCTGACATAAGTTTGCGATCGAAAACTTGAAAAAGGATGAATCGTCTCAGACACGGTCGGCACGTCTCCTGGAACAGCAAGGCACGGTTATTGAGTATACTAGGCCAGCACAGACGCGGTTGAGAAGATCCACCAATAGGGGTGTAAACTGTTCTGCTTAGAAGCAAGGGGCAGCTGAGAAGACTTTCTTCATGATGTTAAGCCAGCCAGTGCACTGGTTCCGTTGCCAATACTTCATGTTGTGATTAATATTATGCATTACCCTGTGTCTTTAAGCCGCATCTTTCCGTGCCCGCCAAAGAGCATCACATTATATTCTAGAAACTGCGAGCCTCCCGACCCCTCACCACCCATGTTTTGAACAGCCAGGCACAACTAGTCAACGGCCATCCAAAGACCACCTAGTGTACCCCACCTCCCAGTGAGCAGGAGGGTTCCCCGGGGCCAGCCGCGGCCGAACGTCGGTCGGCTTACCTGCGAGACGTGGGCACAATGGACTGCCGGTGGGCGCTGAAGGCGGCCTGCGCGCCGCAGTAGCCACGCAGCCGGTTGATGGCGTCGAAGTGATTCAAGATGGCCGTTCTCAGAACAGGGCTGTTCTCAGCGTCTTGCTGCGGTGGCCACAGGCTGAGCGTCAGAACGTTGCGATTTGGAATGGTTCCAGAAGGTTGAAATAAGCTATATGTAGCATTCTGCAGCGGGATTAAATCAAATTGGCGTCGGGCCTTCAGTTGCAAATTACTGATTACACACCGATGGAAATGAAACAGTTTTATCCACGCGTCAAATCGTTGAAAACCTCACCAACACCACGGCCTCGGCCAGACAGGTGAATCCATCCTTGCCGTGGTGCATGTATTCCTTTGTGGCCAATTTGTACAGGTGGCCGGGCTGGACGAACACGTCCCCGACCTTGACGTACCTGGAAAAGGTCTGATGTCAAGAGCTATGCCACCAACGCAGACTGCGGGTGTCTGCTTATATTATTTTGTGAGAGCCCTGCCCCCCTCCCTCAATGTTGAGTTGGGGGGGCCCCCTATGTTGCCCTATGCCCTGTGTTGGCTTGTTTCCTAATATTTTTGACTGGCATATTTAAAAAGCGTAGGAAAAAAGTTGGCCATCACTCAAAGACTATTTTCTTTGCTCATTCCTTGTACTGGCGTCGACAGGGTGGGTGCACCAAACATGCAACATAAACCTGGCCCCGAAACCTCAAAATTATTCTCTCAAATGAACAGTAACGTAGCCGTTGCATGACAAATCATTTTGCCTTTGGAGTTACTTTTTCTGTTTTTTTTTCATCAAACGTAACACCAGACGCTTAACTCCCCTGCCCCCCAACCATGATATTAACGCCACTATTCACCGATCTCGTACCAGTGATATTAACGTCACTTTTCACCGGTCAACATTTTGCCGGGCCCGATTTTAACTTGATTCTGTGCTGACCAGAATTTATTGCCAGGACTCCGAACCTCCTTCTGGAACGCAAATCTACCACTCTACGGTTAGTCGCATCACGTATGCGGTCAGTATAATTTCAGCGCTCTAACGAAGTTGGGATTCTGCCACGGTGATTGGTGTCCCTGCGTGGAATTATGCTTTCTTTTTGCGAACATTTTAGGCACTGAAGTCAACAGGTTTGAAGAAATGCGATGCCTGTGAGCTACCCTTTCACGAACTATGTTTGTCAAGAGCTTTCAATCGCCTGTGACCTAGAAAGGGTCACACGCAGTAACCCTCGTCCTGACTCGCCGTTTTTCATAACGCCGACCGATAGGGGGGGGGGGGGGGGGTCGATGCAACCGACTGGCGTTTCCACACTGAGAAATATGGAGCTTAGTGGAAAAGTATCCGTGAGTGGGTCTCAACACTATCCTGCAATTGATGGTGCTTATTACTGCTTTTAGGTCAATAACTGACCGTATTATGATAGGATAAACGTCAAATTTTCCTGAAAATCGCACTTTTCAGCTTTGCAATTGTTATACATACGAGACAATGACTCGTGGCGACACAAAATCTTAAGAAGCGTGTTTTTTGTTGGATTTCGAAGACATTGGTTGTATCCCTATGTCTTCGGAGCATACTTTTATGATATATGGCTCTGTTAATGTAAAGATATCGGGCTCGCCGCACGCGTCCCGCGGCGCCGTCGGCTGCCGCCCGCCGCCCACCCCGGCCGTGGATCGCCGGAGAGCGTTCCTTAAAGACGCCACTGCTCCGGATCTAGAAAAGCGACGAAAACATTTGTGGTGTCAAAACACTTGCAATGAAAGCCCCATACTGGCAATGTGGGCGCAATTGCACAACATGACGGAAAGGTATCCTCAAAAACCTTGGGGGGGGGGGGGGCTTGCATCAAGCTTCCCCTTTCAAAGCGAGCATGGATAAATGAATCGACGTCATTCATCGAAACGGCGGTAATGCTTTGAAATTCATTGCGCATTATGGGACGATGCAAGGGTAGTAACTGAGTTTCATCTGGAATCATGTGGTCGGATATTTTTTAGCCGTGTTCTTTTACCATGTTAAAGAATTCGACAATTTGTGAATGAATTAAACTTGTAGGCTTGAAAAGAGAAGTGCTTCTCCTTGTGCAGCTGATATTGATACCATTCAATCTTATGAAATACAACGCATTTCAAAGTTGTTATGCATCAAGTCAATGCTATTTTAAGACCGGTCATTTATCACTTTGTTATGTAGAACTAACCCACATGAAATTACAATAGCTTACATAATACAGCATACATAAATTCTATGAACGCTTCCGCGACCCTCAGGGGCGCAACAACGATTTACGACCACGAATGCCTGTGGCGGTCCGATTAATAGCACATGCACCTTTATACCACTTGTACAACAAGCGCACCGCCACCGTTATCTACACCGCATTGTTGCGTAACTTATTGAAACAGTTTGCTTTTAGTCTCAATTTCATACAACTCTTGGTCAACGTAAATTGTTCACTCCGAGTTGTTAGATATAATTGATTATGAATATGTTGTCGATCCCAACTGTTGATGCCATTACACAGTCGAAATGAAAAAGGGGGTACGACACTAAGCTCTGACCGAACTTTTGCACGCCGCTGGAGTGTCGTGCAAAGGCTATAACATCAATAAAGCAGCGCTGTTTTACACGGGGTTATTGTGACCTATATTTAAGAAAATAAAATAAAATTGGAGTAGGTTGTGCACTTGGGCCTAATGGCTTGGCCTCCAAACATCGTAACTGGATCCGTTAATATAACCGTATATTTACCCCCTAGACACAAAACAAATATGCCTGTTGTATACATCACAGCTCTAACCCACACCAGAACATCCCTACCCTCGTAATTAGTAGTGGTGTTTGCTCCCCCCCCCCCCCCCCCCCGATAAAAATCGTAGCTGCTGAGCGAATAAGCGCTGCGAAAACTTTAGACACTGAGGGCAATAAGAAGCGCAAAGAACGCAAAGCACTTGGGCAAGACTGTCCCGCAAGGGTGCCGAAAACATGAAAGCTCTGTTGTGCATAGCATGTGTATTCATGCCATTACCAAAAATGTCGCGGGATTAGCCATGAAAAAATGTAAAAGCAGACCACCGCTAGCTGCCCTGTATCGCTACAAACGCCCAGTCATATATTCTATTTCAAGGTGGACAAAAATAACGACTTGCTGTTTCTCGTTTTGGACAACATTTTGGCAGATATTTATTTGACCAGTCCGCCCTCTTAACTCCTGACGTAGTTCAAAATGTTAAGAACACGAAGAAGCCAGTCCACAGCATCACCTACACATAAGTAATATTACTCAAACATTTCGAGCTTTAGAAAGGCGCGCTCGAATAAATCCGCCGGATTACTCGAGCGGCGGCATCAAGCCGAGTGGTGAGCTGTCGCCACCGGTCAGACATCTCACCTGGCGTCGACCCTCTGACCGGGCTCCTTGTCCGGGCCGAAGCCGAACGGTAAGCCGTCGGTACTGGTCACACATCTCACCTGGCGTCGACCCTCTGGCCGGGCTCCTTGTCCGGGTCGCAGCCGAACGGCAAGCTGTCGGCACTGGTCAGACATCTCACCTGGCGTCGACCCTCTGACCGGGCTCCTTGTCCGGGTCAAAGACGAACGACAGGCCGGCCACCTGCGGGAACCGGCCGACCAGGCGCGGGTACATCGAGACGGCGTTCTCCAGCGCCTGATGCAGAGTGGCGCCTGCCGGTACCCGCCGCCCGGGTCAGTGTCTGCGCTCGCGAGCGGACCCGGACGCCACATGGTGAGGCTGCGTGTGGCCTTGTGTGACGTTTGAGCGAAACAAACTCACGACAGAAAGACAGCGCAAGACAGACGTTCACACGAGCCGAGTTCACCACTATCACAGTCACTGCATCAACAAAAGCCAAGATTATGCAAGCGTTGTGGGAGAGCCTGCTGAGGAGCTCCCATGGGTGTCTTGGACTGCCATGCATGGGCGCCGACATCCCCAGCCAGATCGTAGATGCCGTCGGGTACGGACACAGGCTCCGACTGGGGCCCGCCTGCACGCGTCGCGGCGGCCGCAGTACTGCGTGGATCGACTTACGCGGGCACGTGCTGCCGAGGAATCAGCCAGGTTTGGACGCAGCCGTGCTTGAGCAGCGTGGGAAACGAGGAGTCTTACGGCGGTGTCAGCGCGTTACATGTTCGGCTCATAGAAAATCCCTCAAGCGCCACACGGCGACAAAAAGATAAGCATATTGACAAAACAAGTAGGCGCAGCCCAAAAAGCAGTTTTACCGGGATCACCCAACAGCTAGATGCTACTTAGAGGATTGGACTATTCTTACAGGCAACATTACCCTCAAACTAGTAGTTAAGACGTTTGTGTGAATTATTTCGTCTTGGTATACGCCAAAAATACTTTACAAAACGGCCACCGCAATATTTTTACACAACGAAACCGGTAAGGAGCGTGTTAGACTCCTGCATGCGTGGTGTGAATGTAGCGCCAAAAAGCAGACGTCAGAGTGACGTCACGGGCAGTGGCGTGGCCAGTTTTTCCAAGACGTGGGCAAAGGGGTCACAGGAGGCCTTTCAGTGAAGGGTGGCTCTTTGCCGCTATCGGGGCCGTGCTGCTTTGGATCCAAAGACCTTGTTAGGTTCAGGATTCTATTTTGCTGTCTTGGGGCCTTTTTGTATGCTTTCGAAGCGTCACAGGTGTCTAAAACTGTCAAGAAGTACCGCGGTTTGGGGCCATCGGGCCGATCCTCGACACCTGCAGAGCGGAGGCAAGGCTCCACAAACCCCCACTCCTCGAATACGCCACTGATTTTGAATAGCATCAGTCTACAGATTCAGCTCACGATTACAGCCAGAGCACGCAATCAGGAGCAACTGCAACATAAAAATGGGTACCTTAATCTGATATCTATCAACTGCGAGCCTTACGAGGTCACCAACGCATCGACGTACAGCTGGTATGGGTGCAAGCAGCTTCCTGCTAAACTACAGATGTTTGAACGACTGCACCGGATGCCGAGGACTCGCTAGAATCCGCCACGGACAAACATTGAACAAAAGAGAAGCTAATTTTTGCCAGTTCTATGAAAACGTCACGCCAAACACCTTGTTGGTGTAATTTTGCAGAGTTCTGTAGCTTCCACAGTACATTTAAGGGAACAAACAACAAATCTTGTAAAATCATTTTCCTCCCGGCTTGTGGCATAACTTATCCGGGCTACAGAGTCTGGCAGCACCAATTCGCGATGCAAACGGGTCCCACGGCGCCCCGACCTCCGCAGGAACGTGCGCAGGATTTTGAAATGTGGCTTGAGTGGGAGTTTCTCTCAGATTTTCAGATTTTCTCAGATTTTCCACATACACAAAATATGTCTGCCTTGATTTTTTAGCATCAACATTTACTCACATCGATAGCACTGCATGTACAAATTTGATGAGGGAGGGGTGCCGCCCGTACCCCTTTTACAAGCCGGCGGCTGCCCATCCCATCTGACTGTCCTGCTCAGCGCAAGTCGCCCGGCCGGCGCGTCGTCAGTCGATCGACTCACCATTGACCTGAAGCAGCACCAGCCCGTCCATGAAGGGCGCGATGGTCACCAGGTCACGCATGGTGAAGTCGCCGGCCGGATGGACGCGGTCACTGCGCAGGGTGCCCGAGTTGAGGATCACGCAGTCGGCGTTCATGGCGGCTGCAGCACAGAGGAGAGATTCTGGAGGCGGGGCGGCCACGCGGAGCGAACGGAGGCGGCCCCATCGGCCGATGCGCCGTACCACCGCAGGTCAAATATCACGATGTTCCGGAGGGTATCTAGATGCTAACTCACAAATGTTGCTGAGTGTTACTCAGAAAAATGGAAATGAGATGAAAAAGTAGGAAACGTTTGAGTGATAATAATGCAGGCATGTGAGAAATCAAAACATTCATTTTTACGTAATCGTACATACAAAGCTAAGATAACTGCGTCGTATGTTCAGCAACGTGCGCTACTCGAAGGTCACGTCAATGTCAAAAATAAGTTATCGTTCACATGGTTCCGGGAGGACATTGCTCTAACGAAGGCATGCACCGTATGGTGATCCTTCAGAGCGCTTTACGTCATTCCGCTGCACGGCGCCATCACTAGGAAAGTTATTCATCGACACAGTACACATTCGTGCTTGCCCTTCTGTCCGAACAGGACAATAACGAATACCATTACATAACACGTTGACGCACACTGGAAAAAGAGCGCGAATGCTCTCAGCACCTTACCCAAAATTACATCGGAGCAGAAGTTGCCTAAGTTTGTTTCCTCCGTTCGTACTTTGCAGGAGCGCCCCTCCAGTGCCACCTCGAAGTGACCAATGACGTCATCCAGACGGGTTTCTGACATGTCTGTCAACAGTACCACCAATCTCGCCAAATCCCGATCGCACTGGTCGCTAGAAATCCTGTCACCGCATTTTGAATAAGACACTGCCAACAGCATTACGATATTCCTTTGATTGGGTGGTTGATTACACAAATCATGTTCATTGTTAACAGGAAAATTGCGGATTTTGAAATTGCAGTCTCTCACTTTTTCCTCTCTTTTCTCTGCTCCCCCTCCCTTTACCAATCCGCTCTCTCTCTCTCCTCTCTCTCTCTCTCGCTCTCCTCGCTCTCTCTCTCTCATCTCCTCTCTCTCTCTTCTCTCTCTCTATCTATTCTCTCTCTCTCTCTCTCTATCTTTCTCTCTCTCTCTCTCTCTCTCCTCTCTCTTCTCTCTCTCTCTCTCTCTCTCTCTCTTTCTCTCCTCTCCTCTCTCCTCTCTCTCTCTCTCTC